>NC_090760.1:18423390-18618390 GCF_036898095.1 Palaemon carinicauda
TGGGTAGTTTGAAGTAATTCTTAGAAAAATATAGTAATTTTTTTTAGATAATTGTTTACAATACTGTATGTGGTAATGTATAGGCTGGGCTATCAATACACATTACCCTTATCAATGTTAAAGGTACTGGAAAAGTTACGATACTTTAGCTATATATATAATATATATATATATATATATATATATATATATATATATATATATATATATATATATATAATATGGCGTGTATTTATGATAGCGGCCACCTGTATTTATTATGTCTAACTTAGAATACCGTAGTATAAGGGGTGTCGGCGGGGGGGGGGGGGGCGTTAGCCCCCCCCCCCCGTTAAGTAAGTAGGTAAGGACACGGCTGTTAGGTTAGGGGTGAAAGGTTAGGTTAGTTGATGTCTATTTTTAATAAACATGTGAGGAACTGGCCGCTGATATACAAAGGCTCTATATATATATATATAAATGTATAAGTATAGATATATATATATATATATATATATAGATATATATATATATATATATATATATATATATATATATATATATAAAAACGAGGTACCATCTGTATTTTATGTATTTCAGACCACAATTATGAATAACTATAGAACACTGCAATAAAGGACATAGGAACTCGCTTAATTGATTAGATCTTTACATAAACACTTTTGATTTCCATATAATACTAGCGGAAAACTTTATTAATGAAGTTATGTATTTTAATGAAAATCATTAAATTATTTATCTTGGCCCTTGGTACAGGAGCCTCCTTCCCTCCCATTGGTGCAGAAAAACACTTCTGTTGTAAGATACTTGTTCGGACCGGGCTGAACTTAGAAAATATTGCTGTGGTAAAGGTAAATTATAATATTATTTAAAATGATAAAATTACTTCATATTATGGTTTATCGGATCATAGTGAAGAACATTTCCCCATAAAGAAAAACTATTTGACGAGTAATAAAAAGATATCGCCTGTTCCAACAAACTACATTCTACCCGAGCAAAAACCAAGGTAACTAAACCCTTTTACCCCCCAAAGGACGTACTGGTACGTTTCACAAAACTCATCCCTTTACCCCCATGGACGTACCGGTACGTCCTTGCAAAAAAATGCCATTTAAAATTTTTTTTGCATATTTTTTTATAATTTTTTGAGAAAATTCAGGCATTTTCCAAGAGAATGAGACTAACCTGACCTCTCTATGACAAAAATTAAGGCTGTTAGAGCAATTTTAAAAAAAATTACTGCAAAATGTGCTTGAAAAAAATTAACCCCTGGGGGTTAAGGTTTGGAAATCAAATCCCCTGGGGGTAAAAGGGTTAATTATATGTTAGATGAAAAAAATAATGGCAAAATTCTTTCTCATGGGGCTAACATGCGTAGCGAAATGTTTGGTTTGCCAGGATGGGAAAAATGAGATAATGTTTACCTGCGAGTGAAGTGAGCTAGTCGAGACACAAAACGATAAGATATTAATTTGGTGTACAAATATACAGATAAATAAGCTCAATTATGTAAGACGGGAATTTTAGTACGATGAACACATCTATGAACGACTATAAAAATATGGTAAAGTCTCCAGTGTTTAGAGTAACAATAAAAATTTTGTAAAGTTTCCAGTGTTTAGAGTAACTATAGAAATATCGTAATTCTCTAGAGTTTAGAGTAACTGTTTTATTACAATGACTGGTTTTCTATGGTGATGACTGGCAGAAACATCAGAGTTTAAAAAAAGTTTACTTAAATATACAATTATTGTGGTACATGGTATATTTTAAGGTGTTTCGAACGTAATTGATGGCAATATGTAGCGCAAACCATAGCTTTTCAGCTATGGTCGTTTACCTACCATAACTCAAAAACTATGGATTTCTGCCAGAAATCCTTTTCAGAAACTTTCAAAACACCAGAAAATACAGTACATTATATAAGGGTTATTATCTACAAACCATTTGTTGCTCTGTTTTATAATTTTATCCATAATTGTTGGTGTGAACCACATTTCTTAATTTTTCCCTATTCCTAATAATTAGGCTGTGTAATAATTTTAAATCTTTCTACTGCACATTTGGAAAGTTTGTGGATTGGTAGATATGATTCGTCTCAAGCTTATAAAAATCCCCTTTCATAAAAATTGTAAATGACTGGAAAAACGGCATTTCAAAGGAAATAAGCATAAGAGCACCACTTAGCGTAAGGTTCCTACCTAACCTAACCTAAGAGGAGTATTATTTTCCAGGGGAGGATGGGTTTGTGTCCCTTAGACTACCGTATCCTTTGTTAACCAATTTCATTCCTGAAATTGGGTTTCCCAGACTTGAATCCTAGACCAGAAAACTTGAAAAATAAGTTTTTTCCCATACTAACAAACCTTCCGTTATTCATTCGGATTATCTTTTGGCGGAGCTGAAAGGTAGCCATTAGACTTTAATTGCGAGATGGCAACCCTGCCTAACCGCTTGAGCAGGTAGGCTGGGGGGTACCCAGTTGCCTCTATATATACACTCAGCAGTGAGAGATGCCACTTTTTCTTTAGGCTCGGTAGAGATCGGACATATCCTCTCTTTCCCTGACTGTCCTTTGACTTTGATTTTGCTTTCTCTTTTTCAGTTATGCTTGTTCTCTCTACGATTGCCTTCATGCGAATCTGTCCAGGGCGCGAAGGTGCCGCTTGTGGTACTTTCATGTCTTCGTTGGAGACTGACCCGTACTCTCCGTGTCCTTCGTTCAGAGGGCATCGCTGTGAGCAGGGTTTGCCCTGCGCAGAGTGTAGGGAGTGGCCTGCCTCCCAATGAGAGAAATATTGGCGGCACAGGAAGAAGGCTAAGCGCGATCTTTCTCCCTTAGAGGCTAGGAAAGCACGTTCTTCTCGCACTCCTAAATCTCTTTCTAAAGTTCCTTCTCTCGCGCTCTTCTGAGGGACGATCGAGTGGGAGCGCAGACCGACTAACTCTTTGGCAACACCGGGGTACTGGGCAATTGTTGCTTCCCCTAGAGGAGCAACTTCACCTCCAACTGCCTTGGAGCCATTTACCCTTTTAGATCTTTTGCAGGTGTGGCCGACCTTTGGGATTTCAAGACCCCCTTCAAAGGAGCTGCTGCTGCGCATCTTCAGCGTGGTGCTAGGAAGGACCCTTCTCCTGAGCCGTCAACGTCTCGTGCTCTGCAACGGTGCGAGGTCCATCTTTCACCCTCGCCTGGTCCTTTCACGGGCGGATGAGGTCATCGCTCATGTTTGCCTCCCCAAAGGCCTCCTGCTGACGACGAACCCGCTCGCCATCCTGGGGCCTCATCGTCCTGTAACCCCCAACCTTCTGTTTCTCCCCCACCGTAACCAGTGCTCATACCACCAGCAGCGTTGAAGGACGAGCATTGTCATCGCCTCGCCCTTCTGGAGACTTTTCCCTTGATCGCTGTTCGCAACGATCGGAAGATCTGATGGATCGTAGGTCATCATGATCTGAACGCTCTTCCTCTGGAAGGCGTTCACGCTCTAGAGTTTCGCGCTCATGAGACTTAGGTTTTGACGCTCGCCTCAGAGGCGTTCCTCTTCGCGAGAAGTCTTGCGATCGCGCTCTGAATGATCTCGAGCACAATCTAGACCTAGGTTCAGACACTTGCTTTCTAGATCATAATGATTTAAGTCCCGAGAACGGCTCTCGCGAGTACGACTGTCTCATTCATGAGGGAGGTGTTCACGCTCGCGAGGGTACCGTTCACGAGAATGACGTTCTTTTTCGCGAGGCCAACGCTCACGTTTGCGAGATAGGCATTTGCGATGTTCATGCCGTTCACGAACGAGAGCTAGACGCTCTCGTTCACAATCACGAACCGCGTGTTCCTGATCAAGGTCTAGATGATTCTCATCTAGAGGTAGAGGTAAGCGCTCGTGCAGTCCTTCAGCGCAGAGCTCCTCAACCCGACCTTCTTCCAAACGACCCAGGACCGATCCTGATTATGAGAAAGACCACTCCTCAGACAGACGTCCAGCCAAACCTCTAGTGTCTTTCACTGCCTGGGAAGTATTAGCAAAGCGCTCGTCTATGCGACGCTTGGAAACGCGTCCCGCTGCGACACTTTCTCCAGCGGTAAGAGTAGTTCCTACTTAGAGGCCGTCTCTACCGACTTCGTTGGACGTAGGTGCTTCTCTGAGGCTGCAGGAAGGCGTTAATTCCTATTCTCTTATGGCTCCCAGTGTTCCTCTCGTGAGCACTTCTGCTCATGAATCGCGTCAGTTGATGCGTAAAACTCGCGATTTTGCGTGCGAATCTCTTAATTTCGCGAGAAAATTGACGATTTCCTCAAGCAATTCACGAGAAGATATGTCGGAACCGCAAGCAGGTGTGATACCAACAGGTTTACCTTGACCTTCTGCTTCTTCAACAACCAATGGAAGACCAACACCCTTTCCAGAGGGTTTCAAGGAGCTGTCGAATAGGTTCACCAATGTTCCTATTTGTCCGGACCTTCCTTCTCGTCCGAAGGACCGTGTTCCCCTGCCTCAGAGGTTACCACCTCTGTTGACTAGAGCTACTTCTAGAGTTCCCCCCAAGGGTCACTCTCCTCCTATACCTAGGGAAGTCCAGGGCTTACCTAGAGGATCAGAACTTCCCCCATGGGTGAGTACTTAAATCACCAACCTGCTGAAATCTCTGAATGTGGCTCTTCCACCGCCTCATCCTTCATCTGTCTCAGTCAAGGCAACCCCGAGGATGCCCTTGGAGCCATCGTCGAGTTCTTCCGTTGTGAGTCAAGACCCTAGAAGGAAAGCAACGGCAGGCAAATCGTGCAGATCACCTCCACCCTGATCTTATGCTGAAGGTCCTCAAACTGACTCTTATTTGGCCAACCTACCCTTTACTCCAGTGAAGGCAAGGGAGTTCATAACTAAGAGACAGAAAAGACGGAAGAGAGGCGTAAGTACACCTCACGCTATCATCCACCCTAGGAGGAGTAGGGACTTGGGCTCGCCCAGGGAAATAACGGTAACCAACCATCCCTTCAATCCTCAAGAGATTGAGGCAGTGCTTTTTGGATTAACGTCCGGTTTCCTTACCTTCTCCAGAGGAGGAGCCTTCAGCTTCTATTGCCAATGCTTCGTCGGGGGCCTCGAAAACCTCGCAAGTTCCCCTTCGTAAGACCGTGGAGGAACGTCCTGTGCGTAGGGAATTGAAGGAATGTAAAATGTAACCCAAGAACGCTGTGGCAAGGAAAGCTCGTATGGCTGAGGCACAAAGAAGGTCCCCTGTGGCGGGTCCCTCTAGTGATACAGTTGACTACCCTGACCTACCCCAGACTCTGAATGTGAGCCTGGAGGTGGACGATCCCTTGGATTACGATGATGAGTGTCTTCCAAAGGCGGCTAGTCCGAATTATCACTCGGAACAAGAGGTGCGAGTCTGAGCATACCTTTTGGCAGGGTCCCGCTTGTATGAGGGCCATCAATAGGATGTTTACTCCTGACTTCACCATCCAGGAGGGGAAGGATATGGCTCTCGATGAGATATTCGAGACCTAGAAGCCAAAAGGAAAGCTATCGCCCAGATAGCTGGAACTTCTAGCTCCTTGAGGGCAGGTTCCTCCTCTCGGTCCCTTCCACTTCCTTTAGTTTTACTAAGGAAGTATTACAAGATCGAAGGGGAACCTCATTTCACCATGTTCCTCGATCCTTCGGTAGAGTCCGTAACGTCGAGTGTCCCGACTGAAACCCTTTCCTCTCTGAGGATCTCCCTCTCGTCAGTTAAGCTCCTAAACATAGAGAGAGGCGCGAAGTACGCCATGCAGGCTGCTTCATGGCTTGATCTATGGCTAGGATCCTTGGGCTTCGTGGTCTGCTCCCACGATCTTTTGAAGGAGTCGGCCAAGAAGACACTTGTTGTCTTTCCTGTTGTCTGGTACCCGAACTCTTGAGTTTTTGTCGCACCATGTCGTCAGCCTGTGGGCGAATGCCATACTCGAGAGAAGGGATACAGTCATCGGGAAGTTCCATAAGCAGGTGCCGAAGGTGGAAGTCTCCCGGTTGAGGAACTCCACTCTTGAGAGTTCTTCTCTCTTCGTTTCAGAAGAGATAGAGAGGGCTGCTTAGCGATGGAGGAAATCATTGAACGACTCTCTCCTCCATAGAATCATGACATTGAGGCCTTATGGTAGACCTGCAGCTCTGCAAGTTCCTTCCTCTTCACATCCGTCAACTTCCAGGGCCTCTGGACCTTCAAAGGTGTCTAAGCGGCTCTTTTCATCCAAAGGCCAGAAAGCGACCAAGTCCTTCAGAGGAAAGAAGGGAAAAAAGAAAGGTGGCCGAGGTGGTCACTCCCAGTAGGAAGGGCATTCCTCCTCATCTACCACTTGTGGGTGGATGCCTACAGGGCCGCTGGCAGAAGTGGCAGCTCCACCGGGTGGAACTCTTGACGGTCGAAGTGATGGTCTAAGATATCACGTCCTGTTCATTCAATCTCTCCCTCCTCTGACTCGGGATCCAGTGCATCTAAGCTTCTATGTGAAGGGCCGAAGTCCAGCCCATGCTACAGAAGGGTGCTTTCCAATCGCGGTACCATGACCTTTTTCACTTGGTGAAAAAGGTGACTGGAGGCTGGAGACCAGTCATCGATCTCTCTCCTCTGAACAAGTTTGTGCAACAGACTCATTCAGAATGGAAACGGCAGAGACGGTCATCCGATCGGTTCGTCCAAGGGACTTCATGTGCACATTGGGTCTGGAGGACGCATACTTCCAGATACCAATCCATCTGTCTTCAAGGAAGTATCTAAGATTCATACATGAAAAGACATACCAGTTCAAGGTTCTATGCTTCGGGCTCACGACAGCTCCTCAAGTATTCACCAGAGTGTTCGCCCAAATGTCATCTTGGGCGCACAGGAACGGCATCCGTCTTCTCGGATATCTGGACGACTGGCTGATCCTAGTAGACTCAGAGACAACCTTTCCTCGTCATCGAGACATGCTTCTGGAGTTTTGTCAGGATCTTGGGTTCCTGATAAATCGGGAGAAGTCATTACTGCACCCTTCTCTAAGGCTGATATATCTCTGTATGATTATAGACACCGTCCATGAGAAAGTCTTCCCATCGGATGAAAGAGTACATAGACTGAAGGAAGTTGCCGCGCCCTTCAGAAGAGAAGTTCTTCCGGCCTCTCGTTGGTCGAGTCTCTTAGGCCATCTGACCTCTGTCATTTGTCCCTCTTAACGAGAATGCCTTGATGAAGTCATTGGGCTTCAGCACGGCATATCATTCCCGTGCTGAAGGCTTGTGACGGGCAAGAGGGCTCTCGAACTGGGGAATTTCTTTTCCTCAGTTTGACTCTAAATTTCTCTCATTCTTTTTCTATTACCTCTATTGCTTATTCCTCCTTCATAATTATCAGCTGTCTCCAACCTTGCTGTCAAAACTCTTTTACCCATTTCACTGTCCAGGTTTTTTAGAGGGGACATTGTATCCATGATCGGTTTTTATTTCAAAATCAATTGTGGGAGCTGTGGTGGTCTTGCCAACTGCCCGAAAATGTTTGGACACCTAGGAGTGTCAGTATTCCCATACTGGCACGCGGAACTATCTCTTAGGAAATTTGGCCTTCGGATTCCAGGGGTTGGCGATTTTATAGAGATAGGACTCTCGGCATTCTGTCCGGTTTGCCTGCCACTATGATTAGAGTGGGGATGATTGTATTCTTGAAATGCTCTCAGTCCCATCAAGCGGGTTTGGCATACACTTGAGCCACTCTAATCATAGTGGTACCATCCCTTTGTGGTAGGGTAGGGAGTGGACATTTGGTAAGCAGCTTTCACAGGTGTCATTGGTGGAGAAATTAATTCCAGGAAAGGCTAACGGTGTCTTCTTTGGAATTTCAGACAGTCTTAATTTTTTCTCTCCCTTAAACTATATTTTTTTCCATTTTTTTTTTTTCATTGTTATTATGACCCCTTCCCTCCCCTTGAAAAAAATAATTAATGAGTAAACTTAATATTCCCCGTACCCCTGGATCAAATGGCGAACCCCAGACACCGTTGACGACTTCTGCTTGTTTAAATAGGGAAAGCTCTGTTGACAACCTCGGCAATAAAAAGGATTCCTCCAACAATACTTCTTTGACCAGTGTTGTTAAAGACAATTTATCGGCACTGGTGGAGAATGATGCTTGTAATAACCGTAATACTTTACTCTCTGGTTCTGGCTCATTACCAGATCCAACAAAAAATCTGAAAATTCTCCACTTAAAAAACATACCAATTGGTTGTAGCTATGACATAATTCATGAACCTTCTGTAGATTTGGAGCAATCAAAGAAATTTTAATGGAGCTTAATGGTAGTAAAGGCTTTTGGGAAGCTTGGGTATCATTTTCAAGTTTTGAGATTGCTTTAGAAGCAAATAAAAATTTAGAGAGCATAAAAATTGACAATTGTTTGATTTCTGGGGCTTTATGTGATAAAGCACCAAGACACCTAGAGGTATATAAACCAGAAGAATGGATGGAAAAAGAAATAGAGCATAGACTTCCAGAAGTAAGAACCCCCAAGCCCCCAACATGGATAATTGCATCTGGAAAGATAGATAATTATAACTATTATAAGATTAGTAAATTTATACAAAAAAAAGTTGGATTAATTAAAAGTAAGGATATTAGTAGATACGGTAAGCAATCTGTTTTGATTAATGCAAAATCAGATACTCAAGCTCACATGCTTTGTGGCATGAAGATTGCAGAAATTGATCCTATTAAGGATATTAAACCACATATGAGCTTCAGCTATGGTAAAGGAGTAGTTTTTGATAAAGATCTATATGAATTCTCAGAACCAGAAATTCTGGACATGTGCCCTGCTAATGTTTGGAAAGTAAGTAAGATCCCTCAAACAAGCATGGTAGTTTTAACATTTGAAACCCCTGTTATACCAGATCATATAATTATTGAGAATGAAAGAGTACGTGTTCGAGAATATAAACCTAGGCCTTTACAATGCTTTAATTGTTTCAAGTACGGTCACCCTTCCCGGTACTGCAATAATACGAAGATCTGTATTAACTGTTCTTTGTTAGAACATGGCCAATGCAACAGAGATACAACCTGTGCAAACTGTAAAGATAATCATAAACCAAATGATAAAAGATGTAGAGAATACAAGAATGAAGAAGCTGCAATCTTGAAAGCAAATGCTGAACATATAAGTGTAGGTTATGCAAAGCATTTACTCGATCGGCAACTTAATTTTGCTCGCACGGTTAAGATGCCAACAAAAGATTATAATCCACTACCCCTTACTACCACAGGGGGACCAGTGGCAGCACCTGGCCCGCCAGGTGCATCTCCCTTAGTGGTAGTAGCCCAGCCATCTGGGTCAAGTGCTCAGGCTATAAAAGCCAGAGCACAAACCTCCAAAGAGGCCAATATGGTGTCCAACACACCAAAAGTATTGTCACCGATAGGAGCATCTCCCCTAGAGGTAGTAGCCCAGCCTTCTGGGTTAAGTGCTCGAACTGTTGAAGTTCTAGCACAATCCTCCAAGGAAGCCAATGTGGCTTCCACCACCTTAAATGTATTGTGTCAGGCAGAATCTCTACCTGATTTGATGGAGATTGGAAAACAAGATCTTCCAAAGAGGAAAAGGTCCCCATCATCCTCACCTTCATCTAAGTCAGGTAAGTTCCCTACTGCTCATGATCCTAAGGTTGACTCTTATAAAGATCCTAGAAAGAAAGAAAAGAAGAGTGGTGGCCTAGTAAAGCCTTCCATCTCCAGGCCTTACATGGCTTCATCTGAAAAGTCCCAAAAGACAAATGAGACAAAGAAAAATAATAACAAAAGATAATGTCTATCATCCAGTGGAATTGCAGAGGTCTAAGTACTAGCATTGAGCAAATAAAAACTTTAACCAGGGACTCAGACACGAAGGTAATTTGCCTACAGGAAACCAAGATCAGTGACAAACCATTTAATCCTGGACTCAATTATCATTTTTGTAGATCCCCTCCTTTGCAAGCTGCAAGAGCTCAAGGTGGTACAGGTTTTATTATTCACAAATCTGTAAAATTTGAAACAATCCCACTCAATACACCACTACAGGCATGTGCAGTTAGAACTCATATCGGGAAAAAAATTACTTTATGCTCGCTATATATTGAACCATCCTTAGAACTTTTCCTCTTAGATCATGCTGGTAATCCAAGAAGGCTTAGACTTTCTGACCTCCAAGACTTGATCAATCAGCTTCCTGCCCCTTTTATTTTAATGGGTGATTTTAATGCAAAGCATACTTTATGGGGTGGAAATGTGTGCGATAGATGGGGTAATCTTGTTAAAGAATTAATCAACAACAATGATGTAATACTAATGAATGATGGTTCTCCAACTAGGTATGATGTATTCCACAACTCTACATCAGCCATTGATTTGTCAATCTGTTCCTCATCCATTCGATTGGACTACCTTTGGTCAGTAAATGAACACCTACATGGCAGTGACCATTGGCCAATAATGTTAAATTATGTCCATAATCTTCCTTCTCAGTGTCCACCAAAATGGAAGATAGATGAGGCAGACTGGGCAGCTTATGAAAACTGTTCACACACTGATAAAGAATATGATGAATTTACATCTCCAGTGCATGCCTATCAACATCTTGAAAATATTATTGATGATAATGCTAGCAAGTTTATACCTAAAACATGCGGTTTACCTCATCGCTCTGTAGTTCCTTGGTGGAGTAAAGAATGTGCCAACGCAAGAAAAGTGACCCGAACTTGCTTCAGAAGATACTTGAGGACAAACTATTTAGCAGATAGAATAGCATATCTCAGAGCCTGTGCCAAACAAAAAAGAATTTTTAAAAAAGCAAAGAGAGCATCTTGGAAGAAATATATATCTAATATTAATACCAAAACTCCTTCAAAGGAAATATGGGACAAGATTAGAAAACTTCAAGGTAAATTCGTCCCTAAGCCTCTACCAATATTAAGGGAAAATAATAGATATATATCTGACCCCAAAGATGTAGCAGAGGTTCTTGCTAAGCACTTTGCTCATGTATCAAGTGCTGACAACTATTCCCCAGCATTTCAACAAATTAGAGCATCAACATCTGTTGTTCCTCCTGCTTCTTCAAATACTGAAGCTTTTAACCTGCCTTTTAGTATGGAGGAGATGCAAAATGCTATCTCCAGCTTTTCTTTAACTGCCCCAGGTGAGGATGGCATCCGGTATGAAATGATATCACATCTTCCAGTGGATACCAAGGAATTGGATACCAAGGAATTTTTATTAGAAACCTTTAATGGTCTATGGGCTTCCCATACATCTCCTGATTCCTGGCATACTTCAATTGTAATTCCAGGCCACAAGTCTGGTAAAGACCCAGAACTGCCATCTAGTTATAGGCCCATATCCTTGACCAGTTGCCTATGCAAACTATTTGAGAGAATGATCAACAACAGACTTGTGTGGTATCTAGAATCAAAAAATCTTTTATCTAACAGACAGTTTGGTTTTAGGAAGAACCGAAGTACTCTAGACCCTTTGCTGATGTTATCAAGGGAAATTTCAAATCCTTTTTCTAACCAAAACCAGGTGGTGGGTGTCTTTTTTGACCTCGAAAAGGCATATGACACCACCTGGGGGGGTGGTATTTTAAAGCAATTGGCCTCGTGGGGTATAGGAGGACATATGTTCTCTTTTATTGAAGAATTTTTATCAAACCGCTCCATTAAAGTGAGAGTAGGGTCAGAACTATCTTCATCCTACATGCAAGAAGAAGGTGTCCCCCAAGGCAGCGTATTGAGTGTGACCTTGTTTGCTGTTGCAATTAATAGTCTCATTAGTCACATACCTCCTGGCATACAAGGATCACTATTTGTCGATGACTTTGCAATTTATTGTAGTGGATCATCTGCACTACAAGCATGCCAAAATCTTCAAATTGCAATAAATGCTGCTTCCGCATGGGCAAATTCTTGCGGATTCATGTTTTCTCCTCAGAAGACCAAAGCCATTCGCTTTACTCGTACTCGTAAAAGGGAAGAGATCCCCACCCTTTTCTTAAATGATTGTATTTTGCCATATGAGGATAGTGTCAAGTTTCTTGGAGTCATTTTCGACAAGAAAATGACATTTGGTCCCTATATAAATGACCTATCTATCAGGGTTAAGAAGTCACTGAACATTCTGAAAGTGATATCGCATTTTGATTGGGGTGCTGATAGAACAACTTTGCTCAGAATTTATACATCTTTGTGTCTGAGCAAGTTAGACTATGCATGCCAAATATATGGGTCAGCTACAAAGACTTTACTTGGAAAGCTTGATATTGTTCACAATGCTGGGCTTCGCATCTGCACAGGTGCTTACAGAACATCCTCCATTGACAGTCTCTATGTTGATTCTGGCATACCTCCCCTTTCCATTCGCAGAGAGGAGTTGAGTTTGAGGTTTTTAGCTAGGTCCCTTGCTGTGAGAAACAATCCTAACTGTAAATATGTTAGGGCGCCTTTAGATCGGGCTCCTAACAGATCTAGAGTGCCTAAGCCTTTGGAAGTACAGCTGAAAAATGATGCTAGAGAAGTAGGCTTGTTAACAGCACAGATAGCAGAGGTAGGATATCCCAAGTCTCCTCCTTGGTGTAATCCACCTGTTAAAGTATGTTTTACGGCAGGAGGGAAAAATACCTTACCTAGTAGGGTAATGAAAAGTGAGTTTTTAAATCATGCTGCTCAACATCATGGGAAACATGTTTTTACAGATGGCTCCAAATCGGCTGCAGGAGTTGGAAGTGCAGCTGTGGTGGAGGATATTGTTATTAGAAGGAAACTCCCATCCTCTTGTTCAATTTTTACTGCTGAGCTGTACGCAATAATTCTCGCAGTCCAACATATTTTTAAAAATGGCAACCAAAATAGTTTTTATACAATTTTTACGGATTCCAATAGTGTTTTACTCTCATTAAAACAAATTATGCCAGGCCATCATCTAGTACAAGAGGTGCAGGACTGGTTAGTACTTCTGCAATCTAGGAAGAGTATCAGTGTTCACTTCTGTTGGGTCCCTGCCCATGTTGGGGTGGATGGGAATGAACAAGTAGATAAGGCAGCAAAGGAAGCTTCAGGGCTAAGTAATCCATCCCCCTTGAGGATTCCTTACAAAGATCTTAAAAGTGAGATTCATCTTTACTGTAAAAATAAGTGGCAAGCTCGATGGTCTGAACTGACCACCAATACAAAATTGAAACAAATCCACCCATTGGTGGATAAATGGTCATCTTGTAATTCTACAAGTAGAAGGGATACCATTATTTTAACTAGGCTGCGTATTGGCCATACACATGCAACGCACAATTATTTAATGAAGAGTGGGGAAGGGAGACAGGCCCCTCTTTGTAATACCTGTCAAGTGACAATGGATGTTAAACATATTTTAGTCGATTGTCCTGTTTTTAATCTCCAGAGGAGGACACATTTACTCCAGGACAAACCGTTAAGAGATATACTGGGGGAAAACTGTAATACCCTGAACTTGAGAAAATTTATACAAAGTATTGGGTTATATTACGAGCTATAATTGATTTTATTAATATGTTATTTTTATTAATAAAATAAATTTTTGAATATACTTACCCGATAATCATGTAGCTGTCAACTCCGTTGCCCGACAGAATTCTATGGAGGGATACGCCAGCTATCACAATACTAGAAGGGGGTGTACTTACCAGCGCCACCTGTGGCCAGGTACTCAAGTACTTCTTGTTGACACCTCCTCAATTATTCCTCGGTCCACTGGTTCTCTCTGGGGAGGAAGGGAGGGTCGATTAAATCATGATTATCGGGTAAGTATATTCAAAAATTTATTTTATTAATAAAAATAACATTTTTCAATATTAAACTTACCCGATAATCATGTAGCTGATTCACACCCAGGGAGGTGGGTGAAAACCAGTGTACAAGATTAAAGGATAGCTAAGTATCCCATATTTCATATAACAGTTATCTCAAATAACAATGAAATAATAAGTACCTGGTAAGTAAGTCGAATAGAACCGTTACTCTGCCTCTTTATTTAAAGTTCGTCTTCCTTACTGAGCGCAGCGTTCCTCTTGGAGGCTGAATCAACCCAAAGGTGCCAAAGTACACGGGGTTGCAACCCCTACTAAAGGACCTCTACCAAACCTTTAACCCAGGCGCTTCTCAAGAATGAATAGACCACCCGCCAAATCCAAGGATGCGGAAGGCTTCTTAGCCTACCGTAACAACCATAAAAACAACAATAAAAGTATTCAAGAGAAAGGTTAAAAAAGGTTATGGGATTAAGGGAATGTAGTGGCTGAGCCCTCACCTACTACTGCACTCGCTGCTACGAATGGTCCCAGGGTGTAGCAGTTCTCGTAAAGAGACTGGACATCTTTCAGATAAAATGATGCAAACACTGACTTGCTCCTCCAATAGGTTGCATCCATTATGCTCTGCAGAGAACGGTTTTTATTAAAGGCCATCGAAGTAGCTACAGCTCTTACTTCGTGGGTCCTTACCTTCAGCAATGCAAGGTCTTCCTCCTTTAAGTGAGAATGTGCTTCTCTGATCAGAAGCCTTATATAATACGAAAGCCCATTCTTGGACATGGGTCTCGAGGGTTTCTTGATGGCACACCATAAGGCTTCTGACTGTCCTCGAATAGGTTTAGACCTCTTAAGATAATATTTGAGAGCTCTGACAGGGCAAAGAACTCTCTCTAGTTCGTTACCTACCATGTTGGAGAGGCTAGGTATTTCGAACGATCTAGGCCAAGGACGTGAAGGAAGCTCGTTCTTTGCTAGGAATCCAAGCTGAAAAGAACATGTTGCAGATTCGGTTGTGAAACCAATGTTCTTGCTGAAGGCATGAACCTCACTGACTCTCTTAGCTGTTGCAAGGCAAACGAGAAAAAGAGTCTTGAGGGTAAGGTCCTTGAAGGAAGCTGACTGGAGAGGTTCGAACCTAGATGTCATAAGGAACCTTAAGACTACGTCTAGATTCCAGCCTGGAGTGGAAAGACGACGTTCTTTAGACGTCTCAAAAGACTTGAGAATGTCTTGAAGGTCCTTGTTGGAAGACAGGTCCAAACCTCTGTGGCGGAGAACTGAAGCCAACATACTCCTATATCCTTTAATCGTAGGTGCTGAAAGGGATCTCTCATTCCTAAGATGTAGAAGGAAGTCAGCTATTTGGATCACAGAGGTATTGGTAGAGGATATTGAATTGGCTCTACACCAGCTTCGGAAGACCTCCCACTTAGACTGGTAGACTCTACGAGTGGAAACTCTTCTAGCTCTGGCAATCGCACTGGCTGCCTCCTTCGAAAAGCCTCTAGCTCTAGCGAATCTTTCGACAGTCTGAAGGCAGTCAGCCGAAGAGCGTGGAGGTTTGGGTGCAACCTGTCTACGTGAGGTTGACGTAGAAGGTCCACTCTTAGAGGTAGAGTCCTGGGGAAGTCGACTAGCCATTGAAGTACCTCTGTGAACCATTCTCTTGCAGGCCAAAGGGGAGCAACCAGCGTCAGCCGTGTCCCTTCGTGCGAGACGAATTTCTGCAGAACTTTGTTTATTATCTTGAACGGAGGGAATGCGTACAGGTCGAGATGGGACCAGTTCAGTAGAAAAGCATCCACATGAACTGCTGCAGGGTCTGGAACAGGGGAACAGTACAGCGGAAGTCTCTTGGTTATGGAGGTGGCAAACAGATCTATGGTAGGTTGACCCCACAAGGTCCAAAGTCTGTTGCACACACTCTTGTGGAGGGTCCATTCCGTGGGAATGACCTGATTCCTTCTGCTTAGGCGATCTGCTGAAACGTTCATATCGCCCTGGATGAACCTCGTGACCAGAGTGAGGTTTAGACCTCTTGACCAAATGAGGAGGTCCCTTGCGATCTCGTAAAGGCTCCTCGAATGGGTCCCTCCTTGCTTGGAGATGTAAGCCAAGGCTGTGGTGTTGTCTGAGTTCACCTCCACCACTTTGCCTAGCAGGAGGGACTTGAAGTTCAACAGGGCTAGATGAACTGCTAGCAGTTCCTTGCAGTTGATGTGGAGTAATCCTTGTTCCTCGTTCCACATTCCCGAGCATTCCCGTCCGTCCAAGGTTGCACCCCAGCCCGAGTCCGATGCATCTGAGAAGAGATGAAGATTGGGGGTCTGAATGGTCAATGACAGACCCTCCTTGAGAAGGAGGTTGTGCTTCCACCACAGGAGAGTGGTCTTCATCTCTTGGTTGATAGGGATAGAGACTGCTTCTAGAGTCGAACCCTTGTCCCAATGAGCTGCAAGATGGAATTGAAGAGGGCGGAGGTGGAGTCTTCCTAGCTCGACAAACAGGGCCAGTGATGAGAGGGTCCCTGTGAGACTCATCCACTGTCTCACTGAGCAATTGCTCCTCTTCAGCATGCTCATGATGCACTCTAGGGCTTGGCTTATCCTGGGGGCCGATGGAAAAGCCCGAAAATCCTGACTCCGAATCTCCATTCCCAGGTACACAATGGATTAGGAGGGAATGAGTTGAGATTTCTCTATATTGACTAATAGACCTAGGTCTCTGATTAAGTCTAAAGTCCAATTGAGGTTCTCCAGACAACGACGACTCGTGGAGGCTCTCAACAGCCAGTCGTCTAGGTAGAGGGAGGCTCTGATGTTCGACAAGTGTAGGAATTTTGCTACATTCCTCATCAGATGAGTAAAGACCATAGGAGCTGTGCTTAGGCCAAAACACAGGGCTTGGAACTGATAGACAACCTTTCCGAAAACGAATCTCAGGAAAGGTTGGGAGTCTGGATGAATGGGAACGTGAAAGTATGCATCTTTCAAGTCCAACGAGACCATCCAGTCCTCCTGTCTGACCGCTGCTAAGACCGACTTGGTCGTCTCCATCGTGAACGTCTGCTTGGTGACATACTCGTTGAGAGAGCTGACGTCCAGCACCGGTCTCCAACCTCCTGTCTTCTTGGCCACAAGAAAGAGACGGTTGTAGAAGCCCGGGGATTGATGGTCCCGGACTATAACCACTGCCTTCTTCTGCACAAGTAGCGACACCTCCTGTTGCAATGCTAGCCTCTTGTCCTCTTCTTTGTAGTTGGGAGAGAGGTTGATGGGCGATGTGGTCAGAGGTGGTTTGAGGCAGAATGGAATCCTGTAACCGTTCCTCAGCCAACTGACAGACTGTGCGTCTGCACCTCTCTTCTCCCAGGCTCGCCAGAAGATCTTGAGTCTGGCTCCTACTGTTGTCTGGAGAAACGGAGAGTCAGTTTTTTCCTTTAGATGTCCTGGATCCTTTCCTAGACTTGCTCCTGTGAGAGTCTGGACGGGAGCTTCCTCGGCTGGGGGCTCTACCACGAAAGGGCGGTATGAACCTCGTAGCAGGGGTATCAGCCACTGGGGAGCGATAAGTCTTGGGGACTGAGGTGGCAACCTTAGACTTACGAGCCGATGAGGCTACAAGATCGTGCGTATCCTTTTGTATCAGGGCAGCAGACAAGTCCTTAACTAGCTCTTCGGGAAAGAGGAACTTCGAGAGCGGAGCAAAAAGGAGTTGTGACCGTTGGCAAGGTGTAATGCTGGCGGAAAGGAAGGTACACAGTTGTTCCCTTTTCTTCAACACCCCTGATACAAACATCGACGCTAGCTCGCCCGATCCATCTCTGATGGCCTTATCCATGCAGGACATTAATAGCATGGCAGAATCTTTGTCCGCAGGAGAGGTTTTCTTGCTGAGGGCCCCCAGGCACCAGTCGAGAAAGTTGAACATTTCAAATGCTCTGAACATCCCTTTCAGTAAGTGATCCAGGTCTGAGAAGGTCCAACAAACCTTCGAGCGCCTCATAGCAGTTCTCCGAGGCGAGTCCACCAGACTTGAGAAGTCAGCCTGGGCAGAGGCAGGTACTCCCAAGCCTGGTGCTTCCCCTGTGGCATACCAAACGCTCGCTTTCGAAGTGAGCTTCGTTGGAGGGAACATGAAGGAAGTCTTGCCAAGGTGTTGTTTAGACTGCAGCCACTCCCCTAAGATCCTTAAAGCCCTCTTAGAGGATCTAGCTAGGACAAGCTTAGTATAGGTGGACTTAGCTTGTTGTACGCCCAGCGAAAACTCAGATGGCGGAGAGCGGGGAATAGCAGAGACAAAGTGGTCTGGGTAAATCTCCCTGAGTAGAGCCAAGACCTTACGAAAATCAATAGACTGTGGAGAAAGCTTGGATTCGTCCACGTCTGATGAGGGATCAAGGTGTGCCTCCTCATCATCCGACACCTCATCACCAGAGTGTAGCGAAGAGATCGGACAAGAATGCTGAACCGCAGAGTCAGAACGGGTAGGAACAATAACAGTGGTTTCCTCTTCCAGTAACTGTTGAGGGAAAACCTGAGGCTCAGACTGCAAAGGCTGAACAACAGACGAAGCAGAAGGAAGGCGCATGGGTGGAGGAGGTTGACTCCTAGCAAGAGAGGTTGAACCCAAGGATTGCGCTTGCTGAGCGGAGGACGGAGGCGGAGTAGCACGTTCCTGTTCCTGTGATATGAGCGGAGCATTATGAGGTTGAGGCTGCGCAGAACAAGGTAAAGTTCTCGCAAGCTGAGGCTCCTGAGGCGCAAGTCCAGGGTGTAGAGGAGCTTGCCTTGAGGAGGGTTGAGCTCGCTGCAGCGATGGCTGAGCAGACTGACTCATGGACGGGAGAGGTTGTTGTACCTCAACCGAGAGTTGCACCACTGGTGGAGCAGCAAGGGGAGGCGGAGGAAGAGTGGAATAATCCTCCTGATCCCAAAGTAAAGGTTGCCTTAAAGAAGGCTGAGGCTGAACACCACTGGGAACAGCGAACTCAGAAAGTGGCTCAACATCGTACGCCTGGCAGATGGTGCTGCGACCAGGCGGAGCGAGCGCAGGCGGGGCGAGCGCAGGCGGAGCGAGAACAGGCGGAGGGAGTGTAGGCGGAGGCGGAGGTGCAACACTCTCAGCCCGACACTCACGAATCAAGTCCGAAAGCTGTGCTTGCATGGACTGAAGCAGAGTCCACTTGGGATCGGCAGAAACGATAGTAGACTGAGGTAAAGCCTTAACAGTCGAGCTCTGTTGTGGCAGAACCTTACTCCTCTTGGGCGGAGTACAGTCGACAGATGACTGAGGCGAGTCAGAGCTGAGCCAATGACTGCAACCTGGCTGAGCACTCGCGGACTGGACTCTACGTTTAAGCGGTCTCGAGACCTGAGACCAACGTTTCTTCCCTGACAGTTGATCAGCGGACGAGATAAAGACGGGCTCAATCGTCTGCAGGTGGGAGTGACGGTCTTTGGAAGACACGCCCGCAACCACCGAGGATAGTTCTGTGCGCCTAACAAGGCCTGCCGAACCCTTATGCCCTTCGACATTGCTTCTCCCCTGGGCATGGGAGCTTGCAAGAGGTCCCGGACTGGGAGGACGACTGGCTCGCACAGAAAAATCCTCACGCACCACACTGGCACTAACACTAGCACTTGGCACTGCACCGACACTAGCACTCGTCACAGCACTGGCACTAACTCCACCCACTGCACTCTTGACCTTCAGTTCTTTAACTTCGGCCATCAGAGACTTATGGTCACTTACCACTGACTCTACTTTATCGCCTAAAGCCTGAATAGCGCGCAAAACAACTGACATATCAGGCGGAGGGCACACAGTAGGTTCGGGGGTAGCCACTACAGGGGTAGGAAAAGGTAGGGGATCATGTAAAACAGTGAAGAGTGAGAAGAACTCCTCCTAACTCTACCTCTCTCTAACTTAGTTGAATATTTTAAAAGACGGACAAATTCCAATTCCGAAAGTCCGGCGCATTCCTCACATCGATTTTCTAACTGACAGGGCCTGTCCCTACAGTCAGAACAAGCGGTGTGAGGATCTACCGAGGCCTTCGGAATACGCCTATTGCAAGACCTACATCGTCTATGGGAGGGGGCTTGCGAAATGTCAGACATCTTGTAATCCAAAGAGTTAGCCAAAGGGGGTTCCAAAAACAAGCAAAAATCGTTAACCGTTATATCAGGACTATATAAAAGCTATCTAGCTAATATAAGAAGGTTTCCAGTAAAGCGACAGCCGTTAATCTGAGAGAATACTTCACCAAATATCCGTGAATAAACTCGAAGACCATAAGCGTATCCCAGAACGTCTTGCCGGAAGCACGACAGAGGAATAATTGAGGAGGTGTCAACAAGAAGTACTTGAGTACCTGGCCACAGGTGGCGCTGGTAAGTACACCCCCTTCTAGTATTGTGATAGCTGGCGTATCCCTCCATAGAATTCTGTCGGGCAACGGAGTTGACAGCTACATGATTATCGGGTAAGTTTAATATTGAAAATTATTTATTTATTTTACCCTTTTAATCCCTATTTATTTCACATCTAGATTTTATTGTATGAAAGTGTTACGATTTGTATTAAAGGTTAAAATGATACTAAATGGTGTGAGTGTACAGATATGATTGAATGATTTTCGTTATATAGCGCTGAATGGCCTTTGATGCCCCAGTGCTTGGCTTAATGCCTAAATCCCATATTCAATTCAACTCTCTCATTTGTCTTGTTCCAAACGGCCGCATCAAGATGAGATCCCTGCAGTGGCAGCTGAAGTCCGTGTGGAGTCAACACTCCGACCCACCAGACACCAGAGTTCCCTTAAATCAGGATCAGGTGACGGATTTGAATTGGTGGATGGCAGACGAAAATCTTAGACGAGGCCAGAGTCTTCTTGTTCCCCCACCGAATTTGATGCTCTTCACAGAAGCATCAAAAGAAGGTGGGGGCTCACCATACGATCTCCGGCCCTTGGTCAGTCAGAATGGTACCACCACATAAATCTTCTAGAGATGAGAGCAGCTTATCTAGCTCTTCCTCAGTTCGAACAGTTGCTGGAAGGTCACTCTGTGGTGTTGATGATCGATAACACCTCAGTAGTGGCTTACATAAACAAACAGGGCGGTACCTTTTCTCAACCTCTGCCATCTTGCAGTAAAGATCCTCAGATGGTCAGAAGATCATTCTGTGTCCCTATCAGCTCGCTTCATTCCTGGCAAGAGGAATGTGCTCGCAGACAATCTGAGCAGAGCAACTCGGATAGTAGGTTCTGGATGGTCTTTGAATCATCAGATAGCCAACAAAGTCCTGACTTCGTGGGGTTCCCCGACTGTAGACCTGTTCGCAACATCTCTGAACAGCAAGCTTCCGCTGTACTGTTCTCAAGTCCCGGACCCTCAGGCTCTATGGCAAGATGTATTTCAACAACGGTGGGACAACATCGAAGTTTACGCCTTTCCCCCATTTTGTCTGATGAGAAGACTGCTCAACGAGATCAGAGCATCCAGAATCTAATGATGACCCTTGTAGCTCTGCTATGGCATCACGTAGAGTGGTTTCCAGACCTTTAGCAACTCCTAGTAGATCTACCACTAGAGCTTCCTCCACGACCAGATCTACTCAAACAATCACACGCAAACATCTTCCATAGGTCAGTGCAGTTGTGTCGACTTCACGCCTGGAGACTATCCAGCGTCTCCTCTCTCAGAAGAGCTTTTCATGACAAGTTGCGGAGAGAAAGTCCGGCTACTTGTGTAAGTCCTCAGCTTCAGTCTACCAGGCAAAATGGAGAGACTTTTGTGGTTAGTGTCGTGGAAGAAATATCTCTCCACTCGATGCCACTATTCCAGTAAAAGTGGAGCTACTTGTATACCTTTGGGAGGAAAAGCTCCTTTCAGTCTCGGCAGTAAAACACTGTCGCGCAGCAGTAAGCCTCGCCTTTAAGCTGAAAGGAGTGGACATTTTCTCTTCGTTAAGGCTTTCTTTACTCGTGCGAGTTATGAGATCACTTGCCCTCAGTCAGAGATTAGGCCTCCTCCTTAGAACGTGGTTCAGGTATAGAGATTCTTAAAAAGACCTCCTTACGAACCATTACGCCATGCAACTGACCGAAACCTCACTTTGAAGACGGTGTTCCCGCTCTCTTTATCCTCTGCAAAGTGAGTCGATGAACTTCATGGCCTTTGGTTGTCATTGCCCATTCAAGGGGATGGGGGGAAGTGACACTCGGCTTCGTCCCTGAGTTCATTGCTAAGACTCGAAATCCAGGGTTACTGGACCATAGATTCAGGCCCTTTCAGATTGCAAGTCTTCGTTCTGTAACCAATGGCCTCAGATCAATTGTTACTATGCCCAGTGAGGAGTTTGAGATACTATCTAAAACGCACTGCAGCAGTACGGCCGCGACTAACACCTCTGTTTGTTAGCTCAGGGAGAGTAAAGAGGAGGATCATTAAGAACACGATTTCCTGCTGGATCCGCCAAGTAATCGAAAGAGCCTTGGCTCCCAATCCTCCCCTAGCTCGCCGACCTAGAGCCCATGGTGTCAGGGGAATCAGCACTTGCTTGCCATTCAAACGCAACTACCCCATGTTGCAAGTACTTCAAGGGGGCGTTTGGAAAAGACATTCCCCTTCACAGCCCATTATCTAAAAGACGTGACCAACAGGAGATTCGATAAGTTTTCTATCGATCCTGTGGTGGCTGCTCAAGTGGTTTAAGAATACCTCAGGCTCCTTGATGGACAAGTAGCAGTTGGTCGAGGGCATTGTTTACCCGGGTTAAGACTGGGATGAATGAGAGTATGTCTGTCTTTCCTTTCTTTACTTTCCCCTCCCTTGGGGTGCAGCACCATGAGTCCCTCTAGAAGCTGGCTTCAACCTCTGCCGGTAATTATCACTTCCCTTGTGTAGTTTAGTAGTTATTTATATAAATTGGTCCACCCTCACCTGTCCCCCAGAAGTCATGCCTGCAATCAAAAGTGACATCTCTCACTGCTGTGAGAGTATATAGAGGTGGCTGGGTACCCCCCAGCCTACCCACTCAAGCGGTTAGGCAGGGTTGCCACCTTGCAATTAAAGTCTAATCGTTACCTTCCAGCTGCACTGAAAGATAATCCGAATAAATAATTACAGGTTTGTATTAGTTATAGAAAAATACTAATTATCTCCGAATTTGTCATATCTCTGACGATTAATGTCATAAAAACCATTCTAAATACAGTACCTGTGAACTCACCAAAAGGGAAATGGCCCCTTGTTTGGTATAATGTTATGAACATCCTTCTCAAATGTATATCGAAGAAGAACAATTTCAGAAGTGACTAAGCTGGAGGAGGAGCTAGTAGAGGTGTAGCAGTAGTTGCGGAGGTAGGAGGTTGCCCAAGCAAAAGTCTTATTTAAAGGATTAAAGACTGCTCATGAATGGCAGAAGTAATGGATAGTGACATTGCACTAGCAAGGAGGACAGGACAATACCCAAGAGCCTGACCATATGTCATATGATCAGTGCCCAAACCCCCTCTCCACCCAAGCTAGGACCAGGGAGGGTCAGGTAATGGCTGCTGATAGGTCTATAGGCTCTCCCAAACACCCCATCCTTAGCTCACAAGGATGGTAAGGTTGCAGACAGTAAAGGAACTAACGAGTCTGAGCGGGACTCTAACCCCGTCTGGCAAACACCTTGAAGAGACTTTACTAATCGGGCCACAACAACCCTCGTGAAAATGAAAAAAAAGCTCTGATTGGCGATTACTAATGACTACCAGTACAAATAATACAGAAAATGAGAGATCAAAGTTTGGGTATAATCGTCTGTCAGGAATTTTATGAACTGTTCTCAGGAGATTCTTATCATGGCGACCAAAACAAAAGTTTTTAAAAAGGAATTTTTACTGGGTATAAGTTGAGGTTCAAAGTAGTGCTTTATTAAGGGTATATTCAATTATGTTTCTAAAAATCAGTTTATGAATATTGCACAACAGTGTTTAGTAAAATCCATAGATATACTGTAGTATGATCCCCAAGATAATAGAAATGTCAAACAAGCATGGTCATTATCACAAGGTCATCCTGCTTTTGAAAGAAAAGGTTTTATGTAAAATTTACCTATCTCATCCTATTTCCACCTTATCCTCAAATTGAATAGATTGAAAAGTTTCTCAGCATATTTCAAAACCTCAGAAAACAACTTGACTTGATTGTTCATAAATAAAATTTATGAAGCTCCTGTGATTTCTTCCATTACAGCATTTGTCGAAAAGGATGGGCACATGCTGGGATGGATCTTGTTTTGAAATGCAACTACAGTACGTCTATGAAGGGAGGATCACAGGAGTCGTAGCGCTCTCTGATATGCAAGGACATGGCAACTTAAGTCATGTTAGGCTGTGATAAGGATAGGATATTGTGGGTAAGGACATAGTATTCCATTGATTTTATAACGACTGAAGCACAGCAGCAAACAGTTTAAATTCCAATTTCTGATGCGTCCTATCGTCATCTATCAATAAGATTACATTTGTACTAGAATAAATCCTATGCATCTGGTCGTTAGTATTGAAATTGTGTGTTGGGAGGGGAGCTGATTGGCATCTATTAACCCTTTTACCCCCAATGGATGTACTGGTACATTTCACAAAACTCATCCCTTTATCCCCATGGACGTACCGGTACGTCCTTGCAAAAAACTTTAAATTTTTTTTGTATGTTTTTGATATAATTTTATGAGAAATTTCAGGCATTTTCCAAAATAATGAGACCAACCTGACCTCTCTATGATTAGGCTGTTAGAGCAATTTAAAAAAAATATATTGCAAAATGTGTTTGAGAAAAAAAAATGCCTGGGGGTTAAGGGTTGGAAAGTTCCAAATAGCATTGGGGGTAAAAGGGTTAAAATCTTGAACTTGTATGAAGTTGAATCTTCTCTTGTGACATTTACCATGTGATGGGATTTACTGTATATTTAATTAGTTTAATATTGTATTGAATTATTTTAGTATAGTCTTACTTTCTGGGGTATTCTTTGGGAATTTTGGCTCCTGCCACCTCGCCTGTTCACGCTAACACACTATTTCATGGGACATATAGCATTCACATGCTCTTACATGCATCAAAGAGGGTATGAATTTTTCTATTCACGCTCATTCAACAGACTTTGAGCATTTATATGCTTGTGTAGGCTTTCCTCTGTTGGCACTGAATCTGCTGATTGTGAGTACTACAGCACTGTCTTGCTCCCTCATTGGATCTTGATGTCACACTCTTTGTCTCAAGTGTGCTCTACTGCTGGCACCTGATCGGTAGATCGGGAAAGCTCTTATGTTCGTATGTTCCCTTCTAGAACACTACAATTGCCTTTTGACAGCTCGTTTTCCTCTAGAAAGCTGCACTTTCCCTCTAGAAAGCTGGACTTTCTCTCTAGAAAGCTGGACTTTCCCTCTGAGCGCTCACAATCGCCTACTAGTAATCAAGAAACTATAGTACTACGTATGCTAGTGAATTTTGTTAGGCGAGAGAATGTATACTGACAACCAGCCTTCCCAGAAGATATGTTCTTGCGAGTAGTTATTTGTTTTATGGTTGACAAATGGGAGGATCTAATGATTGGCATAAATACATAGTCCAGGCATTATATTTCCTACCTCTTTCTTTCACTATGCCACTTCTGTCAGAGTGTCGTATCCAGCATTAGGAACATTATGGGATCATGCTCCTCCCATCTCCCCACTGAACAAGGGCTGACTTCGTGATTTAAAAGGCAAACAGCAGTAGCAAACGCATTGCCTTGCATTGCCTTATCTCGGTACTTAACGAGTGAGATAAGGCTACTATAAAAAAAAAAATCGTGGGAAATTTTCAGTCTTCTACGGTAGACATTGACATTTAACTAGCTGTGAGAGAGAGAGAGAAGCAGTATGATTGTCATTAGAGTACAGTATACAGTAGAACTAATAATATAAGAATTCCGTTTTTACACTGGAAATCGCATGTAAAGGATTAATGTCTGTGTCCATGGTAAGTGCTAATTACAGTACATAATTAAAAAAAACAGTATGTCATGTTAGGCTAAGTTCAGTTCCATACTTTACTTGGTGTTTTGTTAGTTCAGGGTGCACAAGAATTGGTAGATGTGTTATGAATTAAATTTCATGTTACATTTATGGGTAACCCTAACTTAGATCTTATGTCTATGTAGTTTAAACCTTTCCTTTTTCATCTTCTGAAGTACCGTATGGCACGGTAACTTGTTTATATGGAAAATTATTAAATGTTTGTATATTTTCTCTGGTACCATAACTAGTTGGCAAATTGTCCAGGAATATTATATTTGAACTTCATTTATAATCTAAAAAGTTTAATCATCCTATATAGTTTATGAATAAAGTTTATATTTAAACCTTATATCTTATCAGATGCTCAAATCCTTTTTCATTTATCTATACACATGGTTTATTTTGGTTATTCCTGATTACCTTAGCTGATCTAAAGATCAGTTTTGCATCTATAGCTCAGGTTTTTCATCCACACACTGCTTGCCATGAGCGAAGTTGCAAGATAGGAGCAATGGTCTTTCGAGTTACGAAATCAAATTAATGTGTAAAAAAATAACCTTATTTTAACTTTTATCTTCAATTTGAAAAAGATCATTATCCTTTACTTTTTCGTTTAGTTCAGAAAATATAAGGTTAACGACATAAGGTCGAGCACTGTGCTTGTTTTGTGTGCTCTACCAGTGTAGCCATTGGTGTGCCTTGAAACATGCCTATGAATTTGGTAGAACAATTTTCTGGAAACATTTTCTAATTTTTTTAAATGAATATAAAGATTTCTTATTCAAAAGGAAACATGGTAGTATGTGGAATTTTGTAATAAAGATTTCTTATTTAAAAGGAAACATAGTGGTATGTGGAATTTTTTCATTCATTTAAAAGGATTACAGTAATACGATAAAGTAAATTAAGAGTGTAGGAGGAATTGTTTTGTATCAACGTCGATGAGTTAATTTTGTACCGTTTTGTCTTTCAGATTGACTAAAAATGCTCTACTTCTGTCCTACATGTGCAAATCTTTTGATTGTTGAGGAAGGATCTCAGGTATGGGACTGCAGTAGCCAGTTTTAGAATGTAAAGTATACTTCTTTTTTGAGTAATTTGTGTTGAAAGAAAGAGTAAAAGTTTGTGAAATTTAGTTGTCGTGTGCAAAAACAGTTCTAGGTTGCAATGAAATTGGGACCTGGATCTGACTTATGACTCTGAAATGTGATTTGGTGTTTAAAGATACTGTACTTCAGTCTTGGGACATGACCTACGTACACAATATGAAACTTGAAACTTCTCTGATCTAGAGTTTTTATAAGTCTCTTAGAAGTTAGATTTTTCTGTGTCCACTGCTGTATTCCCTTCTAGCATGCAAGTAGGATATTGATTTAATTATTACACTTATTGTTTTTCATCTCTCTTAAACTGTTTCTAATTTTTTTTTCTAAGCATGTTTATAATTGGTTGTGTTTTTAGCCATCCAAAATATGGTTGACTTTAGATGACTAAATTTTGGTTGAAATTATATCCTGAATGTTAAGTAATTTATCTAATTTTTGGTTGAAATTATATCCTAAATGTTTTACAGTACAGTACTCAAGTTTGTTGCCGTTATTATTCACTTTACTGTATAGCCAGTATGTATGCTTTCTATTCATTTCAATGGAATGTAAGGAAAACTTAACTTGTGGTAATTTTCCCTTGGAGTATGTGCATTATAGATTCTTTCATAATGGCTTTCATCTCTAATCAGTAATGTTTCCTCATTAGAATGTACATTCTGAATTGCATTAGCTATTAAAAAGGCTCGTTGATATTGAAGGGAAAGTAGTAGTAGTTTTAGGTTTATAAACTTCTACAAACACATATATAGCAGAATACATACGCTGGGAGTTTATTGATGAAGGAGAGACTGATGTGATCATCATCATGAAAGAGAAGGGTGTTTGAAAAAAGATTATTGAAGAATGGCATAGTGATATCAAAGAGGAGAGTTTTGAGACTTCAAATTTCCACATATAGGAAGAGCTTATATATACTGTTCAATAAGATGGGAAAGACAGAGTGAATTCTGCTTTGTGGAGAATGTTAAGGTCTCCAGTCACCTAGGAGAAATGTCGCTAGAGGCAGATGCACGGGAAGAAACAAATTGTGGATGGAGCATAAAACTAGTAACTAGTAGTATGAAGCAGGGGAAAGGTCTTGAGTGTCGCCCTCATGGTGATGCAAGGGGCAACGATCCAAGTCGTCCTCAACTCGAGTGGATGCTGAATAGGGAATTCAATTAAAATCGACTAAATCATAGCACAGTGTCGAGTACAGTACAGTACAGTGAAAACTAATCCTATACAGGTAGAAATAATTTTCATAATGAAGCAGTGTAAACTAGGAATTCAAACCTAATACAGTAATTGATATGTCATCGGTTACCAGTCCATTAAACAAAAGGGTTGGGGTGGCCTACTTGGTAACATCCATGACTGGAGATCGCCTGACTGGGGTTCAAGTCTCGCTCAAACTCTTTACTGTAGTTTCCTCGTTTGCTACAACCTCGCTATCCATGTGAGGTAAGGATGGGGGAATTAGGTGAGCCTGTAGGTTCACCTGCCGAGTCATCAGCAGCCATTGCCTGGCCCTGTCTGATCCTAGCTTGGGTGTAGAGGGGTTGGGCGCTGATTATGTGTATATATGGTTAGTCTCTAGGGCATTGTTTTGCTTGGTAGGGCAATGTTACTGTCCCTTGCCTCTGCCATTCATGTGAGACCTTTACACTTTTAAAACTGATTTGATTTTAATTCACTGACCGAGGTCTACTGCCTTTTCATCTTAATCTTTTTTTTTTATTGAACTTTATGATGAATCAGGTTGGGTCATCAAATAATTTTTTACATTAACTCATTTTCATGTGTTTTTCAGTTAAATATGGCATATATTTAAAAATTTTTATTATAAATTTTTCATATTCGATGTATTTTTGTGACAATACATTAAGTATGCTTACTTGCCTTACATTAGATGGAATGTATTTTTTAATTGATAGCTCAAAATTTTTAATTTTCAATCATGTATTTTTGTTTTTCTTCCAGGGTATGCGCTTCTCGTGTGTAACATGCCCCTACATTTTTCCAGTTAAACGTTGTGTGTCGTACAGAATCTACCCCAAGCTTAAAGCTCTCGATGATGTTTTAGGTGGGGCCGCAGCTTGGAAGAACGTCGACTCGACAGATGAACCTTGTCCCAAGTGTTTCCACCCAAGGGCATTCTTCATGCAAGTTCAAACGAGGTCAGCTGATGAGCCTATGACACTTTTCTACAAGTGCTGTTCACCGACATGTGGCCATAGGTGGAAAGAATAAAGGAAACTTGAGAGATTTAGGTTCTGGTCTCTGTATCCCATTTTAGGGACTGTTAAGCAAAAGTGATAAGTTTGATTTTGGACAAAAGGTGTTAGAGAGATCAATGAGGCAGTTTAGACCTGTCTTGGGAAAGCTTAGACTTATGAGTAGTTCAGCACCAATACCTGCAGTGAATGGCATTTGTGCAAGCACTGTCATAAACCTGAATGATGGCCAGAGTATAGACGCTCATGCCAAAAGAGCAGCGACTTCCTTGAAGTCTGGCCATGTCATATCTGTTCCAACTGACACCATATATGGTGTTGCTGCACTTGCGCAAAATAAGACTGCTATTGAGAGTATATACGAAATAAAGAAACGCAGCTCGGTCAAGCCTTTGGCTATCTGTGTAGCGGAAGTAGATGATGTTTATTTGTGGGGTGAGGTGACTGTCCCTCATTCGTTACTTTCGTCTCTTTTGCCTGGGCCTGTAACCGTTGTTTTCAAGCGCACACCGGCGCTGAACTCTTCGTTGAATCCTGGCACAGAATTAGTTGGGATTCGTATCCCGGACCACAAGTTCATAAGGACAGTTGTCAGGTACTGTGGAACTCCCATAGCCCTTACAAGTGCAAATATAAGTTCACAAGAAAGTCCTTTGAATATTAGTGAATTTCAGGAACTATGGGGTCAGTTACATTTAGTGTTTGATGGAGGGTGTCTTGGAAAGAGCTCGGCATGCAGAGAAGGATCGACTGTCGTTGACCTTTCCCAGCCAGGTGTGTACAGACTCATTCGAAGAGGGAGTGCTTTTGAACAAACTGTTGAAATTCTTGAAAAGTATGAACTATGCATGGTCGACTAGGTAGTTTTATAATGGCTTCTGAAAGATAAACTAACAATATCTGGAAGAAATTTAGTATAAAAAACTCGTTATTGTACCTGTGAAAATGTTCAGTCTGAAAATTAAAAGAGAGAAGAGGGAAGCAGCCATCAGTGCTTCGCTCATTGCCCGATTACAGGAAGCAGTGCAGAGTGTCTTGCAACCTGGCAGCAGGGGCGAATTCGCCGATTCAAGAGTCTCGCAAGCAAACCAGACCAGGTCATTGCTGGGCCTTGCTGATAATACCAATGCTCTCTGCAATGTCTTGGAAGCTATTCTCATCCACGGTTTACGGGACTCGCTCGGGGAAAGGATGTCTACACTTCTTGGGGCTGACCCTGACAGAATGCCTGTGCCAAATTTCTGGCCTGTCATCATGGTTATTAGCCATCGAGATCTTATGGAACAGGTAGGCAATGTAAAATGGAATTGACAAGCGTGTCTAAGGTCTGTATAATTTTGGGGGGACATTGTGGAATTATAATATTGATCAAAAGCTAGATATTTTTTGTTGCTCTAATCTTATCATGGTCAGGGACTCAAAATTCTTATTATATATAGTTTGAAAGAAAAGAGAAAATTAGGTTTTGATTTGGCAAATAAGCTTATAACTTTAATTTTCAGTTATTCCTTAAATTATTTCATACTACAGTACTGTATGTTGATAGCATTGCTGCTTATTAATATCTGCAAGGTTCTTTATAATTTGCCCGTAGTCATTAATCTTGTAAAAGAAGTTGTGTTTTACAGCATTGGAATTGATAGTTTATTAACTTCCTTCTTTTAAAGTACTGTTGTTTAGTTTAACGTTTCCGATGCCTGGCCCAGGTGAGCGAGCTGTCTTTCATCACAAGCGAGGTTGGTCGAAGTCGTGCCTGGGTCCGATTGGCGCTGAACCAGGGCCAAGTGTGTAGCTACCTGAGTGTGTTGCTTCAGGATAACAGAACTCTCAAAGATTATTACAGGTGCGTAGAGGTCTTTTAATCTAATTTTTATGCTTTTGCAGATTATAAGACAGTAGTAGATAAGTTCTGCTGAAGAGTCTCAAAATGAGCTATTCAGAGCAGTGATAAAATTATCATGCTTTAGTTGAAGCTAACTGTAGAATAGAAACTGTGGTGCAGGTAAGCTTTCTGCATCTAAAGCTTCTGGTCAGGTTAAGGAGGCCGGCCGGCTAATGCCATTTTGTAAGGACAGGACTTTGACATTCATACCACTTAATAAGCTGTCTTAGGACATCTCCAAACTGCATAGGACTTTTCCTCTGACCTTCGGTTTTGCAACGCCAGTGAGATTCATCCTTAAAATGAGTATTTTTTCAAATTCTATCTCCTCCCTTGATAATTAATATTAAGACCTGGGATTACTACCCTAGATAGAACTGATGTAGACCTCCAATCTAATGAAGATTTTTTTTTCTAAGGAATTTTTTTGCTTTTCATTATATTAGAAAAAATAATAAACCTTAAAAATCAGAGAAAAAAATTAAGAAAATAAATATGGAAAAAAAATTTGAAAAAAGGCCAAGATTTGATTGTTTTATGATGTCTTTCTAAGTAATATATACAAAATTTCAGTGCTATATCTTTAAAACTAAGGGAGAAGATAGAATTTGAAGGTCAACAAGTACAGTTTTGAGATACGGGCATTCAAAGTTTTACTCTGTTTACAAAGAAAATATTAATAAATCAAAATTATTCTGAATATTATGTTCCTTTTTGGATATTTATAAACCAGAGCAAAGTTATTTATCATAATTTGATCATAAATGAAGATCCCTTTGCTCAATATCTTGCTTCTTTAGGTGAGACGGTCGCTCCATCATCTCACTCCTTCACTAACTCCGCTAATATCGCCGATATTACCCACTTCTGAACTCTTATGAGAGCAAATTTTCTTCTTCCTTATTTTAACGAGATGTTGAAATTGTCTTTTCCTCTGTGGCATGATGAAATTCTTGCCGAAACCGAGAAAAACGACTTAAAATTGAGTGAATGTTGGAGGTCAAACTCAAACATGTACTCTCTATGAGGTTTGTGTTTGGACTGAAGGCCGAAGGGTGTAATTACCATGTAATACAGTACATTGTTTTGCGCTCGTGGAATCTATACAAATGCCTTTGCATATTGTAATTACCGTGTAATACATCGTTTTGCGACTCTTGGAATCTATACAAATGCCATAGCACACAGTTTGTTTTACATCAAAATTTAGGATAACAGAAGAATGGTGCACTTTCTTGTAGGGAATAATGTTTTTGGTTTATTGAGTTACTTTTACTAATTACCTTGTAACTATGAAAGTCAGAGGAAGCTCAGAGAATTGTTCAGGATTTTTTTTTTTTTTTTTATAACCCCATATATTAGCATTTCAGCTGGGCCTCTTAAACTTATGGAAAAGCTCTAAAAGTGTACTTTCTGTTTAGCACTGTCTCCATTAGGCGATGAAAATTCGAAAATTTCATAAGCCTGAACTGCTGTAATTTTGTTTATTGATAAGTGATTTTTTTTTTTTCCTTAGTAAATTTTCCCATCTATTTTGAGTAGGTATACCAGTCTCTTAAGTTCTTGTCAAAGGAAAATCAATGATAACTAACATACACTAGGGTCTTCCTCTAAAACTCTCCCATAATGTCCTTAACGTGGGCACACAAAAGGGGTAGAGAAGATTATTCTGTCCGCTGGAGTCGGCTTATGTCTCTTAGAACTGGACTTGATGTTAGATTTTTTATGATAAAGTCTTTATCAATGTTGAAGCTTCTATGTGCTTAGCAGCATCCTTGCTACCAACAAGAACCCCTGTTGGTAGTAAGGATGATGCTAATCACATAGATGCTTCAACATTGATATAAGACTTTATCATAAAAAAATCTTGAGTCCAGTTCTAAGAGACATGAGCTGACTTCAGCGGACAGAATAATCTTCTCTACCCCTTTTGTGTGCCCACGTTAAGGGCATTATGGGAAGGTTTTAAAGGAAGCCCCATAGTGTATGTTAGTTATCATTATTATTGCTTTTACTTTGACAAGAACTAAGGCCAAGATATCCTAGAATCTACATGGCATTGAAAACACAGATGATAGTCTTCTGCAAGAAGGTCATCCGAGTTTATATACTAATTGAACTAATAACTAATGTTCTGTATCAGAATTTTATCCCTGGAGACATTTACTCAGAAAAATAGGTTTTAAGTTTGGTACAGGTTCCCCACTGTACAGATTCCACTAGAAATAGTGAAAGCTTTCTTAAATTTTCTCCCCATTTACCTTTACCAGGTTGATGCAGGCGAAATAGTCTGCTACTGACCAGCGAGTCATGATTTCTTGATTAGTTGATGTGGTTTGTTGAATATTCTCCCAGGTTCTTGGCAGTAGCAGATTTGATTGCAGTAATTTCTTAGAATATAAATCAAAGCTAAACATGTATAGACTGTTTTGAATGTTTTTCACATACACTTGTGTTATCGAGTACCAAATACCAACTTTGTACCTTTATCCCAAATACAGTCACACCTTGGATTTGTGGGTGTCCTTTAATAACAGCCTGCTGAGACTAACAGCCACCCTTGGTGCAGAATTAAGTTTTTTTACACTCCATGTACCGGTGATTTGACAATGCTGTCAGGTCCAGGGCCTATGCACGACAGGGTGCGAAGCAGAAAACTCTGTTGTAGCAACGTGGTGGCAAATATATAACAATGGGTCGTTTGTTTATAAATGGTTGACTTGCTGTCCATAACGTGAGGAAGCAAGAAAGCTGCAATAAACCAAACTTATTACCTCGTTGGTGGATATTTTAGATACTAAGCTGTTGTAAATTTGTATTGGCATTATATGAAGGATTTAAGATTTTCATTGCTAACTAAACCCTAAGTTTCCCTTACTTACAAAGGTATTTACACTGCTCATTATCCACAGTTGGAATTGAAGACCATTTATGAGATTTTAGTGTTGAAAATACAATTCGTATTTTGTCAATGTTTAATATTTTGTTTTATTGTTACTCTTGAATTTCTAGACTAAATTAAAAACCCTTTTCTTTGTGCAGAACAACAGCCTTTCTGCGAGATCCTGAGAGATCTGACATTATGTTGAGGGTATTGCAACCAGTCTCTACCCTAACATTCAACTTGGCCACTAATGCGGCCGTTTTGAATACATGGACACAAACGCCGCTTGTTTTGGCTGGCATTTGGGCACCAAGCACGCAGGCAAGAAAATTAAAGTTTCTTTGCTTTTTGTTTAGTTTTTCTCATTAATTTCCCTTGTCTGTTAGGTAGTTTAAGTTTACATTATCAGGTGATTTGTTCTACTTCCTTACAGTTTGTATATTTACAATCATGATACATTAATATTTTTACAGCAATTGTTGTTGGGATAGAGAATATAAAATATTATTGCTTTTACTCACATTTTCATTTAAAACTTATGAAGTTTTGATATCAGACCAAACCAAATGTAATACTGTAGATGGTGTCATTAGAGACATGCATTTAGTTGAAGATTTTAATTTAAAGGAAGTATGTTATATTCTGGATGTGTATAAGATAAGGCTGGATAAAAAAGTAGAGTTTCTATTGGCTTTGCAATACTGTATACTTGATTAGAGGACTCCCAATGAAAAGGTGTGTTGATAGTCAGGAGGAAATGATAATTGTTCCGTAACTGGAATACAAACCACACTATTTAATAGGGGTATTACTTTCGGCGTAGCTGAAATGACGAGCCATTAAAATTTAACGAGGGTTTACTACCACACCGCTAGTTAGCGGGGGTAGGGGAGGGTAGCTTGTTAACCCCCCCCCCCACACACACACACACGTGCTTAAGCTCACTTTACTTTTGGCTCGGAGCGAGAATGGTTGTTTCCTCTCTCTCTCCTCGCCTAATTTGGACTGCCATTAATTTTTGTCTTTCACTTACTTTTTCTTATACTTGTAAATATATATATAACATTCTTAATGTTTATGTATATATATGTGTATAGAAATGTAGTAAGTTTTCTTTTCAGTGTTTGTGCTGTGTGTCTATGACAACGACACTTGCGTAGAGCAAGGCCAGCACAGTTCCACTTCGTGGGGAATGACCTCTCCCTCTCTGGTCCATCGGTCTTCCCGTTGGCATATATCCGTTAACTCGGCCGCCGCAGGGGAATCATCATCACCTGGATCCTCTGCATTCATCTATTATCTTTGCTTTTCCTCTTTTCCTACGGGAAACTTGGATTCTGAGCGAAGGGATTGTGGCCTTTTAAGATTGACTACGGTCTCTCTCTACTCGAGGTCGTTCACCTTTACTACAACTACGTACTATTACGGAAGCTCCTTACCCGTTGCGGGTTAGGTTGCTATTCCGTTTGTTTGTTTCAATTATTTTTAGTGAAATCTAATTGTATTTTAACTTTTCAGCTTTCTCCGTGGGGAACACTTCCCTTCGGGGTGTCAGTGGTTCTCACTATTAGTGAATATTCTTAGATGATTTAGATAATTATAATTCTGTTTTTATTACAGTTACTCCGCTCCCCCCCTTCTCCCATGGATGTCATCTGGGGTAGGAGGGCGCATACTTAATTCTTATTTTATGTTTTTCCCTCGGGGTTCCTCCCTAGGGAATTTCTGCTAAAATAATTATTTAATTTTATTTTCCCAGTTAACTATGCAGTTTTTCTTCGTTCGACTAAAGAGTGCCAACGAAGCAGAGCTGTCCTGTTCATGCCTGGGGAATCTGCTGTCGCTGCCGTCCCTCAGAGGACGTCGTCATGGGCGTTATCCCTTCTCTTAGAAGTACTCCCGTGACAACATGCCAGCACTTCAGATCATCTTAGAATGCTAAAGGAGGTTCGCCTCCAGGGATTGGACAACTTCCCTTCCGAGGGAGGTTTCCTCCCCAGGTGTGAGGTTTTCTCCCTTCAGAGGGAGAACTTCCTATACCTTAATAAATTCATCGCCTTCGACTACGGTGGCTGCCCTTCGGCCAGACTTTTCTCCTCCCTTGCTGAGTTTCTCTTCCTTCAGGGGTGGAGGACAGTCTTGGCAAGTCTCTTCTACGAAGTGTTCACCTCTCTCGTTCGCGAGAGAGGCCCCTCATAGAGACTCCTCTTCGGAGGATCACTACTGCTAAGGTCAGCTTGCTGATCCACCGGCCCTAAGGGGCGTCACCACGAGTGTCTTCAGGTCTCTTCTACGAAGTGTCTCCTCTCTCGTTCGCGAGAGAAGCCACTCATAGAGACTCCTCTTCGGAGGATCGCTACTGATAGGTCAGCTTGCTGATCCAACGGCCTTAAGGGGCGTCATCACGAGTGTCTTCAAGTCTCTTCTACGAAGTAGTCATCTCATCTCTCTCGTTCGCGGGAGAGGCCTGTCATAGAGAGACTTCCTCGGAGGATCAAGCAGACCTTCCAGTGACCTCAACCTTGTGCTGCAACGTGGTCCTTTGGACTTCGGTCCTGGACTCTAACACAGATCTTTTACGGTCCCATCGGTGGATGCTTTCCCTTCCAAAGGGCACATCCCAGTTCTTGATCGTCCTGCCAGCTGACCTACCGATCTACCAGCTGAATCTTGCGCAGCAACGAAGGACTTCGGTCCTGGACTCTAAAGCAGACCTGCTTACGGTCCTCATCGGGGGATGCCCGCCCTTTTTTAAAGGGCACATCCCAGTTCCTGATCGTCTTGCCAGCTGACCCTTCAACCTACTAGTGCGTGAAGTGCGTGCGCTCACCGATCTTCTTACGTGCGCAAGCGTCAATGATCTTCTTACGCGCGCAAGCGCCGACGATCTTCTTACACGCCTAAGCGTTGATGATCTTCCGCGCGCGGGTACCGACGGTTTCCCGCTGGCGCGCGTTCGCCGATCTTCTTACACGCGCAAGCGCGGACGATTTTCTTACGCGCGCAAGCGCGGACGATTTTCTTACGCGCGCAAGCGCGGACGATTTTCTTACGCGCCGATGATCTTCTTACACGCGCAAGCGCTGACAATCTTCCGCGCGCGGGTACCGATGGTTTTCCGCGCGCGCTTGCCGATTTTCTTACGCGCGCAAGCGCTGACGATCTTCATACGCGCGCAAGCGCCGATGATCTTTCCCGCGCGCGGGTACCGATAGTCTTCCCCGCGTGCGCGTGTGCCAACATACTGGTACGCGAGTACGCGCCGACAATCTTCAGCGCGCGCGTCGATGATTTTCCACGCGCACTAGCGCCCAAGCGCTAATGCTCCTGCGCGCGCGGCAACAGTTCTGCGCGCACGGCGGACCTTCTCCCCCGCGCGAGCACCTGGGGTCTCCCGCACGCACACCAACAGTATTGCGCGTGTGCGTGCCGACTTTCTTCTGCGCACGGGCGCCGATGGTATCCTGCACGTGCGCCAATAGTCTACCGTGCAAGCGCACCGACGGCCTTACACGCGGGCGCGCTCCGACGGCCTTCGCGTGTGTGCGTTCCAATAATCTTGAGGGCAAGCACACAGCCTTCCGTGCGCTCCGACGGTCTTCAACGTGCGGGTGCCGATGGTCTTCCGCACACGCGCCAACAATCTCCATGTAGTACTCTCACGCACGTGCCAATGCTCCCACTCTTGCGCAACCAATCACGCTTCGGTGCATTCTAGGGAGAATGCACAAACTACACAGTGCCTTACGGCACGCCAGCAATCTTCCTCACTTTCCTGCGCCCTCCTGCGCAGTTACGGTCCCCGGATTCATACGCCAGCTCTTGCCAAAGAGTCAAGGCTCGCAAATCCAATGCACCAGCTCTTGTCTAAGAACCAGCGCTTGCCTGCTCTCCAGGCAGATATTAAGCACCAGCACCATCCGGTGTGCCATCGGTCCAGATTCACCTACACTCGCGCAATTGTCAGTAAAAAGGAGTAAAACTTTTTGGACAGGTCACCTTTGCCCCATTCCTCCCCGCAAGCACATAAACATTGCCACCAGGAAAAGAGGAATAAGGCTCCACAGAGGATTCAAGATCCTGAAGATTCCATCCTACAAGGGAATCGAATCGGGGAATCCTTGGTCCCTGTCTCTTCTAAAGTTTCTTTTTTCCTTGACAGACCAGCGGCAGCAAACAGGAAAGCATCAACAGACTGATCTCTAGATCACTGTTTACTGATGGCTACTTCACAGTTTACTGATCGCTAGGTCGCCAATTGGTAGTTCAATACTGATCTGTGACCTCTAGTCCCTCCAATGACTAACGATCTCCAATTGCTAGCTTTTCCAATCATCGATTGCTAGTCAATAACCAGTCATCAGCTTGCTGATGCTGATCACTAGATCACCGATGGGCAGCTCATCCTTCTTCGATCATTGAACTCAGCTCGCTGATCTCTGACCAGCCCATCTTCACCATGCTCATCTCTGACCAAACAGGGGGGATCATAATCAGCTGGCTGATCTCGAATTCACCATCGGTGCACCGACCACCGATTCATGGTCATCTGTTATTTGCCAGCAGTTCGTGACTTGAACTTACTAGTCAACCGCTTCCTGTAGTTCCTAGATCAGAAGTTATACAACATACTTCTCGCTACTGGCCGTTTGCCATCACGCTAAAGTGATCGGTAAACGTTCGACAACCCTCATCAACGGCTTGCCAACAGGGAACTACTTGCGAGCACTCTCCAACTGCACAGCCCAATGGTTAATCAGTGCTTAACATTCACCAGATTAATTCTATTTTAAGGAATAGCATCAATCCCATCAGGGCGCGTGGGAAGGCTAAGCGTGGCCTTCCTTTTAAAGAATTCTCTCTCAGAGAAGAATCCTTACACTGGATATCGCTCCTGTTCCTTTATGACACGAGTCAAGACTCCAGCGTCGACAATCTTCCATACAAAAGGATCACCAAGGAGCTGTCCCTTTGGGTCGATGCCCACTCCATGTTAGAGTTCGATCGAGGGTTAAGACCTCAGGTCTTCTTTTGCACACTGGACCTTAAGGACACTTACTCCCAGGTCCAAACCATCCATCTAGGAAGGTTGGGAAATTCAGTCTAGACAAACAAGAAACACCAGTTCAAGGCACTGTGCTTCGGTCTTTCCATTACACCCATCCTGGTCTCACAGGATCGGCTTCCGTCTCCGCTCTCTCGGGACGACTGACTGACCTTAGCAGACTCGGTGGCAACCTTGCATTAACACTGGAATTTCTGAAGTCTTTTTTTACCAAGATTCAGTGATCAGGGTAAACCCACGGAATCTTCCCTACTTCCCTCCCAGGAGACTGGTGTATCTGGGAATGATTCTAAACACCAATCTCCACCAAAACCTTCTCGAAACGAGAACGACTTTCATTCCAGGAGACTGGAATCGGAAATAGAAGAAAGGAGGGACCATAGTGCTGCACCACACGACCTCAGCCCTCTGGACAGAGCCCAAAGGTACCTTCACTTAGATCTCTTAAGAGATGAAGGCCAACTTTCTGGTCCTTCAACAGCTTCATCGGTTCCTAACAGACCACTCAGTGATGTGATGGACGACACACCGCACACCACATAGAGGATCACATCGACAAGCAAATAGGATCTGGCTTTGTAGAATCTTCCCATCTAATAGTATAAATACTAAGATGGGCCAAAGCCCGTTTGGTACCATTTTCAGCCCGCTTCATTCCAGACTGGAAGAACAGGCTCGCCAACAATCTGTGCACAGCATCTCAGATAGGTATACCGAATGGACTTTTGATCGCCATGTAGCCGACAAAGTCCCGACTTTACGAGGTCCTCCAACTAGGGGGTCTGTTCATAATGCCCCTGAACCTCAGGCTACTGCTGCTCACCAGCCCTAGACCCCAAAGGCTCTCTGGCAACAACGGTGGGTACAACAGTGACGTTTACGTCTCGTCCCTGTTTTATCTAGAGAAGGGCACTCAACAAGGCTAGAACATCGGTCAACCTATCAAGGACGCACCTAGCTCCGCTATGGCATTATGCGGAAAGGTCTCCAAACCTTCTCCAGCTCCTTATAGAGCCTCCAAGAGAACCCTCTCCTCATATCAGACAACCCACTTCGACACCTACCACAAGCTATAGCTTTACTATGAGTGTACGCCTGGAGGCTACCCAATACCTCTTTGCGAAGAGGATGTCTAGATACCGGAGGAGTTCCTCAGCATCAGTCTACCAGGAAGTATCACGTCTTGTGGGGTGGGCGTCATTGGAAAGTGTCTCTTCTCTCGATACCTCGATTCCAGCAATAGCGGAATCCTCAGGTATATGCAAGAGGAAAAGATCCCTTATTCAGTTTCGATAGGTAAAGATGATCACTCAACCTTGATCCTTCACCTTCATACTGAAAGAAAGGGACACCCTTTCATCGATAGACTTTTCCTAACTCATACGGACTTAGTACTTGCCTTTCCCCAGTCGGAATTGAGACCTTCCTCTCAGAACATGGTTTAATCTCCAATCCCTAAAGGGACCTCCTTGTGTTCCACTTCACCAGGCAACAAATTTCCTCCTGATTTAAGAACACAATGTTCCTACACACTCGGACAGCAACCATACGAGTTAAGGAACTTCATGGTCTCTCTTTCAACATTGCCCATTAGTGAGAAGGGCGAAAGGCAAGGGTCAGTTTCGTCCCTGAGTATGTCACCAGACACAGTCTCCAGAGGTGACGGATCCTACACAAGTCTCAACTAGGTAACGGTCGATCCAGATCATCCGTTACTGTACCTCAGGGTGAGGTATGAGACCTTGCCTAAAGTAAACGGCAATGGCCTGCCCGGGTCCCTCCTCTTGTCAACACCGAGAGAGACTAGAGGAGGATCGCCGAAACATCATCTCGGCATGACGACTCACAGTGTCAGGGGCATAACTATGCCCCTGGTCCTTCTTAGCAGGTTACTCTGTGACGGAGGTTTTACAAGAAAGGATGTGAATGCTCCAGGTGACTTTCACAACCTTTCTCCTGCAAGACATAACCCACAGGAACTCGATACGATCTCTATCGGTCCAGTGGTGGCTGCACAACAGCTGGTTATATACCTCAAGCTCCTTATTGGACAAGTAGCAGAAGGTTGAGGGCACTGTTACCCGGTTTTAGTCTGCGTGAATGAAAAGATTTGACTGGCTCTTATTCTTTTCTTCATCCTACCCTCTCGTGGGGAAAGCTGCATCCTGGGTTTTCTGCATAGCTGACCTCAAACCACTACGGGTAAACCATGCTTCCTTGTGTTCCTAGTATTAAGACTAATACTGTTACGTCCCCATACCCTGACGAGGTGGTATTGGGAAAGTCCTAGGCTACAAGTTCCCATCTAAAGAACTTCAGGACAACTTCCTAGGACTAGTCACACTTCTTCATACCTTCACACACAAGTTGCGTAGGCCGCAGTCCTTGCGCAGCAAGGTTCTAGCGAGGTGCAAGGACTCCTTATTTCTTGGGTGCTTACACACTCAAATAACGAGCCCCCGGGCAAAGCCAAAAAGCCAGACTGGCAGGGACGTCCACCCTTCCTAATCGGTGAGTTACCCCTATTAAATAGCGTGGTTTGTATTCCAGTTACGGAAAAAATGACAAATTCGTAGATAATTTGTATTTTTCCTAACTATATAAACCTTAGCTATTTAATCAAACTTGCCCGCCAGCCCCATCCCCCTTGAAGTCCTACCTCCAAGCAAAGTGAGCTCAAGCACAGGTGTGTGTGAGGGGGGGTGGGGGATAGCAAGCTACCCTCCCCTACCCCCGCTAACTAGCGGTGTGGGTAGTAAACCCTCGTTAAATTTTAATGGCTCGTCATTTCAGCTACGCCGAAAGTAATACCCCTATTAAATAGCTAAGGTTTGTATAGTTAGGAGAAATACAAATTATCTACGAATTTGTCATTTTCAGAGTATTTAACAATTATTTCTCTGAATTACCTCTTAAACTAGGAGGTAGGTAGTAAATTGTAGCTTGCCTACTTTTGTTATGGAAAAGAGTTTTGAAACTGTTGTCTGAAAAGCTTCCTCATCTGTTCTTTGATCTTCCAAACCAAATTCCTGCATTTTGTAGTTACATCACTTCAGAACCTTTTATTATTTTCGTTGTGAGTGCCCGTGTCTTTGGTGGGTAATGGAAGTACATATATACATACATACATATACCAAGGCTCTTCCCCCAATTTTGGGGGTTAGCCGACATCAAACAAATGGAACAAAAAAGGGGACGTCTCCTCTCTACGTTCCTCCCAGCCTGACAAAGGACTCAACCGAGTTCGGCTGGTACTGCTAGGGTGGCACAACCCACCCTCCCACATTATCCACCACAGATGAAGCTTCATAATGCTGAATCCCCTACTGCTGCTACCTCCGTGGTCATCCAAGGCACCGGAGGAAGCAGCAGGGCCTACCGGAACTGCGTCACAATCGCTCGCCATTCATTCCTATTTCTAGCACGCTCTCTTGCCTCTCTCGCATCTATCCTCCTGTCACCCAGAGCTTCCTTCACTCCATCCATCCACCCAAACCTTGGCCTTCCTCTTGTACTTCTCCCATCTACTCTTGCATTCATCACCTTCTTTAGCAGACAGCCATTTTCCATTCTCTCAACATGGCCAAACCACCTCAACACATTCATATCCACTCTACCTGCTAACTCATTTCTTACACCCATTCTCACCCTCACTACTTCGTTCCTAACCCTATCTACTCGAGATACATTAGCCATACTCCTTAGACACTTCATCTCAAACACATTCAATTTCTGTCTCTACGCCACTTTCATTCCCCACAACTCCGATCCATACATCACAGTTGGTACAATCACTTTCTCATACAGAACTCTTTACATTCATGCCCAACCCTCTGTTTTTCACTACTCCCTTAACTGCCCCCAACACTTTGCATCCTTCATTCACTTGCTGACGCACATCTGCTTCCACTCCACCATTTGCTGCAACAACAGACCCCAAGTACTTAAACAGTGTACAGTAGAGAAGGTACAGTGGAGAAAGTGTTACCCTTGCAGGAAATGCAAACTTTTACCTGTACAGTACTAGAGTTACAGTGAAGTTGAACCCATCAGCGTTTTGTCATGTTTAGCAGGTCTATTCGGTGAACCTTTATGATTGATGTTACATTGACCGATTTCATGAAAAAAGTGTTTTCAAAAACCTTATTACAGGTTAAGAGTATTTTTTAAATTCAAAGATTTAAAACATTTAAGAAAATATTACAAATCTGTAAAATAGAGTACAGTACTTTGAAACATTGTGTTATTTTGTATACCGTACTGTGTACAATATAGTACTTTTATTTGTTCTATCATAAAGGTGTATTATAGTATTGTATCGACAGTTGTATATGTTTTTGGCAAAAAACTCATAATGAGGAAGTATATCTAATGTAGTAACCATGCATGTTATAATTATGGGTAATATCTCAGTTTTATTCTTGCAGTCTGTTGTTGCCGACCCTGTTTTGGCTGCTACGGATGTTGCCAGTACCGTGTATGATCAACCTACAGTTGGGGTAGCCATTCCCGTGGTAGAGACTCCAATTTGTGACGAAATGTTCAACATGATCATTGGTGGGACACCTGAAACCAGCTTTATCAAAGATTCAATGGAGAAGCAGAACTCTGGTGAATTAAAAGATGGTAAAAGATCTACACAGCGTGAACAGAAGGACGCAGACAAAAGTGTAAATAAAGCCGATGATAATCTTCCTAGTTCATCCAATGAGAAAATAGAATCTCCTGATACACATGAAATCAGTGATCTGACAGAGAGTGCAGAACACGACCAAACGGAAATCGGTAGCACTGACGAATATCTGGAAAGTTCTGTAGAAAATTCTATGGCGGGATCTTGCGTGCGTACCTGGAGTGTAGACTCTTGCCAGAGTTTGTATCAGTCGGGTCCTGCGTTTTCCAAAATAATTTCAGATCTTGACACTAGCAATCCGTTTTCTTACCTCAATAGTGAAACTGCAGAAAATAGCCAAGCAGTATTGTCAGCTGATTCAACACCAAGTCAGGAGGTGAGTTTTTTAAATCATATAATAATAATTTTGCTATAGTATTGATTTTAACTGTGCCACGAAGGCGAGGTATATACATCCTAGTATGCATAATGCATTAGGTTGCAGTTGGCATCCACAAATTCCAGGGGTCATATAGATAGGGAAGATCTGTCTGAAATGGATAAAGATAGCACATAATATCTATCGTGAAGGTTTTGAAGCTGTTGTGAGATTTAGTAACAATTCCATGAAGTATTTTAAATTTTGAATTTAAATTTCTTTAGATAATACTGTATACAAGTACTTTTTACTGTGGTATGCTAACATAATCTGATTTAGTACTTCTACATTTGAAAACTTTTGTCTGCTAATGCTTTGATGTGCGTCATTTCAGTCTTCGAGGTCAGATGATGCTGAGAAACTAAATTATGAGGTGCTTCCTCAGCAATCAGTTTCCAAGGAGGTGAGTTTATAGATGCCGGAAATGTTGAATAGGTAAATTCTATTATAATTAAAGGGTCAGTTATTGAGTTATATCCATAGCTCTTGTGAAGATAAAGTTGAATATAGAATTGTTCACCAAACTAACAAACCTTCCATTATTTATATATGGATATATCTTTCGGCAAAGCTGGAAGGTAGCCACTTAGACTTTTAGTGTGAGGTGGCAACCCTACTCGTAACTTGGGTAGGGGGTGGCTAGTGGTACTAGCTACCTGTATGTAACTCGCGGAGTGATTGAACTTGCCACGTTTTCTTTTTGGCTTGTTGAGTGGACGTCTCCTCTCTCTCCTCAAGGTTGCCATAGACATTCTTGAACATTATTGTTTTGTGCTCATTTTATGCCTACTTTCTCTTTTTCAAGTGTGGTTGTGCTTAGTTAATGATATGCGAACGTGCCTTGGTTCCGGAGATCGTACTTGCGAGACCTTCATGTTATCGATAGACACCGACCCGCATTCTTTGTGTCCGACATGTAGAGGGTGTAGTTGTGAGCAAGACTTGCCTTATGACGAGTGTAGGGAGTGGTCTGCCTCCAAGTGGAAGAAGTTTAGGAAGTGTAGGGAGAAGAAGACTTAAGGGCGATCGTTCTCTCTCCGAGTCTAACTCGGAGATGAAACAATCACGAGTTTCTTTCTCTTCTTTGCTTTCTCTCTCACCCCATTCCAAAGCTCCTTCTCGACCGTCTTCCTTCGGAGAATGACCTAGTAGGAACATAGTCCCTCTAACTCCTGGGCAATCTCACTGACTTGGGGTTGTTGTTGCTTCCTCTAGGGAAATGACCTCTCCCTCTGCTGCTGAGATGACCTTCTCTATTTGAGATGTTTTGCAGGCTTGGCCTTCCTTGGAGATTTCTTCTTCCCCCTCCGAAGGAAGCGCCTCTTTGTCTCCTTCATTGTGGGGCTGCGAGAGACTCTTTGCCTGTGGCCAACTTCGCTCTGGGCATTTGCGAGGTTCTGCTTTCTTCCTCCGGACAAGCTCCGGGTGACGGCGAACCATCCAACCATCTGGTGGCCCCGTCATCTCAATTTACAGACCTTTGTTTCTCCCTTTAAGAATGTTGCCAGATTGCAGGCTAACCCCCTTCCTACTGGTGCTGCAGACAATCTTCAGGTGGACAACGCTGCATCTGATTGATCGCATGACGAGATCGGAATTTATTCCCCCAGATGCTGAAGCCTTGATGAGGATGGGGGCTTAGGGATTAGCAGCTGGGCTCTAATGAACAGTGGGAACTACTTCCCATTGGACCTCGGTGCCCAGCTGTCGATCCAACTAAATCAGTCAGCACTTTCTCTTTTACTTTTGATTATTTCTTTTTTCTCCCATCTCTTCCTTTTGGGCTCGATATTGTTGACGACTTTGGCATGTTCGATTTTACTTTGGATGCTGCTTTGGATTTGGCGGAGTGTGGGATGGACTGCATTCCATCTCAACCTGTGCCAATTTAGACGCCATCACCCTCTGGCAGATCCCATTGGGTGCAGACCAAGTCTGTTAAGAGTCGGGCTCCAGTGATCCGGTTTTAAGTCACCCATATTTGCGGGTAATGGGTGACGCCAGGCATTGGAGTCGATGGTGGGAGGGGCTAACTACCCCCACTGACCAGTGTACGCCCACCTTAAGAGAGGCAGCTCCTCTCTAATAGAGGACTGGTCCCCGCTGAAGCCTCTTCTCATGTTGGGCCACATGGGATAGGAGGACTGACATCCTCCGATAAGAGGTGATAACCCGGCTTGCTCACAACAAAAAAACCCACCCCTCTGTTGACGACCTGGAAAATACAAACATGGTCCTCGGTACAGACAGCTCCAACTCGGGTTCTAACATTGTAACGTTAGAACCTTATTCACGTCATGTGAATAATAAAACGCTAGAGAAGAAGAGAGAGAGAGTGAAAAATGATGACAGTACAGAAAGATATAGAAAAGTAGAAGTATTACCTGGTCACTATGAACTAGTGAATTATGAAGATTTTTTTATCTTGGAATTTGAAAACGGAAGAAATGAGCGTATAAATGTTTTTAAAGCTAATAGGGAAATAGTTACTTTATGTGGAGGGCAGCCAAAAATTTTACCCCAGGGAAATGGAAGTCTCTTGATAGAGACGCTGTCCCCATTACAAGGTGAAAGGTTAAAAACACTTACAACATTGAATGGTCATAGCGTAAAATGCGTTTCGCACCCTACTTTCAACCAGAGTAGAGGTGTGATATATGCTCCAGAATTGTTGGATATAGAGGAATAAGAAATAGAGGATGAACTGAAAAATCAAGGAGTAGTTAAAGTAGTCAGAATGAGAAAGAGAGTTGGAGAACAACGTATCCCTCTTGCTACTCTGATTATAACATTTGATCAATGCCGATTACCAAATGTTATAAAAGCTGGTTGGCTATCTTTGAAGGTAAAACCATATATCCCGTCACCATTGCGATGTTATCATTGCCAAATGTATGGCTATTTAAGCCAGAAATGTAAAGAAAAACTAAACAATAAGCCAGCTGTTTGTGCCAACTGTGGAAAAAGTAGTCATGGAGTATGCATAGAAAACCCTAATTGCATACATTGTGGGGAAGCACACCCAGCTACATCTAAAAGCTGTGTAAAGTTTATTTTTGAAAAAGAAATTCAGGCCATTAGGACCATGGAAAGGGTTACTTTTAAAGAGGCTCGTAAAAGAGCTCTTGAAAAGTAAATAAGACCAGGGCAACCTTTTTCAATGGCTCTGAAGAAAAACTTGCCAAACCACACAGACGAAAATTATATCTCTACTTCTAAGATAAAGAAACAAATGAAAGTAGTTAAAGAGGTTGAAAGTCCCATCAAAAATCTATATCCAGAAATTGTAGAAAAATCAAAACGGATACTTAAAGATCTGAAAATTATTCAAAAGCCAACTACTCCGATTTTAAACAATAGTACAAACCTCTCACAGGCCGTTTCCTTGCCTGATCTGATGGAGGTTGCACTTGAAACCAATTTACCTGGTGAACCCGTAGTGGGGAAGGTGCAAAAACCTGACAGATCACAATCTTTTAATCGAAAAAGAGAGAGACCTCCCTCCCTCTCGCCTCCTACCATAAGAAACATTAAAGTCACGACTTCCAATAAATATGATATCTTGTCTGCTGATGGTTCTGAACAACTAGAAGGTAAATTGAACCAATCAGAAATTCAAGTTGAGGTCCACCATCCTCCTCAACAATTAGATCAAAAGGACACAAAGAAAAAGAGAAACACAAAACCCACTATATCAAGATCCTCTCTAGAGTTACCTCCAGGAAATATTGTTAGATCAAATATTGCCAATGGGAAGACTTCATCTAAGGTGTCTTCCAAAAAATAAACCATAGTTTTTTCCTCCATTCTGCAATGGAATTGCCAGGGTTTAAGGGCGAAATATGAACAACTTAAGCTCCTCATACGTGAGCACTCCCCTATAACAGTATGTCTACAAGAAAGCAAGCTCGATGCTAATACTCCTTGTCCCAGAGAGTATGTTAGCTATAGGACACCATATGATCAACGAGCAGGGAGCCATGGGGGAAGTCTCATATACGTTCGTCGAGATGTTCCCCAAATATCTTTGTCTATCTGTACCCCTCTGCAGGCAGTGGCTGTACAGATTGATATAGGGAGAAAATACATAATCTGTTCTCTTTACTTGCCTCCAAATGATAACATCTCATATGATAATATAGTAGAAGTGATTAAACAACTCCCACAACCCTTTCTCTTACTAGGAGATCTTAATAGTAGACATCCTTTATGGGGTGATGTTTTAGCAAATGCAAGGGGTAATATTATATCGTCAATTTTGGAGAATGAAGATGTCGGACTCCTCAATACAGGAGAGCCCACACTTTTTCATGTACAGACAGGTACCTTGTCCTGCATTTACCTATCAGTTGCAAGCTCTAACTGTCTTCTCGATTTTAATTGGAGAACATTAGATGATTGGCATACTAGTGATCATGCACCAATCATTATAAACACCAACAATGGTCCACCTTTACAAAGATCGCCTCGATGGAATCTTGATAAGGCGGACTGGAATAGATTTCGGGAGTTAAGTGAAATTGAAGGAAATGCAGAACAGTTTGAAAGTGTTGATGATGCCATAGACTTACTTAATGGAACTCTTCACACAGCAGGAGTGAATTCCATTCCCAAGACAACTGGGATATTCAGACGACGACCAGTCCCCTGGTGGTCATCAGAACTAACTGCCCTGCACAGAGCCACAAGAAAGTCTTTAACTCGATTGCGCATGCGCCGTAATGAGGAGAATTTAGTCACATACAAGAAATGTAGAGCACAGTTCCGCCGTGCCATGAAAGAAGCTAGGCGCCAGTCTTGGATGTCATTTGTTTCCTCCATTAACAGTAGAACACCAACATCATCTGTGTGGAGGAAAGTCAAAAAGATAGCAGGCAAATTCACCCCAAACCCACCACCAGTGTTAAAGATAAATGGCCAGTATATGACTGGAGCAACCGAAGTTAGCAATGCCCTGGCTGACCATTTCTCAAATGTATCGTGCAAGTGTGAAGCAGCTCCTGGTCACCAGTATAGGAGCATTGAAGAAAAGAAAGTTTTAAACTTCGCAACAAGAAAGCAAGAGTCATACAATTCTCCTTTTACTGAAAGAGAATTTGATTCTGCTCTTGCTACTTGTAACGATACAGCCCCTGGACCCGATGGAATTCCATATGCAATGATTAAATATGTACCTTTTAATACAAAGTTATTTATTTTAAGCATTTTTAATAGAATATGGCATGATCATAGTTATCCAAGTGTTTGGGAACTAGCCATTATTTTAGCCTTTTTTAAACCCGGTAAGGACAAGTTTTTAGCAGCAAACTACCGACCTATTGCATTGACATCTTGTTTATGTAAAATTACGGAGAAGATGGTCAATGCAAGAATGATTTGGTACCTTGAAAAGAAGAATATTTTATCACCCATTCAATGTGAATTCAGGAAAATGCACTCAACGACTGATGTGCTGATACAACTTGAGTTCTCCATTTGTGAAGCCTTTGCTTCCAAACAGCACCATATGACAGTCTTTTTTGATCTTGAAAAGGCATATGATACCACATGGAGATACGGTATACTTTAAAGAATCCATGAGTGCAGATTGAGAGGTGAGCTACCACTATTCATCCAGTCATTTCTTTCACATAGAGTTTTCCAAGTGAGAGTTGGGGAAACTCTATCACAGAGTAAATGCCAGGAAGGAGGAGTTCCTCAGGGGAGTGTGCTGAGTGTAACCCTTTTTGCACTAGCAATTAATGGGATATCCTCAGTCATTCCCCGGGATGTTCTCGCAACATTATTTGTGGATTATCTCTCCATATCATTTGCTGGGGCCAGAATGGCAATGGTTGAGAGAAAAATCCAACTCTCTATTGATAAAATTATCCATTGGGCCGATATGAATGGATTTAAGTTCTCAACAAGTAAAACTACAATTGTCCATTTCTGTCGTATACAGGGAGTACATCCAGACCCGGATATATACATCAAAGGTCAACGGATCCCATGTGCAAGTGAAGCTAAATTTTTAGGGTTGATATTTGATTGTAGGCTTACATGGGTTTCTCACTTAAAAGCATTAAAAGCTAAATGTGTTGAAGCTATGAATCTTTTAAAAGTATTGTCCCATACATCATGGGGGGCAGACCGCAATACAATTTTAAAATTATACAAGGTCTTGATATTTTCCAAAATTAGTTATGGATGCGAAATATACTCCTCAGCAACCCCAAGCCGGTTAAAAATACTAGATTCAATACATCATGCTAGCATTAGATTGTCCACAGGAGCCTTTAGAACCTCCCCTATCACAAGTCTCCTTGTTGATGCTGGGGAGTTGCCTCTGGACCTTTACCGAATGTCCTCTATTATTCGGTATTGGTTTAGATTGCAAAGACTCCCTAATTCTTCAGCCTTTCAGACTGCAAGCCTTGTAAGGCACTCAACCTACTTTGAGTTGCACCCAAAATCTCCTCAACCTTTTGGGTTTCGGGTTAAACAATTATTAAACAATCTGGATATAATTAGAAATAAGGTGCTTCCATTCAAGGTATCATCAACGCCTCCATGGAAATTACCTGACATATCTTTTTGTAGATACTTTATTGGAGTTAAGAAGAATATGACTGACTTAGAATCCAGGTCTCTTTTTATGGAACATGTTGAAGAACATAGAGGATCGACTTTTATATATACTGATGGCTCCAAATCTGATGCTGGCGTTGGATTTGGAGTACATAGTAATGATTTTAATTGTAGAGGTGCACTTCCTCTAACAGCTTCCATATTTACTGCCGAACTGTATGGCATATTAACCGCTATTGAGAAAATAGCGTTGGAAAAGGAGGGTAATTTTACAATTTTTAGTGATGCAAGGAGTGTTCTTCAAGCTTTAGAAGTTTTTAATTCTAGTAACTCTCTAGTTTTAAAGATTTTAGAATGGCTTTTTATTATTGGACGGAAAGGTATAACAGTTCGATTTTGTTGGGTTCCAGCACATGTAGTTGTGTCTGGGAATGAGAAGGCAGATTTACTGGCGAAGAATGCGGCATCCGAGTTGCTACCAAGGAGGTATCCCATTCCGTGTAACGACTTCCTACCTTACATCAAGAAATTGGTTTGTGATAAATGGCAACAGCACTGGGATAGTCAAGAGGGCAATAAAATGAGGGAAGTAACAAATATCATATCACCTTGGAGGTATAACATGATACCCCGAAAATGGGAAACGACTCTTTGTCGTCTCCGTATTGGTCACACACGGTTGACACGAGTTTCTGCTGAAGGGCCAACACCAACCGTATTGCGAGGACTGTTTAGTACCTTTAACAGTGAGGCATTTGTTGACCGAATGCCCTAATTTTACTAACTTAAGAAATAGATATCTGTTTGAGGCTCGAGGTGAGGATGGCAGGTTTATCCTTGCCAAGATTCTTGGACATGATGTGTCTTACTATGCGAGTGGAATTTTTAGATTTATTTCAGAAGCAGGTCTTCTGAAAACTATTTAACTTTTGTAATAACTTCTTAATTTTTATGGTTTTAATCGAATTCTCTTTTAATTTTCATATACAGTAAATGGTATCGGCGTCAATGACCTTAGATGTCAGGATGCCAGAAAACTTTCAATCAATCAATTGGAATTTATTCTGATCAACGATCGCAGGGGTGAGATTCATCACTTCATCTTCCTGGTTGGTCGGGATGTCGTTTGAGGCAAGCTAATGATGAGAGCAGAATTGATTCTGTTCAAAGATCGCAAGAACGAGACTCATTACCTCGTCTTCCTGGTCGGTCAGGGTGTCGTTCACGACAATGTGATGTTAACGTTAAAGATCAAACATTATCATGATCTCAACGCTCTTCTTCACGAAGGCGTTTTAACTCTAGGGCTTCTGTCACGAGAACGAAGGTTATCTTGGTCTCGGCGTTCTTCTTTCCTAAAATGTTATAATAAGAGTTCAAAATCAAGAGCTATATGCTCACGATCACTAGATTTAAGCTCATGGTCTCAAGATTTGCGTTCGCATTCACGAGTTCAATGATCTCAGTCTCGAACTAGACAATAACGATCTCGACATTCATGATCACGAGGACGACGCTCACATTCACGAGGGCGACGCTCACGCTTGCGGAGTTGTCATTCACAACGATCTCAGTCTTGATCTAGAGGTTCACGATCTCAACATTCGTGATCATGAGGACGACATTTATGTTCACGAGGGCGACGCTCACGTTTGCGGAGTTGTCGTCCACGAAGTGAATAAAGTTCACGTTTGCGAGGGTGCCGTTCACGTTCAAGAAGAAGAGACACTAGACATTCTAGACGCTCCGGTTCATGAATTAGTTGTTAACGTTTTGAGTGAGACTCGCGAACGTGATGCTCACGTCATGAGCCGAACGCTCACAATCACAAAAGAAACATTCAGTTGTAGGACATTCTAAGAGTTCTTCTTCCAGACAAACTACAACTGTTAAAGGACATTCAACTGACCAGATCTCTGTTTTGCATCCTACTAAGTTGTCCCCTGTTCCGTTTGTGGCCTGGGGTGCTTTAGCCAAATAATCACCGACGCTCCTTCGTTCGATAGCGCCGAAGTTCTCCACAGTGCTTCTAGTCGCTCATATTCTGAGGCCTCTATCGTCACCTGTGGCAAGTGTTAGTCCTCCTCCTGTTCCTCAGGTTTCCATAGGGCTTCCAGCTTCTCGTTTGCCTTTGGTCCCTCGTGATTTTGAAGTTTCTGCTCTTGAATAGCTTGCGTTTCAGCATGATTCTTGCGCTTTCACGAGTAATTCTCCCAATTTCATGAGTTTTTCGCAAGCTCCTATGGCAAAATCAATTCCTACACCTTCGGTGAAGATTCCCGCTGTGACCACCTCTAGCGGTAGACCAATTCCCTTCCCTGAAGGGTTTAAATAACCCCTAAATAAGTTTGTTTGAGTTCCTATACTGTATCTCCTGACAGACCCCTTAGAATAACTAAGGAATATCTCTCTATGCTACAGAGACTCGCCTAAGACGCTGCGGGCATCTGAATGTCCTCCGATTCACAAACTTTCTCCACCTCCTAGTCTTCCGAAGGAAACCCCGGACCTTTCAAAAAGAGGAAAGCTTCCTTCTTGGTATTATACTCTGTTTTCAGACCTACAAAATTCCTTTAGGTTGGCCTTTCCACCTAAGCCCCGTCTTTCTCAAATCAGGGGTACCCCGCCTATCCCATTTGAGAGTTTGTCGTTTGCTTTCTCTCACATTGAAGATGACTTAGACCCAAGAAGGACTTCAGTCCAAAGTAGCATCTCATTAGCGCCGAGTTCTATGTCCAAACCCCGGCGCTAAGGACAGAGTTTCTTCGGTATTAAATCCATGTCTGCAGTGACTTCCGGTAACTCTGGATAGGAATTTCCACAAACTAATCTCTGAACGGAGGAAGGAGAAGACGACCTAGACTCCTCCTCATGCGGATCTTGTTCAACCCCGCATTAACAGAGATCTTGGATCCCCAAAGTAAGTCCCGCCAAACCTCCTGTCCCTAAGTCTGGTATTTCAAGGGAACCTAAAGCTATTCCTAAAACCTCGATCTTGGATAGGAATTTTCCTCCACCAAAAGAGTCAAAGGACTCTAAAATGGTCCCCAAGAATACTAAGATCAAGGATCCACAAGGACAAGAGTTAGAGGCAGGTTCCCCTGAGAGGGGTCCTTCTCATGATATGGTTGACGACTTCAACCTGTCCCAGGCTTCCATGGACGAATACTTTGAGGTAGATGATGATGTGGACACGAACGAAGAATTTTTCCCAAGAGCGGCTAGTCCCAATTTTCGTTCAGAATAGGAACGAAAGAACTCTGAGCACACCTTTTGGCAGGTCTTAGCCTGCACGAGATCCTTCAATAGCTTGTCGGATACTAGTACGACCTCCTGGGAGGGGAAAGAAATGGTCCTTGACCAGATCTTTGGTACTCAGGGGCCTCCTAAGACTAGTGCTGCTTTACCGTGGTTGAAGGGCCTAACGGCCGCTAGAAGGAAGGCTATCTCGCAGATAGCCGGAACTTCTTGTTCCCTGAGAGCAGGTTCATCTTCCCGGTCTCTCCCACTTCCTTTTATACTTCAAATAGCGTTATGCAGTCGAGAACAAACTTTAATCAACTCTTGACCTCTCTGTCGAACAGCTGACTAGGGGTATTCCTTCTCAGACACACACTTCCTAGAGAGCTTCCTTCTCTGCATTGGAGCTCCTAAACATAGAAAGGTGCGAAATATGCCACTCGGCTGCTTCTTGGCTCGATCTATGATTTGTGGCGTTAGGACGAATCGTGTAGTCCGAACACTTATCTAAAGTATCCATGAGGAAGTCCTTGGAATCCTTCCTGTTATCGGGGACCCATATGTTGGAGTTTTTGTCGCGCCATGCAGTTAATGTATGGGCCAATGCCATCCTTAAATGTCGGGATACGGTAATAGGTAGTTTCCACAAGCAAGTGCCGAAGGTAGAGATCTCACGTTTGAGAAACTTGACCCTCAAAGGTTCCTCTCTTCTCTCCTGAGGAAGTATAGAAAAAGGCGGCTAATCATTGGAGAAAATCTTTTAATTACTCATTCCTTCACAGGGCCATGATATATCGGTCCTATGGTAGGCCTCCACAACCTCCCAGGAGTCAACACAGCTCCTCCAACCCATCGACTTTTATGTCTTCTGGACCTCCAGTGGTACCCAAATGCCCTTTTCAGTCCAGAGATCAGAGAGAATCCAAACCTTTTCGAGGAAAGAAGAGAGGTATAGGGGTTAGTCGAGGAGGTCGCTCCCACTAGGGAGGGGAGTCCCCCCAACCAACCACCTGTGGTAGGATGCCTGCAACACTTCTGACTGAGGTGGCTGCATCATGGGGCCGATCCCGGGACGATCGTTGTGGTCAGTTCAGGTTATCGTGTCCCATTCACGCAATCTCTCCTTCCTCTGACCCAGAATCCGATTCTAAGTTCCTGTATGAAGGGGTCTGTAAAAGAAGTGGCTCTTCAAGCCGAGGTTCGGACCATTCTGCAAAAGGGCACTCTTCAAGAGGTTCTCTACGGGTCTCCAGACTTCTACAGTCAACTTTCTTGTAAAAATTACCTCTGGAGATTGGAGACCAGTCGTAGATCTCTCTCATTTGAACAAGTTTGTCCAACCAACTCCGTTCAGAATGGAGACTGCAGACACGGTCATTTAGGTAATTCACCCAAGAGACTACATGTGTACTTTAGATCTCCTAGACACTTACTTCCAGATCCCAATCCATCCATCTTCAAGGATGTATCTCAGGTTTATACAAGAGAATATTCATTACCAGTTCAAAGTTCTCTGTTTTGGTCTCTCAACAGGTCCTCAAGTCTTCACCAGGGTGTTCTCTCTCGTATTGTCTTGTTCTCACAGAAAAGGCATTTGTATGCTTCAATATCTCGACGACTGGATAGTTCTTGTAGACTCGGAGATGACCCTTCTCCATCACCGAGATAAGCTTCTGGACTTTTTTCAGGATCTGGGGATCTTGATAAATCTCTGGAAGTCTTCTCTGTTAACATCTCAGAGGCTGGTTTATCTCGGCATGGTTATAAACACCAACCTGCAGAAAGTCTTTCCATCAGACAACAGATTCCTCAGACTATATGAAGTGGCAAAACCCTTCCTCAAACGAGAGATTTTACCGGCTCAATGTTGGTTAAGCCTCCTAGGCCATTTAACCTCCCTGATCCAGTTAGTTCCCAACATCCGTCTTAGGACAAGATCTCTACAGTGGCAGTTGAAAACATCATGGAACCAACACTTAGATTCCCTAGGTGCACTGATCCACATATCACAGAACCAAGTGACGGATCTTCTTTGGTGGGTGGCAAAGGCCAAGATCTCCTAATTCCCCCTCCGGACTTGTTGCTCTTCACAGACGCATCAAAGGAGAGTTGGGGAACTCACTTAAAACAGCAAATGATCTCGGGTCTGTGGTCGGAGTCTGAAAAATACCAGCACATAAATCTCTCTGAAATGAGAGCAGCCTTCCTAGCTCTTATTATTATTATTATTATTACTATCCAAGCTACAACCCTAGTTGGAAAAGCAAGATGCTATAAGCCCAGGGGCTCCAACAGGGAAAAATAGCCCAGTGAGGAAAGGAAATAAGGAAATAAATAAATGAAGAGAACAAATTAACAATAAAGCATTCTAAAAACAGTAACAACGTCAAAACAGACATGTCATATATAAACTATTAACAGCATCAAAAACAAATATGTCATAAATAAACTATAAAAAGACTCATGTCCGCCTGGTCAACAAAAAAGCATTTGCTCCAACTTTGAACTTTTGAAGTTCTACTGATTCGACCACCCGATTAGGAAGATCATTCCACAACTTGGTAACAGCTGGAATAAAACTTCTGGAGTACTGCGTAGTATTGAGCCTCGTGATGGAGAAGGCCTGGCTATTAGAATTAACTGCCTGCCTAGTATTACGAACAGGATAGAATTGTCCAGGGAGATCTGAATGTAAAGGATGGTCAGAGTTATGAAAAATCTTATGCAACATGCATAATGAACTAATTAAACGACGGTGCCAGAGATTAATATCTAGATCAGGAATAAGAAATTTAATAGACCGTAAGTTTCTGTCCAACAAATTAAGATGAGAATCAGCAGCTGAAGACCAAACAGGAGAACAATACTCAAAACAAGGTAGAATGAACGAATTAAAACACTTCTTCAGAATAGATTGATCACCGAAAATCTTGAAAGACTTTCTCAATAAGCCTATTTTTTGTGCAATTGAAGAAGACAGAGACCTTATATGTTTCTCAAAAGTAAATTTACTGTCGAGAATCACACCTAAAATTTTGAAAGAGTCATACATATTTAAAGAAACATTATCAATACTGAGATCCGGATGTTGAGGAGCCACCGTCCTTGATCTACTTACAATCATACTTTGAGTTTTGTTAGGATTCAACTTCATACCCCATAATTTGCACCATGCACTAATTCTAGCTAAATCTCTATTAAGGGATTCACCAACCCCAGATCTACATTCAGGGGATGGAATTGATGCAAAGAGAGTAGCATCATCAGCATATGCAACAAGTTTGTTTTCTAGGCCAGTTCCATCAATTACTGGTAGGTCACTCTGTGGTGTTGATGAGCGACAACACCATAGTAGTGGCTTACATAAACAAGCAAGGATGTACCTTTCCACTGCCTATATTCCATCTTGCAGTATAGATTCTTCGATGGTCGGAAGATCATTCGGTGTCCCTATCAGCTCGCTTCATTCCGGGCAAGAGGAATGTGCTTGCTGACAACCTGAGCAGTGCTACTCAGATAATGAACTCTGAATGGTCTTTGCATCCTCTGATAGCAAACGACGTCCTGACTTTGTGGGGTTCCCCAACCGTGTTATGTGCAACATCCCTGAACAGCAGGCTTCCGTTGTTTGTTCCTCCGTCCTGGATTGTCAAGCTCTATGGTAAGATGCATTTCAACAACGGTGGGACAACATCAGCGTCTACGCCTTTCCCCCGTTCTGTCTGATGAGGGGACTGCTCAACAGAATCAGAGTTTCCAACGATCTATTAATAACCCTCATTGCTCCGATTTGGCATCAGGCAGAGTGGTTTCCGGATCTTCTGCAACTGCTCGTAGATCTCCTGAGAGAACTATCCCCACGACCCGATCTACTCAAACAACCACACGGGAACATCTTTCACAGGGCAATTCTGTCTCTACGGCTTCACACCTGGAGACTTTAGCATCTCCTCTTTCAGAGAGGATTTTCACAACAGGCTGCGAAACGGATGTCTGGTCACTTAACGACAGTCCTCTGCCTCATTATATCAGGCTAAAGGGAACATCTTTTGTGGTTGGTGTCGTTGAAGGGATATCTCTCCCCTTAATGCCTCTATTCCTGTTAATAGAGGAGTTTTTAATTTATCTTAGGAGGAAAAACACCTTGGCAGTGAAAGGCTATCGCTCAGCCTTAAGCCTAGTCATTAGGCTGAATGGGGTGGTCCTTTCCTCTTCGTTGGAACTTTCCCTACTCATACGAAGTTATGAGATCTCTTGCCCTCAGTCAGAGTTAAGACCACCCCCTTGGAATGTAGTCTGTGTTTTGAAGTCCTTGAAAGGACCTCCCTATGAACCTTTGCGTCAAGCAAGAGACCAGAATGTCACTTTGAAAATGATGTTCCTACTTGCATTAGTGTCGGCTAAAAGAATCGGTAAACGTCATGGTCTCTCGTACGACGTTGCCCATTCAAGGGGATATCGGGAAGGCACTCTCGGCTTCATCCCTGAGATTATTGCAAAGACTCAAAATCCGGGGGTACTGGACCTTAGATTCAGACTCTTTCAGGTCAAGAGTCTACGTTCTGTAGCAATGATCCAGATCAATTGTTACTATGCCCAGTACGAAGTTTGAGGTACTACCTTTAGCGTACGGCATCAACCTGACCTCGACTACCATCGTTGTTTGTTAGCTTGGTTAGAACTATAAGTAGGATCATTAAAAACTCTTGTTTCAGCCTGGATCCTCAAGGTCATTGACCGAGCCGGCAGTCCTGAATGTCCTCCAGCTCGTAGACCTAGAGTTCATGATGTCAGGGGTATCGGTACATCCCTAGCATTCAAACGCAACTTCTTCATATTGCAAGTTTTACAAGCAGCTGTCTGGAAACGTCAAACTACGTTCACAGCTTGTTACCTACAAGACGTAACCCGCAGGAGAGAGACTACGTTTTCTATAGGTCCTGTGGTGGCTGCTCACCAAGTCGTTTAAAGTACGTCAGGCTCCTTATTGGACGGGTAGCAATTGGTTGAAGGCATTGGTTACTCGGGTTAAGTCTGGGATGAATGAAAGTATGTCTGGCCTTTTTTCCTTTCTTCATCTTCCCCTCTCCTTGGGGCACAGCGCCATGAATCCCTCTGCGTGGCTTCAACTACTGCAGGTAATAACCATTTCCCTTGTGTAGCATAGTATAATTTATGTTGATATACTTGTCAACGTCCCCACTGCTTCCCGCGAGGTAAGCATTTAGAAGTGTCTTTTTGTGCAAGGATCCTATTTAGAACATTCTTACCCAGACATTCATATGCTATATCTCTCATCCACTTTGCTCATGCCGCTATCATTCCCTTTTGTATTGATAAGATAGGTGGCAAGGTTTCCCCCAATTACCGTCTAATACTGTACTAAGCAAACCCGGGTTAATAACTGTCAGTAGTCGGACTTATCCACCCACCTAAAAGGCGATTCATCCATATGTAAGTAACGTAAGGTTTGTTTGGTTGGTGAAAAAAATGACAAATTCCTAGATAATTTGTATTTTTCCCTAACTAATAAAAACCTGGAATTATCTATACAAATTGTCCTGCCATCACCTGTCTTCCAATAAGTCCTGCCTGTAAAGAAAAAGTGGCTAGTTCATCACTCAGTGTTTTACATACAAGTGGCTGGTACCACTAGCCACCCCCTACCCAAGCTATGCGTAGGGTTGCCACCTCGCACCAAAAGTCTAATTGGCTACCTTCCAGCTTTGCCAAAAGGTATATCCATATATAAATAACTACAGGTTTGCATTGGTTAGGGAAACATACAAATTATGTACGAATTTGTCATATTTAATTTTTAAAAGAATATAGTATATTGAAGCATGTTCTTTAGGGAATGAAATAAAGGGGTTTGTAATGAAATTGAAGGACTTTAGTACTCTTTAAAAGAGTAAAAGCTGCTTTATCATGTGAAAAAAAGTAGAAAAAATTTTACTAAGAAATTTTTATGATGTACAGTAATCGTCATCGTCTCCTATGCCTTTTGACGTAAAGGGCCTCGGTTAGATTTCGCCTGTCTTCTCTCTCTTGAGCATTTAATTCAATAATTCTCGATTCACTATCCCCTACTTCACGCTTCATAATCCTCAGCCGTGTAGGCCTGGATCTTCCAACTCTTCTAGTACCTTGTGGAGTCCAGTTAATACATAATTTTAAATGGATAGTCATGTTATTGAATTGATAATATGAACTATAAGTATATTGTTTATAGTGTTATCTAAAGTGTCAGTGAAGCTTTCCAAAATAAGTTAAAAATCTATTATATTTTTTGTCCATATGTAATGCAAACTTGTTTTACTGAGATCGTAAAATTTTAACAAAGTATTTTTAAGCAATTAATTTTATTTTTTATTTTTGACCAATACTTGAAAACCGAGCCGTATATAAGTAAAAGTCAAAGAGTTTTTCAGCTTTTCCTGTTTGATTAGATAATAAAAGACAATCCTATATTACAGGACATGGAGTGTCTCTTGCCGCTTCTTACTAGACTGACTACGGAGGAAGGATTGGACTCCCAAATATATCAGTGTTTTGAATGTAAATCCTATATTGGGATGATATATGGAAAGCCAAGGTATGAAAATAATTTATTTACGGAAGGCACAGTGCTTCTTGTTTCTTTAAATGTTGAACCAAACTATTTTATTAAATATACCCTGCACCATTTCAGTTCTCAATTTTGTAGAGTCCTGGTTTTGTGTGCTTTGCTGCAAAAGGGAAAAAGGTTTTAGATGATTTTTCCCGGGTATCTTTTCTCTCAAAGATTGAAAAAAAAGTTGGATGAATGTACTTAATACTGTACAGTAGCAAAGTTTGAGGTCTATGTGAAACACCCAGGTTGCTTCCTACCTTGTGTTCATGGATTTTTATTGTACTGTATAGTGAGTCGACTATATTTTTACAGTATTTAAAGTTTCTTATATGGTTGTTTTAGGAATGTTTGTCATGTCATAGAATGTAATATTACACCAGCCTACTAGAGATATTATACATTCATATAAGAATAAGTGTTTGAGATGGCTTTGGTCAAATGATGTCCCTGGTCAGTGTTCATAGCACATTTATGGCCAGTTAAGTTGCTACCTACAGTTTCCTTGATTTGTATCCCTATCATAGACCAAGGGACACCTGTTCTAAGTTTTTCAAAGAATTATCTTAGAATATCTTTTTACAGGGTTTGCAATTTTGACAAGAGGTACTATTGTTATGAATGCCATGAAGATGAAGTGGCTGTAATACCTGCGCGTCTCGTTCACAACTGGGATCTCGGCACCTATACAGTCTGCAAAAAGAATTTCCAGTGGCTAAATGCCATTCACAACCAGCCCCTGATTGATCTACGAACCGTTAACCCGAAGTTATATTGCCATGTTGATGATCTAGCTGAAATGCAGGTGAGAAAATATTTTAATTGTTGTATACAGTAATTTATGCCAATCTCTGAAGGGGATAGAATTTTTTTTATCAGCCGAGTGATTCCTATCTCTGTTTTATTTAATCTTTAACTCAGTTTTTTAATTGCAGAATATTATTCGTCATTAATAATCATTGACTTTTACAGTTAGCTGGCTCCTATAGCAGCCTTTCAAAACATTATGCAACGCTAGTGTGAAAGTCTGAATGGCTGGATCTGTAAGAGTCGAACTTTACTCCATGGGCTGGTAAATCACCTCCTTTGGATAACAGAGGTTGCAAGTAAAACTTATTGTACACAAGGGCAGCATAAATATAAGCAACCTTTCAGAAGTTGGTTTGCTATCCTCTGGCCGCTTTGATCTCTTTAATCAGAATACTGTGTTTTCAGACATGGAATATTTTAGTTTCGGTTTTCAGTCCTAGTTCCTCGGGAGTTATTACTGCTAGTTTTTTATGACTTGTATATCTGGCCACCTTATTCAGGTTAATTGTTAACCTAACTTTGTCTTTTTATCATTTTATGCTAATGCATTGTTGTCTTCTAGATTAAAATTCTACGAAGAAAGCCAGGGGATGACGATAACTTTTATGTTTGCATTGTAATTTAGTAACCCTTATCTAGTCTTCATTAGCATTTGCAGTCCAACAAAGTGTATTATTTTTATTCATGCTATAATGTTAAAATTTTTCTAGTAATCTAAGCTACGGTTAGGATTCATATCCCCTCCTGTCATATTTATCATTTCCTGCTTTTTGAATTGGGCACCATGAAAAACATTACCCATAACTGTAAGGATCCAATATCCTACTAGAGAGACTGATAAAACTGAACACGGGTACTGAACTCAATAATGCAACTGTAAGACACTTATATTTCTTGAGGGCGGCAAACGGAGAATGGAGGCTGGGCCCTGTGGATGACATAAGTGTGTGGTCATGAATTGGAACGATGGTTCTTTTCTAACACGCTATGCATAACATCATGTGGGGTAAACCACTTGTAGATTCAGAGGTGCCGTGGTAAGTTCTGGTGTGCCTGAACTTGCAGGTCTCCCCTATACTCATTGAGTCAGTGCTCTGCCCTAGGGCAAGGGAACAATTTCTTTGGTAATCAGGTTGTTTTGGATTCCCTTAAACAGGAAAGTCCTTGGAGACCAACATAGCACCTCCTAAATACTAAGTTTTTCCTTTGTCAAAACTACTTTATTTTAGGGATCTTAACGTTTGGAAAAATTTAAAACTATAAAATATGATAACATCTATAATAAAACACATTATTAAAGATATCGCAATAAAGAAAGTATGGTTGGTTGAACAAGTGTGATGGGAAATATCCTAGGCTTGCATCTGCAGGTACAGCGTCAAGACGGCTTATACTGTTAAGCACAGTATCGTCATTATTGCTTATTCAACATCTTGCACCACATGCTATTGGCCGACACATAGTCCAGCGGATAAGGTAAACAATTGTTCAAAATGTGATAAAAGCATGAAAATAGGCATATACTGTAGGTTCCTAATTATATGAAGTGTCATACTAGACCATGACTCACTTGAGATCTCACACCAAAAAGAATTGTAAATACTGTATAGAAGTTTCAAAAAAATAAAGTTAAAAAACATAATGGTTTGTCAAAATTGAAATGTGCATGATCAATATTATGAGTATATTGAGTTTAGTATAGCCTTACTTTTCTTAGTGAAAAGTAAATTGAAAGCTTTAAAGTGAGCAAAAATATACAAAAACACAAAAAAGCAAGAAGGGCCCTCGGTAGAGCGCATACCACAGTCATGCCACATAATCTAGGACTTTTTACATTTTGACACCATTTTTAAGTGATTGTGAGCTTATTTGACGTCAGGTAGATGTTAACATCGTATTTTCAAAGTAATCTCCAATACCTTTAATTTCAAGTAATATTCAATAATATGGTCAACAGTTGACTTGAAGTGGAAACTTTGAGCTTGGCTAAACTGTCAAGGTCAAAGGTCACTATGTCTCCACGTATAATACAAGTGGACATTACTAAAAGGATTGCTTCATCGTTATAGTTGTTTTCAGATGCAAACTTTAATGCAGCTCCAATGTCTTCATCGAACCCAAGCAGTACTTCGCGACCTTGATGGTTCGCTTTGAGGTCAGGCAGTTGCAGCAAAAGTTGTTTTTTTCAGTCATGTAGAATTGACCCTGTCTGGGACATTAGCATTTAATTGGCATAATCTGGATTTGTAGAGTTTGGTGAGGTGGGACTTAAGTTGCATATGTGAATAGTATCATCTGTTGTCCTAGTTTCCTCAATGAACGACACCAGTTCAGCAAGAGCAATACCTTCTAGTGATTCCTGACAGGAATTTTTGTCAAAAGTTCATGAAGCTGTCCGAATCGGTTGTGAAGTTTGACTAAATATTGTGTGATAATCAGCATCAATTGCATGCATGTCGTTGCCAATAGCAAGTTTAGCAAGAAGTTTTTTCTTGAAGTTCTCTGGCATACCAGTGCACCTTCTTATTGATAAGAAGAGTCAATTTTCTGTGGAAATCAACTCCAGTACCATCACAAGAGACATGTTCTGTTAAAGGCAAGTCTTTGTTTTACAACTTTGGTAGATTGCATTTTAACTGGACTGACCTTCTACAAAGCATTTTCTGACTTCCTTTTTTGTGCTCTCTGCAGAATCGATTTACTGAATTTGTTGTAGCATGACTTATGCTATGATGTGTGATTTTAATATCTCTCGAATCCCATTTCCTTTGCAGAATCTGGACACATTGATATTAAAGGGAACACACCCAAGTTCATTAAATGTTGTGATATTTTGACCTAATGTTTCATATCTGGAACTGTATATCTGCTTTGTTACTTTCTCTGGACAAACAAGTGGTTAATCTGTCGCTTCTTGACGTAACACACAACAGCTTCAGTCAGTTGGGAAAGCTTGTGTCGCTGAAATAACTCCAAGCGACGGATTGGATGAAGTTATGGAATATAATTTTGCCATGATTAAATTTTTAATCTATTCTCTAGTCTACAAGCAGGCTGTTAACCATCACCCATTCACCAATACCTGAAACGATATTCAAGGATTATTTTTTGGCAATCTTGTTAGAATGTACATGAACATACTATGACAGGTAAATAAACATCAAATGACAAATAATCATAGTCAGGATACAAACTCATGACCTCTTAATCTAAGGTAGTGTACCATGGTTTTCCACTGTCTTTGGTTAGAGTTCTCTTGCTAGAAGATATACTTGCTCACACTATCTTATTTCTCTTTCCTCTTGTTTTGTTAAAGTTTTCAAAGTTTAAATAGGAGATATTTATTTTAATGTTACTGTTCTTAAAATATTTTATTTTTCCTTGTTTCCTTTCCTCACCAGGCTATTTTCCCTGTTGGAGCCTCTGGGCTTATAGCATTCTGCTTTTCCAACTAGGGTTGTAGCTTAGCAATTAATAATAATACTAATATGGCTGAAGGATCCCAAGGACTTGAAAGAGAAAGAAACTGTTTGTTAAGCAATTTATGCAGTATAAATGGAATATTAACTGTGTTCATCGTTCTTAAAACATTTTGCCTGACTCTCTGACCTGCTATGAGTAATATACAATAGTATAAGTCATTGTTGACAGCCTGTGAGTAAAAATATTGCATGCAACATAACATTATTTTATGATACAGCAATGAGTGAAGGCATGTAAATGAATGAGAAATCACAGGGACATGTTATGGCACATCTGAATGAATCATTATCAGCCATGATACTTTGATGGTTAGGAATGATGCCTTGATATGTTCTAAATGCCGATCATAAGAACAAATTTTTTTGTTTAATGCAGTATTTACTTATAGTATCAAATGGAAAATGGTTGTCTGCTAAAGAAGGTGATGAATGCAAAAGTTGATGGGAGAAGTACAAGAGGAAGGCCAAGGTTTGGGTGGATGGATGAAGTGAAGGAAGCTCTGGGTGATTGGAGGATAGATGTGAGAGAGGCAATAGTGTGTGCTAGAAATAGGAATGAGTGGCGAGCGATTGTGACGCAGTTCCGGTAGGCCCTGCTGCCTCCTCCAGTGCTTTGGATGACCGCGGAGGAAGCAGCAGTAGGGGATTCAGCTTTATGAAGCTTCATCTGTGGTGGATAACGGAGGAGGGTGGGCTGTGGCACCCTAGCAGTACCAGCCAAACTTGGTTGAGTCCCTTGTCAGGCTGGTAGGAATATAGAGAGGAGAGGTCCCCTTTTATATTTCATTTGTTTGATGTCGGCTACCCCCTAAAATTGGGATAAGTGCCTTGGTATATGTATGTATGTATCAAATAATGTGCTATTTAGTTGAGTTCAGGCTTAACAATATTAATTTTAATGTTAATATTACCTTTAAAATGTCATTAAACCTCTTTAATTTTTTTTTTTTTTTTGTAAATAATAGTGGTGCTTTTCAGATCACAATTGCACCTATTTTGTCAAGATTCCAGGTAGATCCTGATCTAATGATTTTATATATCTATCAAGGCACTTCCCCCAGTTTTGGGGTATAGCTGATGGAGAAAAAAAAAAAAGAACAGAAGGGGACTTTCTTCTCTTCTCTCCTCACAACCAGACGAGGGATTCAGCTGAGTTTGGTTGGTACTGCTGAGGTGCCACAGTCCACCCTCCCCTGTTATCCACCTCAATTGAAGCTTGAAATGCTGAATCCTGTACTGCTGCTACCTCAGCAGTCACTTTTGTTCCCCACAACTCTGATCCATACATCACAGTTGGTACAATCACTTCCCCATACAAAACTCTTTATATTCATTCCTAACCCTCCATTCTTTACCACTTCCTTCACTACCCCTAACACTTTACATCCTTCATTCACTCTCTGAGATACATTGGCTTCCACTCCATCATTTCCAGCAAGAACGGACCCCAAGTACTTAAACCGATCTACTTACTTGACCAACTCTCCATTCAACATAAGATTCAACCTAGTACCACCCTCCCTTCGCTTGCATCTCGAAACCTTACTCTTACCCACATTAACTCTCCACTTCCTTCTCTGACACACCCTCCCAAACTTTGTTACTAATTGACCTAGCTTCTCCTCCGAGTCTGGAACCAATACAGTATCATCTGCAAACAACAAATGATTCGCTTCCCACTTATGATCACTCCTCTATCAGTTTCAATCCTCAACCAAGCACTTGAGCATTCACCTCTCTCTCAACTCCATCAACAAACAAATTGAACAACCAGAGCGACATCACACATCCCTGTCTCAGACCCACTATCACTGTAAATCACTCGCTCACTTCATTTCCTATCCTAACATGCTTTACTACCTGTGTATAAGTTCTTCACAGCTTACAACAACCTTCCACCAATTCCATCAGATTCTACAAAAAACAAAGTTCTTATATGCCGTTTTTAATGCTTTTATCACAATTTGAACAATTCCTCCAATATATCATACGTATCTGCTGGACTGATTTGAGAATCAATCAACCAAGGCATGGCCAGTATACATCCTGATAGGCCCTCAGAGCACAGGATCATCAAAAAGGGATGCTAGGCCAGGCAAAATCTTCCTTTATCATGTTCTACTTTGCGTTTTGGGAGCTGTACATGTACAGGTGTTACTTTGTACTCATGTTTTGTTATGCTCTTGTTGAAGCTGTTACTTTTAATTACTTGCAAACCCTACAATGCCACCTAAATTTTCTGCAGGTGGTTAGTCTTCAGAGAAATGTTCGCTGTCCTGCCACCTTAAATTACGTAGTAACTGTTTAGAGAAATACTCTATTGATTTTATAATTAGAATATTCTACATAGTGCCTTACATATACAGTAGTGAACATGTCCTGAATAGCGCAATGTGCTCTAGTCCCATACCTGTAACTTAGGCTAAGCTACCCTAACGTTGTGTACTATACACAGCAGTGCATTAATACGTGTAGCAAAAATCGTGTACGGTATCACTTAAGTGTTAAAGGAGTGTAGGAAAGTGTTGAGAAAGGTTTGTAACTCTTGTGAAAAGCAGTAGACGACTTTATTAACATTTTCCAGTAAGAGATATGGTAAGTGCAAAGTCTTGGGATGAGATACTTTAGTTTTAAATGCTATATTTTAATTTTAAGTTTTTGAATGCCTCATGTTTTGAGGGTATAGGAGATAATCTAGTTTTCTGTATGGTAGATATTAGTGATGGTGGCTTTTTGAAATTAGTTTTTGGAGAGATGAATCAATTATTAAGTCTAATTTTAGACACTTGATTTTATTGTATTTTGTTTTGTTTTCATATTCTATGTGTAAATTGCATCATTTTCCTTATACTGTATAGTTTAGACAAAACTTTAAATTTTTTCAACCTTCGTTTTCACTCGTAAGTGGCACTTACTTCTCTCGTATATCTTATGTTTTCAATAATTTTATTCACTTCCAGATGCTGCGAACTCAACTTCTGTATGTTCGAGCCTATTTATTCACTTGTAGATCGGATGCAGGCGATCACTTGCGCAAGATGTTATGGCCAAGAGATCATATGTACGAACATGTTCACCTATATTCAGTATCGGTAGGTCACAAACATTTTTTGTTATTGTTGCAAAGTTAGTCTACATAATGATTTTACAGTGAAGTAGACTATAGATTAATATGAAGTTCAGAATGACGTAGAATAAAAGAACCAACAAGATTCAAGGTGAGAGCACCTGTCCTCAGCGGTGTAAATAGAAATTTCAACATGGTGTAATTATGGATAAATGAAATTAAGTAATATTGTACTTGCCTGAGGATTTGGGTGATGTTGGCACCACAAGGTTAAATTTTAATGATGTTTGTTAGACCCAACAAAGTAAGGTGTAATGTACCTATGATTAATGAAGATAGAAAAAAAAAAAACTGAGAATGTCCTTCCTCTCAATTAATTTTGTAAGTATAGTATATACATATACTGTAAGTGCTTATATTCATTATCCTATTTTAAGCTTTTGGTCTTGGTGAGAGTAAAGTCATTATTATAAATGCTGTTATTATGCTACTCTTTCTAGCATACCTTACAAACTATATATTCAAGTTGCTTGCTCTTTGATTTGCAAATGTTGAAACAGATTTTCATATTAGACCAGGTATTGGAGGGGAAGGTTTCTTCATGGCTTGTGTATCCCTTGAACAACAATGGCAATATACTCTTATGAGTTGGAGTAAGGCAACACTTTGTTGGTCTACATCACTTTTGATTTAAAGGTGTATTACCTTAGATATATCACTGTTTGTCTAATTCCTTAGGTCTTCCTGTCTAGCTGTCCAATTCAATTTTTAGCACTTATCTGAGAACAATTCTTTTACCCCAATCCTATTCATTAAACAAGTTTGATTTAATGATTTGATAGAATTAATTTAGAATCTTTATAACAGAGCACTTGACTTCAGAAAAGGACTATAGTTTCTTAATCAGAGTTCCTTAACCCTTTTACCCCCAGGCTATTTGGAACTTTCTAACCCTTAACCCCCAGGCATTTTTTTCTTTTCAAGCACATTTTGCAATATATATTTTTTAAATTGCTCTAACAGCCTTAATTTTCATTATAGAGAGGTCAGGGTGGTTTCATTCTTTTGGAAAATTCCTGAAGTTTCTCATTAAATTATCAAAAATATGCAAAAAAATGTAAATAGCAGTTTTTTGCAAGGACGTACCAGTACGTCCATGGGGGTAAAGGGATGTGTTTTGTGAAACGTACCAGTACGTCCATTGGGGGTAAAAGGGTTAAAGTTAAGTGACTTGGCAAAGAAGAATGAATGTGTATTGAATTAGCATTTGATTTTATCTGAAGTTCCATAAGTGATTGGAATTATTTCTCCCTTGCCTAATAGCTTCATTTTTGCTGTCAATAAATAAACAATTTAAATGGCACTCTTACAAGCTTCATGGTTACATTGTTTTTATTAACAAAGTCCAACGTTACTGTTGTCCTTGTGCAGCACATGAACATTCAACAAAGGGTACCATGCTGTAGCCCACCTTCTCTCAAAACCTAAAACCATTTTTCTGACTTTCAATTCTTTCGATCCCAAAATGTTCAACTTCTTTAGATTTTATATATTCTAGTTTTCTTCCCTTTTACATAAGAAAAGCTGTTTGGCTCCTTTACCTGAGCTAAACCTTTTGGGCCAACTTTGTTTTAACCTAGGAATTTGACTTTCGTTTCTTGTTAAGGCCCTGTCACACTGACAATATTTCTGTGTACTTTTTAGGAGTTTTATTTTTCAAAGAAATCAGTGTCATTTTATACTGGGGTTTTCACACGTGATCTTTCTACCGTTTTTTTTTGTCATCATAACTTGTAAACAAACCACCTTGGCTGTGACTTACAAGTGTTAAAACAAGTATGCCTTTTAACAGAAAGTAATCTGTTATTAACGGGTCATGATTAGGTCCTCAAAATCTTGTCCCCCTGTACCAAGCTTTCCATTCTCCTTTGATGATTTCAAATGTATGCTCTCAGAGATTTAAACAAATAATAAAGTCTACCTGTGCTATGGGTTGAATTCAATCGCTATTGTTTTCAAAATTCTAGGCGACACCAGAAAGTTGTCGTCAAAACACGAAAAGTAGACTGAAATTTCGCTAGTCTGACAGCGCCTGTCAACTACGAAATGTAATCCTCTGTTCAAATATGGGAAGCCTGTTTTTGGGATCAGCTTTTGCCATTAAAAGCTAATAGGATTAAAGGCTTATCCAGGAACAAACTAGATCCATAGGTTTCATTAGTTCCTCCAATTAAGATTTGTTCTGTGATTAGAACAAGGGGATTAATTGATTATTGATAGTGTGTTTTCTGGCATCCTGACATCTACGGTCATTGACGCTAGAAGAACAAGGAGAAGAGTATACAGTTTATGGTACATAGAAGGATGGAGGCTAGGTCCTCTGTTACTTCAAGTATTTTCTCCTCTTAAGTACAGTATTACTATTCGGTAACCTTTGATTCTTATCATAAACAGGAATTTTTCAAATGGTCTTTAATACAGTACTAGTGGAAAAGAAGTCTTTATTTTCATTAAGGTGCTGAAGGAATCTTCAATATTTGCTCTACAACTCTGTCATGGCTTAAATATTGACGAGCTAACAACAGCTAAGACTGGCAGCAGAAGTCAATAAATTTTTTTTTCCAGGTATACATTTGGCCTTTTATGACTGATGATTTATATTGAATGATTATTTAAAAAAATTTTTCCCATGTAATTTGTTATTAAATTACAGACTGTTTATAGATAGCTTATTGTTATTGATTGGATTGTTTACCCATATCAAGGTTCTTTATTTTTAGGTAATTTAGTCATATGGAATAAAATTTTTGGTTTAAAAGCTGGGAAATTGTACTACAAAGATTTTAAAGGATAAAACTTAGGTCTTTTGAGATTTTTGAAATGGTTTTATCAAAATTTGATCTTGAAAGATGAGGAAGAAAGGAAACTGTCTGTGATAGTGTTCTCTAAAGGCACTAGACATTTCACTTCATTTAATAAGAAAATACTAGAAGTACAATGAAAATATATTCCGCTACTCTTTCATACTCGGAAGAGCTTACCGTTCAGTGCTTGTTTAGTGACCATTTTTTGCAAGTACTGTGTCAGATTTAGTGTTATCATCATCATCATCTCCTACGCCTATTGATGCATAGTGCCTCGGTTAGATTTCACTAGTCGTCTATCTTGAGGTTTTAAATCAATGCTGCTTCATTCATCATCTCCTACTTCACGTTTCATAGTCCTCAGCCATGTATGCCTGGGTCTTCCAACTCTTCTAGTGCTTTGTGGAGCCCAGTTGAAAGTATTGTGACCTAATCATTTTGTGTACATGAATTTTTATTTTTATTTTATTTTTTATTTTATTTTAAATTTTACTGTAACAGCCCTGCTTTTGTTTTCCTTTTAGCTCATAAATTCTTTTATATTTCCTTTTGTCTTTTCAGTTGCTCCATTTTTTTTAGCATTACTGTACTGTATACCTTTCAGACAAACCTAGAGAGAGAATAAAGTAGGGTGGCTTAATGAACTATTTTGCATTATAACTGCAAAGCAATATTTTTCTCATAAGAGAGTGGTTGATTCCACCCATATAATTTGGTTTAAACCAAAAGAATATAAGAAAATTTGTTTAATTTGGCTTATCTGTTTTGCTCTTATTGGAAAAGAATGATATTCTTATATAGTACTTTTATAGCAACGTATTCTTAAATTTGATATCCCATAGACTGAAGAATGCACATGTTGAAATATATAGATTTAGGAAAAAGAAAGAAATGGGTAATAAGAATTAAGAAATATTAAATTTATTCCATGCACTTGACAAAAATATGATTTGATTAAGTTTTAAAAAATGAAGCAAACATTTTTTTTTTTATCAGGAAGTAGGGCAAGAAAACCACCAAGGACCATCTCAACTTGAAGAGAAAATATGAGTTGATTGAGATTTAAGTAATGAAGTAAAAAAGTATTTGTTTATCAGGAAATAGGTAAAGAAAACCACCAAGGACCATCTCGACTCAGAGTTTGCCAAATTTAATGTGTATAAATGAAACTGAAAATTAAAGCAGATTAACCCTTTTACCCCCAAGCTATTTGGTACTTTCCAACCCTTAACCCACAGGCGTTTTTGTTTTTCAAGCACATTTTGCAATATATATTTTTTTTTAAATTGCTCTAATAGCCTTAGTTTTCGTTATAGAGAGGTCAGGTTGGTCTCATTCTTTTGGAAAATGCCTGAAGTCTCATAAAGTTATAAAAAATATGCAAAAAAATGTAAATAGCAGTTTTTTGCAAGGACGTACTGGTACGTCCATGGTGGTAAAGGGATGAGCTTTGTGAAACGTTCCAGTACGTCTATTGGGGGTAAAAGGGTTAAAATGGAAATATGAACACTAGGAAGGAGGACGACAGGGAATATATGAAAAGTATATTTAAGATTGAAAACATAACTGAGAATCTTTAGTACGACTGCATAGCAGTCGTTAATGTTGCTGTGGCCTGATTGGTAACGTATCTGCCTTGTGTTTGTCAGTCGGGGGTTCGAGTCCCGCTCAGATTCGTTAGTGCCATTAGTGTCTGCAACCTTACCATCCTTGTGAGCTAAGGTGGGGGGTTTGGGGGAGCCTATAGGTCTATCTGCTGAGTCATCAGCAGCCACTGCCTGGCCCTCCCTGGTCCTAGCTTGGGTGGAGAGGAGGCTTGGGTGCTGATCATATAGTATATGGTCAGTCTCTAGGGCATTATCCTGATTGCTAGGGCAATGTCACTGTCCCTTGCCTCTGCCATTCATGAGTGACCTTTAAACCTTTAAAACCTTTAAGGTACACTAATCCATAACCTTCCTCTACATATAAATTTAGATACCATACAGTACAATTACTTTACTTTAATTAATTTTATTTTTCATTTAGTATAAAGAAAATGTTGGTAATTGTCCTCTGTACTTTCAGGATTTGTGTTTGGTAGGACAAGGGCAGCTTGTATCCCGCGTACGTCAAGCCGTGACCTTTGGAAGAGATCACGTTAGTCAGTGTGAAGTTTGCTCTCCCAGAGGGTTCCTGTGTGAACTTTGCTCTGAAAAGGATGTGATTTACCCATTCCAGCTTGGCACAACTTATACTGTAAGTTTCCAATAATTGTATGGAGTTGTATACTGTGCTACGGTACTTTAAAAGTCTTGGTTTGGCATTTCTTTACAGTTTAGTGTAGTATATTGTAAACGTTTTTTGGTTGCAGACTTGTATCATTATTATTTAAAGGCATGGGAATTTAAAAGCACCTCTGTAATTTTAATTAGAAATTTAAAATTTTTAACTATCCTTTATTATTTACATAATGTTAAGTTTTCAATATTTAACTTAGCCGGTGATTATATAGCTGCAACTCTGTTGCTCGACAGACAACTCTACGGAAAAACTCGCCAGCGATCGCTACACAGGTTGCAGGTGTGCCCAACAGCGCCATCTGTCGACCAGATACCCAGCTCTCAATGTAAACAAAGACTCAATTTTCTCTCTGTCGAGGTGTCGACAAGACGTACTTTACTCGCTGTTGCTAAACTGGAGTTTTTCACATCTATTTGGTGAAGTACTATATTCTAGTTTTGAGCTTTCGCTATGCAGGTGTTTTATCTTCATCTTAAATCTTGAACTCGTTTTGGATAGATTTAATTATGGTGACAAAGAGAGTATGGACTTTCTTTCATTTTTAAATGGCCGACCCTTCCCTTAGACGGAAGTGTGTTTAGGCTTTTAGTAATTATCTTATCACGTTATAGATTTTCCTCTATATATTTTATATCTCTCCGCCTTTATTAGGCCTCTTCGATTAACTTTCCATTTATTATAAACATATAAAAATAAATTTTAATGTTTTGTTTATATGCGACCTTTCCTGAGAGTAGGCGGTCCTAACTTGGAAACCGAAGTTAATCAACGTTGAGCCCTTTATATCGTAATTAGCTTTTAAAGAGCTAAGGATTTAAAACTTTTTAAATGTAATATTTTATGAAAGAATTTCTTTGATAGTCTTCGTACTGTTTTCAAAGATGAACTAACGTTTAGTTTATTTATGCTACGCAGTTGTTGACGTTCAGGACGTTCAACATGCGCTCTATCGTTACGATAGAGAGAGAGTGTATCACGGTTTCACTTTGCAGTATGAGTAAATCGATTCTGACGTTTTGTTCATTCTTTCTTAGCTTAAATGTTTTAAATTCTATTTTAAAGGAACTTTTTATTTGAAAAACCTTTCAGTTTTTTCCTTTAGTCAAATAACATGTTTTTTTGACGAAATATAGTTGGGCTCTTCTCTTAGGTGCGAAATCAGGAGAGAAAGAGAGAGAGAGATAGAGACGGAGGGAGAGAGAGGAGAGAAAACGTTCCGTTCAAGCGGGTAACGTTGTTCTCGAGTTACTCTCGTCCCTAGTCGCTGTACGGGGAGGAAGGATAAAACGTTTTTAGTTTTTTATTCTCGTCCCCAGGCTATGTGCGGTGAGAGATTGAAAACGTAGTTTATATGAACTAGTGTTTAGTCTCTTTCCCAGCCACTGATTTTTTTTTATCTTAAAATATGTTTTCTGTTTTTTGCTGGTATTAATGAGCTTGCATTATACGACTGATTTCGCAATTACTACCTTTTAATGAAGGGTAGAATTGCGTGTTTCAGGTAGAAATCAGTAAAAGTTTCGATTTCAGTGAAATAAGTGCAAAACAGAAAATCGAAGTGATAAAGTGATATGCGCAAAGTGTTACAGTGTTGCGTCCGAGGGTTCGTCTGTTCGTGCCTGTCGTTCACCTAGTCCGGGACCTCTTGCATGCTCCCAAGCCCAGGGGAGAAGTAATGTCAAACGACTTATGGGTTCGAGAGGCCTTGATCAACGAACAGACGTTTTCCCTCTATGGTATCGGGTGTATCTTACCAAGATCTCCCCTACCATAAGACGAGAGAGACGTTGTTTCTCCTCGTCATCCGAAGGCTTTTCGCATAAGAAACCTGTCACAAGGTTTCGAAGTCCTTAAGCGAAAGTCAGTCCTTTCAGGACAGGTCCAGCGTCCTGGTTACAACCATTAGGACAGCTTTGACCCTATGCAGTCATCGGATAACTGCTCGCCGCCTAACAAAAGCGTAACACAGACTCCGAGAGTCTTTTTTTGTTGGCAAAGTGTTGCGGTCACAGACGTTACCCTCGTCTCTTACCACAACCATTTCCGTTGATCCTTAATGGGTTGTATGGCAAGACATGCAGTATATGCTTGCCTCCCTTATGGAAGACTATTCTGCCGATTAGTCCGTTGAGTCTAGCCGTTTATCTCATCGATATCCTGGCTTTCAGCCAACCTAACGTTCCTTTGTGCTTACTGTTGACGTTGGCGTAGCTTAGTCACGTCAGTCAGGTTGTTTAGAACCACACTCGATGCGGTCTCGTGTGGTTTTTCAGCCGCATTTGGACGTTAGGCCACTTGCTGATGCTCCTGTTGACGTTCAAGACGTTCACTAACAATCGGAGTTGACTTGTTTTGACGCTGTGCGTCAACCTCCGCATTCTAGAGTTGTTTTGACTGCTCAGTCTAGGCAGTCAAAGCAGTCTCAAGTGGACGCTGTGCGTCCTCACGCACCTGTTGTGGTTGACAGTTCAGTTGTTGACAGTTCACAGACTGTCAAGCAGTTACATGACGTTGCGTTCTGGTCCGCTACTAATGCACCAGTGAGTGTGGACTCTGCTTGTAAAGCATTGCCACCACGGTAGGTCTCTCCCTTGCTTGAGACTCAGCTTTTATCGGACAAGGTTCCTGTAGATGAGGAAGTTGCTGTTCCCCCTCCTACTGATATTCCCTTGAGGACTCTGTCAGATGGAGAGGAGCCTAAAGCTGCTTAGCCCCCTATGGACTTTAATTAAATCATGATGATTTTTTTAAGGATCTTTGTCCGGATCTTTTTGTAACTGCTGCTCCTCGTTCGCCTAAACGTCAGAGCTTACACTAGGCCTAGCTACTTCGAAGCCGTTGTTTTTAAGCTAGTGCTCTCTCGCTCTCCTAGAGAGCTTTACGTTGGCTAGGCGACTGGTTTTTCACCAGGAGGAGTTTGGGGGATACAGCCTTTGCTTTCCCTTCTTTTAAACTGGTTTATAGAGCGAGAGTCTGATATGACACGAGAGAAGTTCTCGGCTTGGGAGTTCATGCCTCTGCCCAGATAGACTTCTCAATTCTCGTAGACTCTCCCTGGCGCCTGGCCAGGAGACGCTCCAAGTTTTTTACAGGTCAACTTCACAGCTGTTTTCGAGCCTTTGAAGTTTTGCTGTACAATTATGTCATGCATAACAAGGCTTTCAGGGATGGTAAGCGGTACCGCCTCAGTCGCTAACCCCGTCTGTTGCCGCACCTGCTCCCATAGACCCTAAATGAGCTTTGCTGCAAGACATGCAGTCCAAGCTTGCGTCCTTGATAGAGGACTTTAATGCGGAGAAGGTTGCTACCGAACCTTCTGGCCAACAACCTTCCAACCGGTCGGTTGTGCGCCCTGTTGACGCTGAGGTAACCTACTCGAGTCTGCCAGTTGAGGTGGTTCCTCCACCGATGCGACCCAGTGTAGGTTGCCAGCCGCACGTTGACGTTAAGCGACGCTCGGAGGTGGTTGTTGAAGTTCAGGACGTTCAACAACCAGCAGAGGTGACTTGTTTTGACGCAGTGCGTCAACCTCAGCAACCCGGTAGGGTGTTGACTGCACAACCCAGACGGTCTAGACAGTCTCGGGTTGACGCTATGCTTCCTCGTGCACCCATGGTTGTTGACAGTTCACAGACTGTGCAGCAGTTCCATGATGTTGCGTCCGGTTCCGTCACGCATGCACCAGTGCGACCGGACTCAGCGAGCCAGACGTTGCCCATTCCGTTGCCGTTTCCTCATCAGTTTTCGGATGAGGAACCCTCTGATGAGGACGTTGCTGAACAACAAGACGATCAGCCCCCAGAATAGATCAAGCCCTGCTATCCATCCAGAAGATGCTGAAGAAGGAACGCTGCTCAGTCAGGCTGTGGATGAGTCTGGTAGGGACGCTGTCATCCGTGGAACAATTTGTGTCACTAGGAAGACTACACCTCCGTCCTCTTCAATACCATCTAGCTTTTCACTGGAAAAAGGACAAGACGCTAGAAGCGGTCTCGATCCCGGTTTCCGAAAAGATAAAGTCTTGTCTGACTTGGTGGAAGGACAATATCAACCTAAGAGAGGGTCTTCCCCTGGCTGTTCAGACTCCCAACCACGTTCTCTTCTCGGACGCATCGGACGTGGGCTGGGGCGCGACACTAGACGGTCGGGAATGCTCAGGACTGTGGAACTCGAGTCAGAGGAGCATGCATATCAACTGCAAGGAGCTGTTGGCAGTACATCTGGCCTTGAAAAGCTTCAAGTCTCTCCTTCGAGGCAAAGTGGTGGAAGTTAACTCGGACATCACCACGGCCTTGGCGTACATCTCCAAACAAGGAGGTACCCACTCACTGACGTTGTACGAGATCGCAAGGGACCTGCTCATCTGGTCAAAAGGTCAAGACATCTCCCTAGTAACGAGGTTCATCCAAGGCGACTTGAACGTCATAGCAGATTGTCTCAGTCGGAAAGGGCAAGTAATTCCAACCGAATGGACCCTCCACAAGGATGTGTGCAAGAGACTTTGGGCCACTTGGGGTAAAACCATCCATAGATCTCTTTGCAACCTCGCTGACCAAGAGGCTTCCAATCTATTGCTCTCCAGTCCCGGACCCAGCAGCAATACATATAGATGCTTTCCTCCTAGATTGGTCACATCTGGATCTCTATGCATTCCCACCGTTCAAGATTGTCAACAAGGTACTGCAGAAGTTCGCCTCTCACGAAGGGACAAGGTTGACGTTAGTTGCTTCCCTCTGGCCCGCGAGAGAATGGTTCACCGAGATACTTCGATGGTTAGTAGACGTTCCCAGTAGTCTTCCTCTAAGGGTAGACCTTCTACGTCAGCCACACGTAAAGAAGGTACTCCAAAGCCTCCACGCTCTTCGTCTGACTGCCTTCAGACTATCGAAAGACTCTCGAGAGCTAGAGGCTTTTCGAAGGAAGCAGCCAGTGCGATTGCTAGAGCAAGGAGAGCGTCTTCCATTAGAGTCTACCAATTGAAGTGGGAAGTCTTCCGAGACTGGTGCAAGTCAGTTTCTGTATCCTCGACCAGTACCTCTGTAGCTCAAATAGCTGTTTTTCTCTTATACCTGAGAAAAGGACGATCCCTTTCAGCTCCCACTATCAAGGGCTACAGAAGCATGTTGGCATCGGTCTTCCGGCATAAAGGCTTAGATCTTTCCAAACATAAAGATCTGCAAGACCTCCTTAAGTCTTTTGAGACCACCAAGGAGCGTCGTTTGGCTACCCCTGGATGGAATTTAGACGTGGTACTAAGATTCTTCATGTCAGACAGGTTGGAGCCGTTACAATCAGCCTCCCTGAAAGATCTCACTCTTAAGACTCTTTTCCTGGTATGCTTAGCCTCGGCTAAAAGAGTCAGTGAGATTCATGCCTTCAGCAAGAACATCGGATTTTCGTCAGAAAAAGCCACTTGTTCGCTACAACTTGGTTTTCTAGCCATAAATGAGCTGCCTTCTCGGCCTTGGCCTAAATCTTTTGATATCCCCAGCTTATCGGAGATCGTAGGCAATGAACTAGAAAGAGTCTTATGCCCTGTTAGAGCTCTTAAGTTCTATTTAAAGCGTACTAAACCTTTACAAGGCCAATCTGAAGCTTTATGGTGTTCAGTTAAGAAACCATCCTTGCCTATGTCAAAGAATGCTTGGTCAGACTTTATCAGATTGTTAATACGAGAAGCTCATTCACATCTGAGTGAGGAAGACCGAACTTTGCTTAAGGTGAAGACGCACGAAGTTAGAGCTGTAACAACTTCCGTGGCCTTTAAGCAAAATATATCTCTGCAAAGTATAATGGACGCAACCTATTGGAGAAGCAAGTCAGTGTTCGCGTCATTTTACTCTAAAGATGTCCAGTCTCTTTACAAGAACTGCTACACACTGGGACCATTCGTAGCAGCGAGTGCAGTAGTGGGTGAGGGCTCAACCACTACAATTCCCTAATTCCTTATCCTTTTAATCTGTCTCTTGAAATGTTGTTTTTTTATGGGTTGTCCGGAAGGCTAAGAAGCCTTTCGCATCCTGGTTGATTTGGCGGGTGGTCAAAGTCATTTCTTGAGAGCGCCTAGATTAGGGGTTTGATGAGGTCCTGTTGTATGGGTTGCAACCCTTGATACTTCAGATCCTAGGGGTCGATCAGCATCCTAAGAGGATCGCGAGGCTCCGTAAGGAAGACGTACTTAAAAGGCAGAGTAATTGTTCAAGTCGACTTCCTTACCAGGTACCTATTTATTTTGTTTTTGTTATTTTGATAACTTCTAAAATGAAATAAAACACTCTTAGCTCATAAAAGTGTAAACATATATTACTGGTCTCTACCCACCATCCTGGGTGTGAATCAGCTATATAATCACCGGCTAAGTTAAATATTGAAAAATGTTATTTTGATTATAAAATAAATTTTTGAATATACTTACCCGGTGATTATAAATTAAATGACCCTCCCTTCCTCCCCAATAGAGACGCAGTGGGACGAGGAGAAAATTGAGTCTTTGTTTACATTGAGAGCTGGGTATCTGGTCGACAGATGGCGCTGTTGGGCACACCCGCAACCTGTGTAGCGATCGCTGGCGAGTTTTTCCGTAGAGTTGTCTGTCGAGCAACAGAGTTGCAGCTATATAATCACCGGGTAAGTACAGTGAACCCTCGTTTATCACGGTAGATAGGTTCCAGACCCGGCCGCGATAGGTGAAAATCCGCGAAGTAGTGACAGCATATTTACCTATTTATTTAACATGTATATTCAGACTTTTAAAAACTTTCCCTTGTACGTAGTACTGTTAACAAACTACCCTTTAATGTACAGAACACTTAATGCATGTACTAACGTACCCTAAACTAAAACAGGCACAAATATTAAGGGCGACTTTATATCATGCGTTTCGTAAACACGCCAAAAAGCACGATAAAAAATGGCAACCAATGTTTTTTTTACGTTTATCTCTGATTATAATGAAGAAACAAACGCATTTACACATCTGTGTATAGGTTAGTTTCTGCATCGATTATATTGATTATTCAGTACAGTATGTTGATTTGGTTATTACTAATGTTTTACTTAATTTTTCTTAGGACTTCCAAATGAAATGTTTTTCTTTATGACGCCGCCTGAAACGACGGCGTCATAAAGTACGCTCAGTAAACAAACTAAGGAATTTAACGCGCATGATGAAAGTGATAAATAATGATATTACAGTAAGAGCTATAATAAAATATGTTATTACAAATATTATTTACCGTATCTATATAAAATCATACATACGTAGCAAAGCAGGAAAACAATCTACGAGAGAGAGAGAGAGAGAGAGAGAGAGAGAGAGAGAGAGAGAGAGAGAGAGAGAGAGAGAGAGAGAGAGAGAGAGAGTTGTTTTACATACGTAAATGTAAATTTTAAACAAAAAAAAATAGCCCCATTTCATATAAAATAGATTACAAATATTTTACTTTATCATATTACAGTAGTCTGTATAATACTGTAAAGTTCAGTACAGTATGTTGTTGTTAAAGTCGTGGCGATGAAATTCTCCACGAAACAAAAACACGCCATTTGAGTACAACAGCTGATTCTCTCTCTCCTCTCCTCTCTCTCTCTCTCTCTCTCTCTCTCTCTCTCTCTCTCTCTCTCTCTCTCTCTCTCTCTCTCTCTCTCTCTCTCTCTCTGTGTTATACAATACTTACATTTAGATGAAGAAGCTAAAATTAGTTTTCTTAGTGCCAATTAAATACGAAACGAAATAATTAGGCCGAGTCTACATCCATTTCAATCATAGCTAAAAATACGGCATCCGATTTCATCAGCAAACCACTATTTTTTGAGAAATATCATTTTATTCTAGAAAATTGCCACTCTTTAAATAGTTAATTGCACATTAAGAAAGCGTGTACTTTTGTTTTTAAATTTCGGGTTTGTTTTAAAAATCGAGTATTGTTGACTTCTTTTTTTTTTTACTTTTGGCTGTGATTAGATCAGCTGTCATCTAGCTGCCGCTCTTGAGTGTGTACGAATACACTAACAAAGTATCATTTAAACCGTCTACAGTATACAGTTGATATTACATAAGAACCAATGTGTTATAACCTATCAATTTTTTTTGTTTATTACATTTAAACCCCCCCCCTCTCTCTCTCTCTCTCTCTCTCTCTCTCTCTCTCTCTCTCTCTCTCTCTCTCTCTCTCTCTCTCTCTCTCTCTCTCTCTGTGGGCTACTTTTCACTACCTCCCATTCCTTACCTCTCTCTATCTCTCTAACAAATGATATCTTTGTTGCTCCTCAAAGTTTCATTTATATTGAAAATCAATCACGATTCAATTTTCCTTACTTTCTCCAATCTCGCACCATCGGTCACTTCGCGGTATTTTCGATATTTCTGGAAAATCCGCGATATATGTATATACATGGGTTATGAAAAAAATCCGCGAAGTGGTGAATCCGCGATGGTCGAACCGCGAAGTAGCGAGGGTTCACTGTATATTCAAAAATTTATTTTATAATCAAAATAACATATTTAGACTAATATCTCATTCTTGGCTTTATAACATCGACGTTGGCTTTATAACCTCGTTCTTGGTTTTATAATGCTATAGTGTGCCTGGTGTAGCTTGCAGCAGTAAAATTAATTTTACATTATTCTTTTGGCTACTTTCCACTGGTCTAAGGCGGGTTATGGGGAGTAGCAGAAAAAAAACTCAAATTTTCCCGGTGTCAGATTTTGTTAGACTGCTTCGGAGAGATGTTTTATGGGTATAAATGCACATGTTTGCACTCGCCCATTATAATTATAGAGGATGTTGAGATTATCAAAGTTTCATGTTTTTTCAGTCCTAGCTTGTAATGTGGGGAAGCAGGAAAAAGTAAAAATTTTTATGGTGTCAGATTTTGTGTTAGACTGCTTCAGAGAGATTAGGTATATATACGGTTAGGGCCAAAATGGAGACTTTTAAAGTTTTTGGAATTTTCCACCCTCAGGGCCAGACCTGTGGCACTTTTCATTAGAAATATGAGGAAACTCAAATTTCTCATGTAGCCTCTGTAATTATAATGGGTAGAAGTAATCATGCGCAGTGGCAATAAATACCTGTAGAATGACTCCCTGAAACATCATCATCATCTCCTCCTACGCCTGTTGACGCAAAGGGCCTCGGTTAGATTTCGCCAGTCGTCTACATTTTGAGCTTTTAATTTAATACTTCTCCATTCATCATCTTCTACTTCGCACTTCATAGTCCTCAGCCATGTAGGCCTGGGTCTTCCAACTCTTCTAGTGCCTTGGAGAGCCCAGTTGAACATTTGGTGAACTAATCTCTCTTGGGCAGTACGAAGAGCATGCCCAAACCATCTTCATCTACCCCTCATCAGTATCTCATCCACATATGGCACTTAAGTAATCTCTCTTATAGTTTCATTTCTGATCCTATCCTGCCATTTAATTCCCAATATCCTTCTGAGGGCTTTGTTCTCAAATCTACTAAATCTATTGGAGATTATTTTATTGTCATACCATGAATCATGTCCATAGAGTAACACCGATCTCATTAAACTGATATATAGTCTGATTTTTATATGTAATTTCAGGTGATTTGATTTCCAATTTTTACTTAACCTAGCCATTGTCTGATTTGCTTTTTTCAATCTTTCACTAAACTTTAATTCTAAAGACCCTGTATTGGAGATCACAGTTCCTAATTACTTAAATGATTCTACCTCATTAATCCTTTCTCCTTCCAGTGATATTTCATCTTCCATTGCATACTCCGTTCTTGTCATCTCTGTCTTTCTTCTATTTATCTTCAGCCCAACCTCGTGTGATATTTCATGTATTCTGGTAAGCAAGCATTGCAAATCCTGTGGTGTTCCGCTAACAAGGACAGCATCATCAGCATACTTTAGGTCGGCTAAATTCCTATCACCAATCCAGTCCAACCCTTCGCTACCATCTCCAACTGTTCTATTAATTACAAAATCCATGAGGAGGACAAACAATATAGGTGACAACACATTCCCTGGGAGTACACCGCTTTTCTTTGGAAATTCATTTGATAAGACTCCATTAACTTTTTACTTGTTATGCTCATGAACAGACAGTCAAATTTACATATTTAAGAGGAATTCCATATTAACGCAGGACTACAAAATCAATTTCTGTCTCTCCTTTTTATAGTATCCCATGTATCATTTGATATTCATGGCTTTCTTCTTATAACTGTGTGTCCCAAGACTTCACTACCAACTGACTAATACATGTTCTTAATATCACACCATTCTTCATTATCGTCTGCTCTTTGTCTCTTAGTCTCTAAAACTGCGAATTGATTCCTACATTAAATTGTAAATGTTTCTTTGTGGTCTTCTAAAAGCTTAGTTGTATCAAACCTGGGTATACTATCTACCTTTCTGTTGGGTGCTTTCAGTTTTAATTTCAGTGTGGCAATGAGGAGCTGGTGATCACTACCAATATCTGCACCTCTATATCTTCTTACATTTCTCAGAGTCCCTCTTCTCTCTTTTTTAATGGCAATGTGATCTATTTGATTTTTGTAATTGTCACATGGTGAAGTTCTTGTATACTTGTGAATGTTCTTGTGTTGAAAAAGAGTACCTCCAATGACATGATTATTTGCTGAACAGAAACTTATGAAATGTGCTCCATTTTCATTTGGAACTTCGCCAAGACCCTCGACACCCATCACATTCTCTATCCCTTGATTATTCCTTCCAACTTTAGCATTGAAGTCGCCAATCACAATTTTCGTATCTCCTCTGGGATCTCATCTATTACACTCTGCAGTTCTTCATGGTATTTATCTTTCCTTTCTATAGGGGAATCATTTGTTGGGGCATAGCAAACTATAATACTCATATTGCCCTGCTTTGATTTGAACTTTACCAGTAATAATCTACTATTTATAGCTTTCCTCTTGGTTAATGCCTTTTCTGCTCTTATTATCATCATCCTTCCTACCCCTTATCTTCCAACTGGAACTGATCTTCCAGAGCAGATATATATATATATATATATATATATATATATATATATATATATATATATATATATATATATATATATATATATATATATATATATATATATATATATATATATATATTGCCTTGGTCTAAAGATATTTAAACTGTATTTCATAAATTCACTCACCACTTTCTATAACTTTCCAATCTGATTTTGGATGTATTTATAAACTGGGAGATTCTTAGCACCTGTGACTGGGGACCATTCTTTCATCTTCTCTATCTATTATAGGGCCAAAATGGAAACATTGAAATTTTTAGATTTTCCACCCACTTTTAGATGTAAAATAAACTATAATAGTAAATGTACTGTATGTTAATAATAATATAGTACAGGAAGTTAAACTCTCTCTCTCTCTCTCTCTCTCTCTCTCTCTCTCTCTCTCTCTCTCTCTCTCTCTCTCTCTCTCTCTCTCTCTCTCTCTCTCTCTTTTTTTGTTGACTGTCTACCAAGTAGCCAACATACAAGAAAACAAAAGGGGACTTTCTTCTCTTCGCCCCTCCCTTCCTGATGAGGTATTCAGTCGAGTTTGGCTGGTACTGCTAGGGTGTCACAGTTCACCCTCCCCTGTTATCCACTACAAATCAAACATCATTTGCTGAATCCCCTACTGCTGCTACCTCAGCGGTCACCAAAGTGACCGGAGGTGATAGGAGGGCCTATCGGATCTGCGTCACAGTCGCTCGCCTATTGTATATGTGTCACAGTCGCTCGCCTATCGGATATGCGTCACCGTTGCGTGCCATTCATTCCCGTTTCTAGCATGCTCTTTTGCCTCTCTCACCTGTATCCTCTTTATCACCCAGAGCTTTCTTCACTTCATTCATCTACCGAAACCCTGACCTTCCTCTTGTATTTCTCCCATCAACTTTTGCATTCAGCCACTTCTTCAGCAGATAGCCATTTTCCATTCTCTCTACATGGCCAAACCACCTCGACACATCCATATCCACTCTAGCTGCTAATTAATTTCTTACACCCATTCTCACCCTCACTACTTATTTCCTAACCCTATCTACTCGAGATACACCAGTCATACTCCTCAGACACTTCATGTCGAACACATTCAATTTCTGTGAGTCGCTTTTAATCTCTACAACTTTGATCCAAACATCACAGTTGGTACAATTAACTTTCTCACACAGAACTTTCTTTACATTCATTCCCAGCCCTCTATTTCTTGTCACTCCATTCACTGCCCCTAACACTTTACATCCTTCATTCACTCTCTTGACCTACATCTGCTTCCACTCCACCATTTGCAGCAACAAAAGACCTCAAGTACTTAAACTGATTTACTTCCTCAACCAACTCTATTCGACATGACATTCAACCTATCACCACCCCTCCTTCCTCGTGCATCTCATAACCTTCTCTTACCCACATTAACTCTCAACTTCCTTCTCTCACACACCCTCCCAAACTCAGCCATTAATTGACTTGGCTTCTCCTCCGTGTCTGCAATCAATACCGTATCATCCTCAAACAACAACTAATTCCACCTCCCACTCATGATCACTCTCATCTATCAGTTTCAATCCTTGACCAGGCACTTGAGCGTTTACCTCTCACAACTCAATCAATGAACGAATTAAATGACCATGGCGACATCACGCATCCCTGTTTCAGTCCCACTCTCACTGGAAACTACTTGCTCGCTCCATTTCCTATTTTAACACACTTTATTATCTTTGTAGAAACACTTCCACTGCTTGCAACAACCTTCCACCAATTCCATATAACCTCATCACATTCCACATCGCTTTCCTATCAACTCTATCATAAGCTTTCTCCAGATCCATAAATGCAACATACACTTTACTTTTTGATCATAAGCTTTCTCCAGATCCATAAATGCAACATACACCTTACCTTTTGATAAATATTTCTTGCATATCTGCCTAACTGTTAAAATCTGACCCATACATCCTCTACCTCTTCTAAAATCCCCTTGTACTTCTAAGATTGCATCCTGTGTTGTATCCTTAATCTTAGTAATTAACACTGCCACACACTTTCCCAGCCACTCGATAAACTAACACCCCTTGAATTACAACACTTGTGTACATCTCCCCTACTTTAGTACTGTATAGGTAAAAGATATAAATACTGTATACTGTTTATTTTTTAAAGTAATAACATGACACTATCCAGTATGATAATGAGGATAATAGTAATAATGATAATAGTAAAACAGTTATGAAAAGGTAAAAAAATACACAAACTTTATCACTAACACTTGCGAACAGTTCAGTGATAATTATATCAGGTCATATCATACCCATACTGAAAGGAGATATTACCAATGAATATATATAGATTATATATATGAATCTGTATCTATATAGATATACTACTTTTTTAATATACTTTATATATAGAAATAGACTTAGAAATGTCTTTCTTTATGTTGTTTTAATGTACAGTGCAATAAACCATTTAAAAAATATGAGTGAAGGGTGTTTGAAGTATTGTTATGAAATACATTAATCTATATCTAGTGTTGGGTAGTGTCAGAGCCTCTGTACCATGGTCTTCCATTTTCTTGGGTTAGAGTTCTCCTGCTTGAGGGTACACATGGGTACTTTATTCTATTTGTTTCCTTATTTCCTTTCCTAACTGGACTTTTCCTTGTTGGAGCCCTTGGGCTTGTAGCATCCTGTCTTCCAACTAGGATTATAGCTTAGTTAGTAATGATAATAATAATGATGATGATGATTATGAATAGCCTTTGGTATAATATGAAATCTAAAGTAACTTGGCTAGAAGTATCATTGTTTTCTGGGATATGAAGTTTGGTACTGTATTATTGTATTGAAAATAGTAGAATGATAGAATAATTATTTCAAGGGCTATAGCTCACCACACCTCACCTCGAAATTGCATGCCTATAGCACTGCCTAGTATCGGTAATATTTGCCCCTGGGATGTAGTGTGAATTTTTTATCCCTTATGAAAAGAAAGTAACTGTTTGCTGGCAAATATGATAGATTTTTTCACTAGATTAGTAGTGGTGTGAAAGTTTAGTTCCCAAGGTGAAGATGTAAGATTGCACTTTAGGAGGTGTAGTAGTTTTTCCTCTTTCTTTCTTTCAGTGTGGCGTTTGCTACGGCGTTTACCATGCAATATGCGCAAGAGGACAGAAAGACTGCCGTCGTTGTTTAAGAAGGCAAGCAAGGAAGGCGCCTGATGAAGTGTTGGACACAGAAATTTGATTTGCTATTTATTTTATATCTACATCATTGTAGGTTATACTTTTTATACAGCTTTTTATGTGAGTTTTTTCTCAGATGAAATATAAATATGAATGATAAAGGGCCCACTGCATAGAAGTATCATTTTGATTGAATAAAAGTAGGATTTATTACTATATTCAATAAATGCTAATGAAACACAGCTGAAGGTACTTGAAAATGTTATAAGTGTCTAATGTTAGATTAATAAACATATTACAGCTTACAAAGGGCAATGCTATTCACTAAGGCATCTTATGATCCCTTCATTATAAGGGAGTTGCCTTTCAGAGATATATCCTACTGGCAACATGTATGGAAGTGTTCCGTAGAATTTCATTTTCTGTAAACTAAATGTACATGGTGAAATGTATCACATTTGATTTACGCAACTAAGCTATTGTTACTAGTGTGGAGTTAACGAAGATGACTTTAACATATAAGGTGCAAACATTTTGTCTAGTGAATACACTCTGACTAACTGTGATAAGTCTGTACCACTGAATTTTGTTTGCTAATAAAAGAAATTATGCAATCTTTCTATATAGTGATGTATGTGGAGCAATCATTTTTTTCTTTTTGTTAAAGTGGTTTTGCAAATATATGCAAATTGTACAGCAGAGTATCTTTGGACACTTCATAACCCTTTTACCCCCAGGCTCTTTGGAAATTTCCAACCCTTAACCCCCAAGGGGTTATTTTTTCCCCAGCACATTTTGCATTATATTTTTTTTAAATTGCTCTAACAGCCTTAATTTTTGTCATAGAGAGGTCAGGTTGGTCTCATTCTCTTGGAAAATGCCTGAATTTTCTCAAAAAATGATCAAAAATATGAAAAAAAAAAAATTATAGCATTTTTTTGCAAGGACGTACCGGTACGTCCATGGGGGTAAAGGGATGAGTTTTGTGAAACGTTCCAGTACGTCCTTTGGGGGTAAAAGGGTTAAGCACAGTAGACATGTTGGCCAAGTACAATATTTACTTGTGCAGTAAGAATTACTTTCGTAATAAGTTCCCAAAAGTGATTTATGAGCAAAAGGTTGATCTAATTTTAATCTAAAACATCTAGCACCTTGGTTATTAGTGTGGGGGTAAGGCACTGTTAAATTCTCATCATGCTTATTTTGAGTGCAGGAATTTTTTTTTTTCGAGGAAAATGATTGTTACACTGTTACCAAGTTTGAATTATAAGTTGAATTGAGTGCCTTGAATCTTTTCATAAGACTGTAATCTGTATTTAAGCTTCATTTATCTCATGAATACATTGTTGGTGAATTATTATTGAGATTTATTTTGAGGTCATATTTCCCTTATGTTGTTTTAATAAAAGAAATATGGTAGCTTCTAATGTGATGTCTGTACTACACCTATACATTGTAACTTTTGTTTGAAGATTTTTTTTTTTTAGAAGAAATACATTTGTATGAAAAGCACAAACCCGTTGATTACCATTGTAATGGTTTTTATTGATGAAACTATAGATATTCTTTCCTTTTGAAATGTAAAAATTATGCAGGTACAGCCATGAGAGTTTTGAGAATGCCACAAAGTGATCTTTTCTAATTGTTATTACATGATGTAAATTGTAGTTCAGTATCATGAGTTAGATATAAATTATTTTTCAATGATTTCATTGTGCATTGACTGTTGTAGTTAATATATACATTATCTATAGAATTTATTCTTTTATTTATTCTGCAGCTTGGTTAGGTCATAGTAATAAAGTACTTTAAAGCCAAAAGGGATATCAATTTTGCATTATTGTTTATACTGCTGCTTCCTCCGGTGTCTTAGATGACCGCGGAGGTAGCAGCAGTAGGGGATTCAGCATTATGAAGCTTCATCTGTGGTGGATAATGTGGGAGGTTGGGCTGTGGCACCCTAGCAGTACCAGCTGAACTCGGCTGAGTCCCTGGTTAGGCTGGAGGAACGTAGAGAGTAGAGGTCCCCTTTTTGTTTTGTTTCTTTGTTGATGTCGGCTACCCCCCAAAATTGGGGGAAGTGCCTTGGTATATGGATGGATGGATTACTTTTTAGCTTTATTGCTTATCTTCCAACTTTATATTTTATGATTTTGTTATGCAAATTTTGTTATGCGAAAGACCATTGGTTTAGGTACAGTTTAGGTTAGCAATTCGTCTATTGGTTTAGTCTGATGATTTTGTCAGAATGGGTCTGTTTGAGGTCCCTCAAATATGGGGGCATCTTCACCACATTGTGACCTGCATCATTGGTCTGTCATCCTTTTTGTGTGACCCGTATCTACAGGCTAGTAACCACTTCACTTTTCCTGTTAATCTCAAGTCAAAGAGTTCTGGGTTTGCTCTTGACCGAAGCCTTGAAAGAAGCGACAAGAAATATTTCTTAGGTTTTCAAGGAATATATTTCTGTATAAGAATACTACTCCATGGTAAACCTAGATGAGACTGCTCCCTAGTGATCACAGGTCAGTCTGTTGTATCGCAGTATAAAGCGTAAATTATTGGACCAATGATTAATATTAGGATACAGATTAAAAAGTTAGGTTTTATGGAAACTGGTGTAAAAACCATTTCATCCGACTCCTATGAATAATTCTTGTAAAATTATACGTCTGATATTTTTGAGACTTTCCAAACCTGGTATTTAGTGAAAAGATATAGTGTACCACTAAATTCCTGCTCATATTGTTTTCCTAACTGCATTGACTTTATAACCCTTTGCAATACCTTTGTTTGGTTCCCGTTTTCTTCAATCTCGCTGTTTAAGCTCTTTCGGCAATTATTAGTTTGTGCAACTGCAGTGTTTTGCCCCTATTGCACCTGGTTGCTAAATGGCCTCTCAAGCTCAGGGCTATAGGGCTCAAATACTTTAATTGAATTTAATATAGATTCAAAGTCCTTTTAGAGTCAGACTCTTACATCTTGTGTTTCTTACAGTTGATAAACAGGTTTGCTGAGAAGTTGTCAATTTTAATGCAAACTGTGTTTTTGGGAACCAGAAACTATGCCATGTACTATATTGAAATTCAAGAACATTAGGACTTTTTTATTCCAAAGCAACATGCAAATTTGTGTTAAATACTGTATACTTACAGGACTTAGTGAGGACACAAATAAGTCTTCATTGTACAGTAATCTACATGTCATTGCTCTTTTTTTTACAGTTTGACAGCAATATTTTCTTTATTGTAAACCCATTAGTCATACATATTCTAAATTTTCTTGCAGCAAAATCCCTGTTGCATCAACTTCAATCTTCTGTCATGAAATCCCTCCCTCCAAATACCCAGACGTATGAGGTTCCACCAAATCTGTAAACATTTATTTTCTTTGACCTTATGAATGCATTCACAGAGAATATTATGCAACATAAAATAAAGCTAGTTTGGAAAGCAAGATTAAGGAAACTGCCAAATAATTCTCTATTATTATAGTTTATTTATTTATTACTAAACAATTTTGAAGTACAATAATTATTCTTGCCTTATATACTTCCTTAGTACTACAGTATAGCATTTTCATTTCTCATTTTTAATTTATAATTTTTGTGTATGGATTTTATTCGTGTAGTTATTTGCACTGTGTTTATATGGCATATGTGATAGGATGTATGTGCTTAATCTTACGAACAGTCTTATACCGGGTATGAATTAGGAACCAAGGAACTTGGCCTTGAGAGAGGCAAGTTAAATTTTCATATAGTTTTCCTGTCTCTATCGTGATTTTTAGTGTTTTTTTTTTTAAATTCTTGAATTAAATATATTGAATTGTAATTTTAATTTCTTTGTTTCTTAACCCACAAAGGACGACGGGCGGCGCCGCCAAAGGACGACAACGGTTTATTGATATTTATAGAAAAAAGAAAAAAAAACTTTCTGGGCTCCGAGCTGTGCCGCCCAGTGAAATACTCCTAGAACTATTTCTAAGGAATATAACAGCTATATATTACCAGAGAAAAAAAGCATAGGAATGCCAGGTTGAACCCAGCTCGCTCACCTATATAAGGTGTCGGTATAAAATACTGGGGCGTGATAATTCACAACCAGAGGTCTCGCACTATTTAGATATCTCCTCTTCAAAATCCCCGCCACAGCGAGGTGCCGATCAACACTACTACCACTAACCCAACCCACGCTAGTGACGACACTCCTTTATAGCACTTGTTGTTATTAAGTCCAACATGTTTTTTCTCGTGTTTACCCTTGGATTTATCATTATTTTATAATCGATGGCCGATTCCCTAGATACCCCAACCCCATCGAAGTTAAGTACTTTATCCATGAGTTTTAGCGAGATTGGGCAGTGTAACCTCTGTTTTATTAATTGAGAAGTGTTTATATATGAACGGCGTCCCCGTTCATGGTTCGGCTCTGCCCTTTTTCTCGTCAGTTCGTCCGTCATTATTATTTGTTCGAACTTTTAGGAGTTTTTTCCTTACATTTATATAGTACACCGTCTTTATGCTTTCATCTAGCATTATTTTATGTTATCCTATGATATCAGTGTTAGCGTTTCATCAAGGAGTAGGTTATGTTGGTATGCCTGCATTCGTGCATGTTGGTGGATTGCGTCACCATTGAGATTGTTTCGCTAGTTCTAGGAAGACGACCATCTCACTTATTATTATTAAACCTTTTAGTTTTATTACGCTCCACCTAGTTTTACATTTGGTTCGAGTGGGACTCTCGCGTTGTTTTTACTGTTCGATCTACCGCTTCAGTAACTAGGTTGGTACCCCTGCTTTCCATCTGCTGATGGTGTCATGCTTCCTCCCCTACCACTCGCCCGAGTCCCTCTCTCGCCATATTATTTCTGAATGCCTAACCTTACTTACGTGATTTCGCTTTTAATTCATTAATTATGTTCATGTATTTGTGCATTGATATTATATTTATTGCTTTACTCCGTTATGATCATATTTTTGGGATTTTCATGTCATGTTGAGGGGATCTCCAGTTGGTAGCCCTGTCTACCACTACGCACTGGTGATTCCCCGGTACCATTCCCCCCCCCCCCCCACAGGTTGGGGAGGCTATTCCATCCCCCCCCTCCTCCAGTGTACACCCTTCCTCTCACTCGATGGTTGTTGGTTATGACATACGGGTCAAGTATGCTTGTTCCTCAGTCTTCCCTCAACGTTCCGACATATTGAGGACTGAGTGTACCCACGGGGTGTGACTTAGTCTCATTCATTCATACCGGGCGGTTTCGTCTCCCCCCCTCCCGTCGCCCCGATTGGCCATCGGTCGGGGGATAGGGAGGGCCGGGACCACCGGGGACTATCACACGTGATTAGTCGGTATAACTGCACCTTAGTGTAACCTTTGCTTTTAGCTCGGTATAACTGCACCTTGGTGTAACTTTTGCTTTTAGCTATGGTTGTAAGAATGAGCACTTATATTAGGAGTGTCCCCACCTACGGTACCTCCTGCTATTATCGTCCGCATAGGACTTATTAATATCCCATATCATTATATTATATTCTACATGAATCATTACCTTCGTCCCGGTACCTCCGGTTGGGTAGTGGGGGTTCCATTGGCTCCCCCCGCGCTCTCCCGTGGTACCCTCCCGTCATCAGACATCGGAGCCTCCGGGCTCTTAAATACAAGATCTGTTGACACTGACACAGTTTTGATTAATATCCTCCCTCCGGGAGCCCTATTCAATTACAGACATTAGTTTTAGATCATAACTGGAGTTTTTCTATTTATGTATTTTAAGGATGTATCTTAGGTTACTTTGGGTTTACTTTAGGTTACTTTGTTACTTTAAGTTTACTTTAAGTTTACTTTACCAACCCTGTTCCCCGGCCCCGGGGGCCCCGGAACTAGTTATGATTATAATTATTCATCACTGTTTTTTGCATCCTTTTTCATCCCTTTTTATTTTATACCTCCCTGGTAATGACTGGATGGTATATTCCTCGCTATGACAAAATTATTTCATTGATAATCTTAACTTATTACGGAATTGTTTCAACAATGTCTGTTAATTTTTATAATTTTTCCCCGGTTACTATACCGGTTCGAAATTTTGTTCATAGCCTTATGTCCCGATTTCATATCGGTCTATTTTAAGAATCCGGAACACCCGGATCTTTTTAGGTTATTAACCTATTATGGGATACTCACGTATCTGTATTTTATTCTATACTTCCCAAGTAGCGACGGGATAGTGTATTTCAAGCTATGACAATATTATTTCATTGATAACCTTAACTTATTACGGAATTGTTTTAATAATGTGAGTTTATTTATAAGTTTTTCCCCGGTTACTAAACCGGTCCTAGAGTTGTTCATAGCCTTTTGTCCCGGTTTCATATCGGTCTACTTTAAGAACCCGGAACACCCGGATCCTTTTAGGTTACCAACCTATTATGGGACACTCACGTATCTTTATTTTATTCTATACTTCCCAAGTAGCAACGGGATAGTATATTTCTCGCTATGACAATATTTTTTCATTGATAATCTTAACTTATTATGGAATTGTTTTAACAAAGTCAGTTAATTTATGATAAGTTTTTCCCCGGTTACTGTACCGATCTGAAATTTTGTTCATAGTCTTTTGTCCCGATTTCATATTGGTCTAATTCAAGAATTCGGAGCATCCGGATCTCTTTAGGTTACTGACCTGCTATGGGATACTTATGTATCTTTGTTATTCTATACTTCCCCAGTACCGACGGGATAGTATATTTCGCGCTATGACAATATTATTTCATTGATAATCTTCACCTTTTATGGAATTATTTTGACATTGTCAGTTAATTTATGAAAAGTTTTCTCCCCGGTTATTATACCGGTCCGAAATTTTGTTCATAGCCTCTTGTCCCGGTTTCATACCGGTCTATTTTAAGAATTCGGAACACCCGGATCTTTTTGGGTTACTACCCTACTATGGGACACTGTAGGTGCCCCTGTCGTTACTATCTATAATTATAACTTCGGATATAATATTTTGGGATTTTCATTTTATTTCCATTGTGATTGATCGATTTAAACATTTATTCTCGATCTATTTATTTTACATTCCCAACGGAGTTACCTTGTTCATTAGTAACGATATACCCTCTTTCGGAGCTCGCAGTCTTCCATGACTTCTACCTTGGCGACTCTTTAGATCTGGGTTGGCGGGTTTGCCTGGAGTATCAGGGCAAAGATACCCTGTGTCTCTTCCTTTTAGGGTTTTCAAGGAAGCACGTGGCTGATGTCGGGCCACGTCCCGTTGTCCCTAAAGTTAAAGCTACCTGCCAGCCCCTACCAAAGACTCACAGGTCTTCCAAATCACCAAACCAGTTAAGACTTCTCTTGGGTCGAGAGCGAAGCCCGGCCTGAAACCTACGACCCCGGAGGCTCCCTTCGATCCGGCAGCCCTTTCAAGATTGATGCATGGCCTCTCGTGGCATGGTTAGTTTCAACCTGACCTTTCATTAGAAGAGGCCAGCGACCGATCCCAGGGATGAGGTAGAAATTTATTTCTATTTGAACACGATGTTGTGTTGATATTTATCCATATATATACATATATATATAATTTACGGACCTCTGTAGCTCACTGGCTTAAACCTCGTGTCACATACCGAGTCACCACGAATTATATGATGAAAGATTCCTGGTGCCTCTGTGAACTTGACAATTGAATAGAATTATTGCCCATTAGGGGGAAGAGAGAGTGCTAAACCAGATAGCCTCATACAGGGTCTCATTTGTTATGGGCTACCTCAAGAGCACAATATATCATCCCGGATGCCTCTAAGCTCCCGGAATTCGTCGAAAGCAATCCGTGGAAGGCGGCCTTGCGCTCTCCCTTCAAAGATGGTATGTTAACCATCGAAGGGTTTGGCACCCGGACTGTAGAAGATTTTGAATTCTACCCGCCGGGTCTACAGTTCCCTCTCTCTGGTTTCGCATACCTTACCGAGGAGACACTCGTAAGGTTTGACAAGGTCTCCAAAGAAACCAAAATGTACCCAAAGGGGCAGGCTCAGTCCACCTGGGTCCGGCCCTTAAACGAGTGGGAGTGGGTTAACACTACGTTAACACCTCACAAGAGCCCGTACACGATGTTTCTAGTGGAGGAGTAAACCCCTACTCCGTGTGTCACTAAGATATCGGACCTTGCTCAGCAGGCAATAAACGAGGACAAGCCATTACCGCAGCTGAAGGAAACGCATCCGACCTCCCTCCTGTCCCTGGGGGATCACGATTGCTGGACTAACGCCCCGGCGACCTTCACATCGGGTAAATTAAGCGCTGACTGTGCTTCCATTCAGTTCAGTGAGTGGCTACCCAGGCTTCCGGAATCCCTGATATGCCTCGAGCTCGAAGCCTGTATGCGCCTGAGTAGACCTATCAACTCGGCTACAATGGCAGAAAAGACCTCTTTAATGTATGAAGAAGAACCACCTTTTAAGGTCTTGACGAAGTCATTACTTCAAACCTTACTGTCTGATTCCTACGACTTCTTTGCGGCCAGACGTCGTTGCTGTAGGCATGTCTTGTCTGAGGCCACTATCAGACTTGAGCCTAACAAGCTCATTAAAGCCCCAGTCTGGAGCTGCTAGGGTCAATCAGAGCCTCAAGGTTCGATGGGCTTAGTCCCCAAGCACAAGTTCGAACCGGCCAGCAACCAATCTCGAGGTAGAAAGAGTCTGAGATCTTTCCATTCCTTCCAAACCGGCGGTCCCAACAGGTGGTTCAAACCATCCCGGTGGCACAAGGGAGTCAACCTTTCACTTCGAAGGGTCAACCCCAACAGCAATACGTGCTGGTTCCTCTGTCCCAAGTAGCAACTACCTCCTCTGCTACTTCCCCAGCCCTTAGGCCCACCTTTGAAACTCAGGGTGCTTTCCAGGGTTACCAGCGCCCCAGAGGCGCTAGCTCGATCCGCAGCAAATCATTGGGAGTTCTCAGGTAGGGGTAGGACTTTACATCTTCCGGAACCGTTGAACGTTCAACATTTGGGCTTTCAGTATAATTTCCAAAAGTCTGGGGTGGAGTTGGATAGAAAGGCCCCCTCCACCAACCAGTTTTCATCAACATCCAACGGAAGAGCTAGTCTTATATGAAAACGATCTATTGCAAAAGGAAGCAATAAAGAAAGTAAATCGTTTGTAATTTCAGGATCACTTGTTCAGCGGGCCAAAGAAAGACTCAGAATAGCGAAGAGTAATCCTAGACCTGTCGTTTCTGAATTCTTACATTTAATGCGACAAGCTTCACATGCTGACCATCTCTCAGGTGCGGGCCTTGCTTCTCTGTGGGGCCGTCACCTCCTCTATGGATCTTGCAGACGTTTGCTATCATGTTCCGAAAGCAAGGCATTTTCGTCCGTTTCTAGGCTTCAACTAGGCAAACTGCCTCACAGCAACTACAGAGTGATAATCTCTTACAACAGTTTTGGTTCCAAATCAACTTCGAGAAATCTCGTTTGGTCCCGAAGACAAGTTTCAATGGTTAGGATTCAATGGGTTCTATGCTCCCACACTCTGTCTCCCAACAGCCAAGAGGAACGATATAGCAAAACACAATACGTTTTCTCAAAGACAAATTGTCTTCCAGAAGAAATCAAGAGAGAATCCTGGGTGCCCTCCAGTTTGCCTCAGTAACAGATATACTACTGAAGGCCAGACTGAAAGATATAAGCCGAGTATGGTGCTCCAGGAAAACGAGTAATATCGAGACAAAGGGCTCGACTCCAACCAATTCTGAAGAAAAAACTTCAACCATGGACAAAGGTCAAAATCTGGCAAATCCGTTTCCTTACAATATCCACCCCCAAGCTCGTCATATACACAGACGCCTCCTTAACAGGCGGGGTGGGGGGGGGGATACTCTCAGTACAAGAAAGTCCTGGGACTATGGTCGACAATATTCCGCCAACTTCATATCAATGTTTTAGAGGCCATGGCGGTATTTTTTACCTTAAGCAACCGGCTCCAGCCAAAAACCAACATATCAGGTTTCTTCTAGATAGATAGTGGCGGACGCACTTTCGAGGACAACTCCGCTGGAGTCGGAGTGGTCACTAGACCCAAAGTCCTTCAGTTGGATTCTTTCTCAGGTTCCGGATCTCCAGATAGATCTGTTTGCAACAAAGTCCAACTACAAACTAGAGTGCTACGTAGCTCCCAGCCCGGATCCTCGGGCTTACGCCACAGACGCAATATCATTAGTCTGGAACACTTGGGAGAGAATTTACCTATTCCCACCAATAAATCTGTCGATGAAAGTGTTAGACAAGCTCAGGACTTTCAAAGGCCAAGTTGCTCTAGTAGCCCCCATCTGGCCCAAGCACTACGGGTTTCCCCTTCTGGTGGAACTGGGTCTCCACCTCGACAGATCCCCAATCCAATACTAACACAAGCAGTACAACTCGCTGTGTGTTAGCTTCCTCAAATTCAGAATGCCCTACCTTTCTGGACTTTATGAAATTTGCAGCTCAAGAGGTGCAGATATTGATCCTCAAATATGTTATTTTTAGAATCAGATAAGAGGGGATCCACCCTTCGACAGTATGATTCGGCTGTTATGAAACTTGCCAGTTTTTAAGGGACTCAAAGGTTGAGACGATGACTATGAATCTGACAGTAACCTTCTTCAGAATTTTATTTGAATCAGACTTAGCGACTTGTACTATTACCACAAATTAAGTCAGCCTTGAAGGTTTTACAATTGGTTTTAATATTGCCCTTACAGATTCATACTCCTCATCCATCCTGAGAACCTGCGCCAGATTGAAACCATCAACTCACCCTAGCTCAGTTTCCTGGTTTCTGAATGACGTACTTAAGTTGGCTTCAGACACTCTTAACGAGACTTGCCATTATATTCCATTGGTTAGGAAATCCTTGTTCTTGATGAACCTGACTTCTGGCGCCAGAATATCAGAACTTTCAGCCTTGTCTAGAGATCCAGGTCATATTGAATTTCTCTCGTCAGGGGAAGTACTCCTTTCCCCTGACAAAGGATTTTTAGCGAAAATGAGGACCCCCAGGACAGACGGTTCCCCTGGAAGATTGTCCCACTTCCGCAGGACCCATCTTTATGTCCAGTAAACACTCTGGAAGCCTACTTAATCATATCTCCCGTTCAGTCCTCGGGGCTCTTACCCATTAGAGAAGGTGAAGAACCATCATCCTGAAAGGACTCAGACAGAAGATTCTGCATTTCATTAGCGGGGCACCTAGAATCATTCCCATATCACTCCCTCACGTCCATGATATATGAGCTGTAGCTACCTCAGTTAATTACTATGAACTTCACTGGACTTACTAAATATACAGGCTGGAAGTCTCCAACAGTAATTAAACGCCACTGCTTAAAACCTCTGGAAGCCTTATATTTGCTACAGTGGCAGCAGGGAATGTGATTCCTCCTGAACATAGTGAACCTTAATCAACTATGTCTTGCTATCCTCTTACCTGTTATTTTGGATTTTATTTTACTTCCTCAGGTATTGTTCCAAGATTTGGGACCATTTCTCTGGTACTATTTCACTGGGCGGCACAGCTCGGAGCCCAGAAAAGGGATTTTGACGAAGGAAAAATCTATTTCTGGGCGAGAGACCTGTGCCGCCCAGTGAACCCTCCCTTGACTTCCCTCTCAACATGGGCCCCAAACCTTGGGTGCTATGACGAGTGACGTCACTAGCGTGGGTTGGGTTAGTGGTAGTAGTGTTGATCGGCACCTCGCTGTGGCGGGGATTTTGAAGAGGAGATATCTAAATAGTGCGAGACCTCTGGTTGTGAATTATCACGCCCCAGTATTTTATACCGACACCTTATATAGGTGAGCGAGCTGGGTTCAACCTGGCATTCCTATGCTTTTTTTCTCTGGTAATATATAGCAGTTATATTCCTTAGAAATAGTTCTAGGAGTATTTCACTGGGCGGCACAGGTCTCTCGCCCAGAAATAGATTTTTCCTTCGTCAAAATCCCTTAATTATATTATTTTTCACTCTTAATATATAAGTATTTGGTATCATTGAAACCGCAAGAAGATGAGCTTTTTTAATAGGGCATTTATTGTTCAATACATTGTTAATTACTTTGGATATAAAAAAGAAATGTCTTTAGAAATCACAGCTGCAAAAAAATCGAAGTCCCTTTGAAGCTGGATTATTACAAAACCTATTATTCCTATTTGTTATCACAGTGCTAATTTTGTAAAGAATGTAATTTTGAAAGATTCCTAAAAAAACCAGAATATTCTCTCCAGTAATAGCGTGGTAAAAAAATTATATATCAACATATCAAGTGACAATTTTTCACCATTTGGTAATGCGGATTTACAAAAATATTACAGCGTTCATAATTATCTCTTGGATGGACTATCAGTATTTTGCTGATAGATAATATAAGCATTTAGAACTAAATCCAGAATTAATCTTTATTGTTCTTGTGAGTGATCATGATATCTTTTGTGTTAGTAGGGCTTCTGCTAGAGGATGAACCAACAGGTTCAATGTCAAGATCGTCGTCATAAACATCGCTATTGGTTATATAATCATCATTATCATGCTCACTATGGCTGTCCAAATCATTAGCACTTGTTTCTGATTCATAAAGATAATCAATATCTTTTATCAATATCTTTTATCACGTCAACCGATAACAAAATCTCGATCGATAAGCCAAACGGCAACTACCCTCATCGCCAACAGCGCATGCTTAGCACACTCCTATAACCTCAAAGTATAAGATTTTTGGCAACTTTGCTTTGTAAATGATCACTGATTGGTTAAAGTAGCCTGTGACGTCAATAGAAGGCGGAGCTAAAGGCATACGTATGAGGGAGAAAGGATGTAAAAAATGCATCCACAATATAGACGCTCGCAAGTTGATGGCAATTAATGCATCCATTATATGGACGGGTCGTCCTTTGTGGGTTAATAACCATTTACTTTTCAATTAGTATTTCAAGTACTGTATTTTCCATTTCATGAGTCATGTTTATTTTGGTGTATAGTGTTTTAAAATTTTTCAATTTTAAGCTTTGAATGAATGATAATTTCCATTTTAAGTAAATCTGTGAACTTTATAATTCCTGTTTTAATAGATGGAGTGTTTGTGGGAAATGTTACTGTTTACTTCTGTACGTATGAGCAGTTGCCTGGTCAGACTTGTAACTCTATAAATGTCTGTCTGTCTCATCTAAGTTAATATTGTTCACCTTGGTTGCTAGTCGATACCCTGTGATTACTACCATTGATAGAATAGATGTCCTCACCACCATCTTGCGACTGGTTCTGGTGGTTAGAATGACCTCTATGCCAATGTCCACTGTAGATCAAATTAGTCTCAAGTGCTATTTCTACTGCTGGGTAGATTAATTTTTTTGCCACTCTGCCTCATGTTGGATTGGCCTCATCATTAATCTGATAAAACTGGTCCTGTTGGAGTTGGCTTCTTTATTTCTGTCTAGCAAGCACCCCTGTTGGTTGGAATTGACTGTTTGGTTATTCTTTACTAAATGCCATTTGGTGGATTGGCATTTCAGCTTCCTGTAACTTCTCTCCTTGGTTAGCATGGTTTCTCTATTTTGCAATTAGACAGTTTTTTCTGGCCAATGGAATGGCCTCCTCCTTGTTTTATTTTGCAGTTAATGTATCACTGGATTAGAGGTAGATGGAGAATGCTGGCCAGAAACATTGACCCCACATACAAGTGGAAAAAGATGCAGACAAAGAAGAAGAAGAATGTATCACTGGATTGGCATCTTTACTGCCCTTGTGGTTTTTCTGTTATACGTTTGGTTGGCTTTTACACTATACCACACTATTGTACTGCTACTGCTGATTCACTTCAATTCTACCATTGCTATTACTGATTGTAATTCTAGTAGCATGTTTAATTTCTTGCTTCTGCTGCCATTGGTTTCATTGTCATATCCACATTCCTACTGTTGCTGGCAAGATTGACTTCTTTCCCATATTTGTCTGCCACGTTTGAGAGGCATAGCTGCTTCACTAACTTGCTTCTTGTGCTGCTGGTTTTGATGCCTCTTCAGACTAAGTTGTATACTGTTGGTTGTATTGGCTCTTCACTTTCATGCTGCTTATGTTATGGGTTGTTTATGCCTGTTGAGGAACTCCCTATTTCATTACCATTGTCTGTATTAACCTCTTCATGGTTCTACTGTTGCTGGTTATTTTATCCAAACCTGGTTGGATTATCCAGTGTGCTGTACTGCAGTTGTTACAGGTAATTGGATTAGTGTCGTCTTGAATATTGGTGTCTACTTTCTTGAATATGTCTGCATCTGGTCTGATTGACCTCTTCACTGCCACTTGCTGTGAGGCAATGTGCCATCTTCATTACAGCTTTACAAGTCACTGGTGTTTGTCGGATAGTTTTCTTCATTGTCCTGGCACCCTCATTTGATTAGTGGTGCGGTTTCCGTTATGCCACCATCCGTAAGATTCAGCCATTTTGATTTTTGGCCCAGTTAGTATATTCACTCCTGTGATTGGTGGTTCTATTTAGAATGGCCTATGTAATGCTATGCTTTTCATACTAGATTTATTGGTATTTTCACCAGATTCACATTGCTGCCAATGATAGGATTGCCTTCTTTAATAACGTGATTGATTTTCTTCTACACCGAACTACTACCGTTGTTAATGGTTGGATTGGCCTCTTTATTAGCCTGATACAACTTTTGCAATTTATATTACTGGGTATTTTGTGACACTTCAGAAGATCAGTACTGTAAACAGTTGATCATGTATCATTAAAGTGAGTTAAGTTTGGCCACGAGAATTAATTTCATAATGAAATTTTATGGAAAGCAATTTGAGCAAATAAGTCTTCTAATATTGATGAATTAATAAGCACTTTATTAATTAGTTGTGATGTAAGGCACCAAACATTTTTTATTATGGTCCTTTTGAGAGAAGGAAATTCTTCATAGTAGACGATTGTTACACTGTTGGTAGTTTAGAATTATAATTGGTACTGAGCGCCTTGTTAGCTTCTCATGAATGCATTATTGAGGTGCCCTATTATTATTGAGCATTTTATTGACATTATATACCCTTTATTTTGTTTTATTAAAGATATATGGGACCTTCTTATGTGATGTTAAGTACTATACTTATACATTGTAAACTTTGAATAAATTTGTTCTAAAAGAAATAGATACAGTATTTGTATGAAAAAGCAAAAAATCATTGGTTTATGTTAGGGTTTGAATATTTTAATGGTTTTTATCAATGAAACTTTTTTTTTTTTTTTTTTTTTTTCATTTACTGGAAAAATTAAGTATGTGAGTGTAGAGTTTAATGATACCAAAGAGGGATCTTTTCATATTACTAACTAATACTACATTAAAGAATTAACATTTAATATTTTGATTTAGATATAATCGAGTTGTTCAATTGCTTCATTATGTATTGACTATTTTCAATAATACATATATTTGACCTTGAATTTATGCTGATATTTATTCTAGAGTTTGGTTAGGACATACAATAGTAATTAGTATTCTAACCACATATTTCATCAGTTTGCTTTTGAGGAATTGACACTTGTAACCACATGTAAATACAAACTCTTGTTATGCGAAAGACCATTACTTTATTTAGGTACAGCCTAGGTTAGCAATTTGATCCTGCTATCTACATTGCTCTCTTCATGCAGTTTGACAGTACTGTAATATTTGGTCTCCTCTAAACCCATTAATCATATACATATTTTAACTTTCTTTAACAACAAATCCCCAGTTGCATTAACTTTTAGTGTTCACGATCATAAAATTTCTCCCCCCAAACACCCAAACCTATGAGATTTCACCAAATCTGAAAACATGACAAATTCGGAGATAATTTGTATTTTTCCTAACTATACAAACCTCAGATATTTAATATGGGTACAGTAATTACTTTCAGCTACGCCGAAAGTAATTACCCATATTAAATAGCGTGGTTTGTATTTCAGTTACGGAACAAAGTTATTTTCTATGACCTATTAATGCTTTCACAAAGAATATTATGCAACATTAAATTTGGCTATCTTAAAGTAAAAAATAGCAAAATAATTGTCCATTATCATTCTGATTTTCATTTCTCAATTTTAATGAATGAATTTTGTGTGTATTTACTTTGCAGTTATTTGCATTGTATTTATATGGCAAGTGTGATAAGGTGTACCTTCATACTCATACGAAGTCTTCTAAGGAGAGGCTAAAGGTATGAATTTTAATCGGTGGACTAGGCCTTGAGAAGGGCAAGTTAAATTTTCATATAGTTTTCATGTCTCTATCATGATTTTTAGTGTTTTTTTAATTTCTTAAATTATATATATTAAATTGTAATTTGTTGCAACACTGAGTACTTACCTCGAACTACTTTCTTAGGAGTATCTGGGATCTCCTTCCAACCGACCAGAGTTTTGTGTAGTTTACCCTAGTCCCGTTTTCTATGAGGGGTAACCTCAGGTGGAGTGGTACACGCCTGAGGCTATCCCCAGGTCAGAGAGCATGCTTGCTCAGGTTTCTATCTCCAGTAAGTTCTCTGGTCGCGTCGTGATAACATCTCGACGCTCTCTCCTTACCCAGTGCGACCCTTTGTGTCCCCGACCCCCCTTTTGTGTCTTACGCGGTCCCCACGTGGACCCATTGTGTTTATTCTATACCCCTTCCTACCCTTATCCTCTGTGTTCGTCGTGTAGGGGCAGCTTATGTTCTCCTACAGCCACGTGTCCGAAGTGCGAGTCATGGAACGTGGTGCAGTGGGTGCGCTTCGGCACCAAGAAGAAGAAGGCGTCCAAGAGATCACATAGGAAGACGAGCCTCTCCTCGCCGCTTACTTCTCCCGATGCCTCGTCGAATGGAGCTTCTTTTATACAGCCACCTTCCCCTACCCAGAGTAAGGGACGAGGTAAGTCAGTTGTGGGGAAGTGGCCCATTGCTCTTCCCCAGGAGTCCGAGTGGGTGCGATATAGCACCAAGAAGAAGTAGGCGACGAAGAGGTCGCCTAAGAAGACTAGCGTCCCTTCCTCCCTTGCTTCGCCGGGCGTCTCGTCTGACAGAGCTTCCCTACCACCCTCCCCTACCCAGAGTAGGGGACGAGGTAAGTCCGTTGCGGGGAAGAGGCCCGCGGCCCTTCCCCAAGAGTCTGATCTTCAGGATAGTGGGGTTGTGGCGTCGTTCCAGACGAGTGAGGGCCCAGCGGAGAGAGTCTCCCCTTCGGTCTGGCAGCCGAGTCCTGACCTCCAAAGGCCACCTAGCTCGTCACGAGCGCAGCCCTCGGTTTTCCTCGACGGGCAGGCCCGCAGATACGAGAACCTCTGGAAGAATTGTTGGACCCTGGACGGAGGCCCCCGTTCCGACGGCAGTGCCCGTCCTTCGACGTGAACCCCGGCAACCCTACAGCAGGCTCTGGCAGACCGTCATAAGTCCGCGAGGGTTCCGACTCCTTCCGCCCAGCGGAGAGTCGCCCCTTCGGTCTGGCAGCCGTGTCCCAGCCTCCAAGACTTCGACAGCCAGGTCTCGGTCGACAGGCATAAGCCTGCGAAGGTTCCGACGTCTCCCGCCCAGCGGAGAGTGTCGCCCCTTCGGACTGGCAGCCTTGTCCCGGCCTCCGGTTCTTCGATGGCCCGCCCTGAACGAAGGAACCAACCAGCCAGCACGGGGAAGCCCTTGGCTCCATGGATCTCCTCAGGAGCTCCTTCCTTCCAGCGGAGGTAGCCGCTGGCTCGACCCGGCAGCTTGGCATCCATACCCGGTACCACGACAGCTCCATTCAGGCTACGTGGTCAACGGCTGGTATACCAGGGTACTCACACCCCACGGATTTCCCCGGGAGGGGTTAGACCCATGAGGGCTACCTCCGTCCCAGTGGCTTCATCCGTGATGGAGATAGCCGCTCCATTGTCCTGGCCAGCCCTATCCAAGCATTGGAGGTGGCCGCTGACACACCCATGACGGCTACCTCCGTCCTGGCGGCTCCATCCGTGATGGAGCCAGCCGTGCCATCGTCCCGGCCAGCCCCATCCAAGCATCGGAGGCGGCCGCTGACATAGCAGGGTACTTAAACCCCACGGATCTCCCCGGGAGGGGGTAGACCCATGACGGCTACCCCCGTTCCTGACGGCTCCATCCGTGACGAAGGCAAAGTGGTTTTCCCCCTAGCAGGTCGAACGGGGCTATTCCTCTCCAGTGCCTGCCTCAGTGGTCGCTGGAGAGAGACCCCCGCACCTTTGCCCAGTTCCTCTTCGGCTCTGTCCGCCCGTCGGATGTAGAAGTTGGCACACGTAATCTTTCCCTTGCCTTGCCCCCCGTAGGGGAGCTTCGACTCCTCAGTTAACCTTCAGACCTTCCTACTCGGGCTCCAGGAGAGGGCGTTCAGGCCGCGGCTCTCGAAGGAGTTAGGAGGGGAGGCCCCCTACTCCTGCTGGCGCCTCAGGTGGGGGATGCCTCAAACGATCTTGGCAAGCTTGGCGGGACCACGGAGCGGATCCGTGGACCGTAGCAGTACTAAAGGAGGGGTACAAGCTGCCCTTCCTAGCGGACCCCCACCTCGGATCTCAGATCAACAGGCGGAGTGGTTGGCACCCAACGACCCCTTGAGAGTAGCAGTATTGCTGGAAGAAGGCTCGACAATGCTGGCGAAAGGGGCAGTAGAACTAGTTGAGAAACAGAGTCCAGGGTTCTACAACAGGCTCTTCCTGGTGGAGAAGGCGACAGGGTTCTGGAGACCGGTCTTAGACCTTTCAGCCCTCAACAATTCGTGTGCAACACCGACTTCAAGATGGACACTCCGAAGTCGGTCCTAGCGACCTTGAAGGAGGAGGACTTCATGAGGTCCATAGGCCACAAAGACGTCTACCTCCAGGTCCCTGTTCATCCCTCCAACAGGAGGTTCCTAAGGGTAAAATGGAGTACCAAAACGTGGCAATTCAAAACCCTATGCTTCGGACTGTCGACAGTCCTCAGGGCTTCACGAAGGTCTTCGCAACAGTTTCAGGCTGGGCGCACGAACAGGACGTCCGCCAGATTCGGTACCTAGATGATTGGTTGTTGTTTCAGTCTCAGAGGGAGTACTGAGGGAGCAAGGCGAGAAGCTCCTGCAGTTCTATGACGTCTTGAGTATCATCATCAACCTGGAGAAGTCCTGGTTGATTTCCTCCTCCAGGATGACCTACCTAGAGTTGGTTCTAGACTCCCGGATGGCGAGGGCCTTCCCCTCCGCGGAGAAACTGGACACCCTGAAACAGATACTCTGGCCCTTCCTGTCGGGCCAGCCCAGGAGAGCCAAGGACTGGCAAAGACTGATAGGACTCCCCGCACTAGATAGTCCTGGTGTCCCCGGAGACGAAGGAAGTCCTGGGGTGGTGGCAATCGGAACGAACACCCTCAAGGGAATGCCCTTTGCTACCGACCCTCCGGAGATGCTCCTGTTCACGGACGTATCCAAGGAGAGCTGGGGTGCCCATCTTCTCGACAAAACGGCAAAAGGTAAATGGGAAGTCGAGGAGACGAACCTGCACATATACGTGCTGGAGATGAGGACCGTACAAAGAGCATGCCTAGAGATCGTTCATCTACCCCAGGGAAGCTCCGTGGCTCCGGGGTGCGACAACGCCACAGTGGTGGCCTACGTGAAAGAGCAAGGATGACTGAAGTCGAAGGAACGGTGCAGTCTCACGATGGAGTTCCTAGAATGGGCTGAAGTGGAACAAATCAATTTTTCAGCCAGGTTCTCTCCGGGGAAGAGGAATGTCCTGGCCGACGGCCTCAACAGGATGGGTCAAGTGGTAGGGCCCGAGTGGTCCCTACACCCAGAAGTGGTCAAAATCCTCTCCCTGAAGTGGGGCTCGCCGGTGATAGACCTCTTCGCCAAGAGACTAAACGCACAGCTCCCAGTGTTTTGTTTTCCTGTGCCAGATCCAGCAGCAGCGTTCGAGGACGCCTTCCAATGAGACGGACGGCCAACCTGTGGGTGACTTTGGTAGCGCCCTGGTGGCCAGAGAGAGAGTGGTTCGTGGATCTAAAGGAACTGGCATGCCTTACGCCTGGGCCACTTCCAGACAGACCAGACCTTCTCCAGCAGCCTCACTTCCAGAGGTATCACGAAAACCCTTGGTCCCTCCTTCACGCGTGGAGGTTATCGAGCGTCTCCTGAAAAAGGAAGGTTTTCCGTCGAGGACAGCATCAAGGATGTCAGGGTACCTGAGGCGTTCGTCAGTCTGAGGTGTACCAGGCGTAGTGGGCTACCTTTTCTAAGGGGTGCTCCTCGAAGAACATCAGGCCATTAGGGGCCTCCATTCACGAGATAGCAGACTTCCTAGTCTATCTCAGGGACGAAGTGGGCATGTCCATCCCAAGTCTTCCTCCTGAAGGACATAGACCTGGGTGCCTCCAGATAGATCTCGACGCTCTTCAAGAGCTTCGAGCAGTCGTTTTCCCCCCAAGCCGTTAAGAGTGCCCCAGGGGGATGTGGCTAGGGTACTTGAAGATGCTTTTGGAACCTCCCTTCGAGCCTCTTAAAAGACATTCTAGACAAGGAGCTCATCCTCAAGGCAGTCTTTCGTTTAGCTCTGGCATCAGCAAAGAGTAGGTGAGATTCTTGGCCTGTCGTACGAGATCTCGCACTCGAAGGGCTGGCGAGAAACTACTTTCAGATTCTTACCCTCCTTCGTAGCCAAGACTCAGAATCCAGCTGTTTGGGACCCCAAAGTGGAATTGTTCTCAGTGCCAGCTATTCCTCGCTCGGACAACCCGAGGGACTTACAGTATGGCAGTATTTAGAAAGGACAACTAGACTTCATCCCGAGATCAAGTCTCTGTTCATTTTCCTCGGGACTGTGAAGAAGCCAGTCTCCAAGAACACTTTCTTCTTCTGGATAAGGCAAGTGATTGTCAGGCCCTACAGTAGTGCAGGGGTCCCCTTTCCAGGAAAGCCCAGACCCAACGGCATTAGGAGTCTAGATACTTCTTTGGTGTTTGAGAAAAACATGGCAGTGGGCCAAATCCTGAGGGCAGGTACTTGGTCTAACCAGTCGACCTTTATGGCTCACTGCTTGAAGGACTACTCGAGAAAGTCCCTGGGAGGGTTCTCGCTCGGTCCCGTCATTTCCGCGCTCCAAACGGTTTAATGGTGTAGCCCCAGTGGTAACTGCGGGTAGCGAGTCCAAGAAACACAGGTTCCTTCCTGAGCCCCCTTGTTCTTCCTTCCCCTATTCCCTTACCGGAATTGAATCGGGTAGCCCCCTGAAACTGCCATGGGATACACTATCATTGGAAGGACATGTCTCCTAGGATTCTTGCAGAAGTGAGTTACTTAGACACTAAGATGGTTTTTTGCGTAGTTTTCCCTATTTTCTCGTGTTTTCTTTGAGGTCAGCAGAACCTAGTCTCCTACCTAGGTTCCTCTTCTATTCTCGTCACGGTCTTTAGGTCTTGAAGGACACTCCCACCTCCTAAGGTATAAGTCAACTAAGAAAGTAGTTCGAGGTAAGTACTCCGTGTTGGAACAAATCACAAATTTTTAGTAATTTGTATTTTTCCTAACAGTACTTACCTCGAACTACTTTCGGGTAATGGCCCGCCCATCCTACCCCGAGTGCCTTGCTGGACTTCATAGATACCTAAGCTATCAAGAACTTACTGGAGATCGAGACCTGAGCAAGCATGCTCTCTGACCTGGGGATAGCCTCAGGGCGTGTACCACTCCACCTGAGGTTACCCCTCATAGAAAACGGGACTAGGGTAAACTACACAAAACTCTGGTCGGTTGGGAGGAGATCCCAGATACTCCTAAGAAAGTAGTTCGAGGTAAGTACTGTTAGGAAAAATACAAATTACTTAAAATTTGTGATTTTCATTTCTTTGTTTCTTAATAACCATTTGCTTTTTAATTAGTATTTCAAGTACTGTATTTTCCCTTTCATGAGTCTTGTTTATTTTGGTGTATGGTGTTTTAAATTTTTCAATTTGAAGCTTTGAATTTATGATAATTTCCATTCAAGTAAATCTGTGAACTTCATAATTCCTGTTTTAATAGTTGGTGTATTTGTGGGAAATGTTACTGTTGACTTCTCCACACGTGAGCAGTTGCCTGGTCAGACTTGTAACTCTATAAATGTCTGTCTGTCACATCTAAGTTAATATTGTTCACCTTGGTTGCTAGTCGATACCCTGTGATAACTACCATTGATAGAATAAGGGTCCTCACCACCATCCTGCGACTGGTTGTAGTGGTTAGAATGACCTCTATGCCAATGTCCACTGTAGATCAAACTAGACTCTAGTGCTATTTCTACTGCTGGGTAGATTGATATTTTTGTTACTCTGCCTCGTGTTAGATTGGCCTCTTCAGTAATCTGATAAAACTGATCCTGTTGGAGTTGGTCTCTTTATTTCTGTCTAGCAAGCACTCCTGTTGGTTGGAATTGACTGTTCGGTTATTCTTTACTAAATGCTGCTTGGTGGATTGGCATTTCAGCTTCCTGTAACTTCTCTCCTTGGTTAGAATGGTTTCTCTGTTTTGCAATTAGACAGTTTTTTCTGGCCAATGGAATGACCTCTTCCTTGGTTTTTTTTGTAATTAATGTATCTTATTGGATTGGCTTCTTCACTGCCTTTCTCATTTTTTTGTTATACATTTGATTGGCTTTTACACTATACCACACTATTGTACTGCTACTGCGGATTCACCTCAATTCTACCATTGCCATTACCGATTGTGATTCTAGTAGGATGTTTAGTTTGCTTCTGGTGTCATTGGTTTCATTGTCATTTCCACATTCCTACTGTTGCTGCCAAGATTGACTTCTTTGCTATATTAGACTACCACGTTTGAGAGGCATAGCCGCTTCACTAACTTGCTTCTTGTGCTGCTGGTTTTGATGTCTCTTCAGACTAAGTTGTAATACTGTTGATTGTATTGGCTCTTCACTTTTATGCTGCTTATGTTATGGGCTGTTTATGTCTATTGAGGAACCCCCTATTTTATTACCATTGTCTGTATTAGCCTCTTCATGGTTCTGCTGTTGCTGGTTATTTTTTTCCAAACCTGGATGGATTATCCAGTTTGCTGTACTGCAATTGTTACAGGTAATTGGATTGGTGTCTTCTTTGTTAAATATGGCTGCCACTTGCTGTGAGGCAATGTGCCATCTTCAGTACAGCTTTCCAAGTCACTGGTGTTTGTTGGATTGTTTACATCATTGTCCTGGCACCCTCATTTGATTGCTGGTGTTGTTTCCGTTATGCCACCATCCGGAAGATTCAGCCATTTTGATTTTTGGCCCAGTTAGCATATTCACTCCTGTGAATGGTGGTGCTATTTAGAATGGCATGGATAATGCTATGCTGTTCATACTAGATTTATTGGCATTTTCATCAGATTCATCTTGCTGCTAATTATAGGGTTGCCTTCTTTAATACGGTGTTGATATTTCTGCGTGATGGATTTTCTTCTACACCGAACTACTACAGTTGTTAATGGTTGGATTGGCCTCTCTATTAGCCTGATACAACTTTTGCAATTTATATTACTGGGTATTTTGTGACACTTCAGAAGATCAGTACTGTAAACAGTTGATCATGTATCATTAAAATGAGTTAAGTTTGGCCACGAGAATTAATTTCATAATGAAATTTTATGGAAAGCAATTTGAGCAAATAAGTCTTCTAATATTGATGAATTAATAAGCACTTTATTAATTAGTTGTGATGTAAGGCACCAAACATTTTTTATTATGCTCCTTTTGAGAGATGGAAATTCTTCATAGTAGACGATTGTTACACTGTTGGTAGTTTAGAATTACAGTATAAGTTGTACTGAGTGCCTTGTAAGCTTTTCATACTATTGTACTTCTTTTTTTTTTTTCTTTTTTTTTTTAAAGCTTCATTTAGCTTCTCATGAATGCATTATTGAGGTGCACTATTATTATTGAGCATTTTATTGACATTATATACCCTTTTTTGTTTTGTTTTATTAAAGATATACGAGACCTACCTATGTGATGTTGTCAGTACTGTACTTATACATTGTAAACTTTCTTTGAACAAATCAGTTTTAAAAGAAATAGATATTTGTATGAAAAAGCACAAACTCGTCAGTTTATGTAAGGGTTTTAATATTATAATGGTTTTTATCAATTAATTTTTTTTTTTTTTTTTTTTTTTTGAAAATGGAAAAATGAAGTATGTGAGTGTAGCCTCAGTTTAATGATACTAAAGAGGGATCTTTTCAAATTACTAACTAATACTACATTAAAGAATTAACATTTAATATTTTGATTTAGATATAGTTGAGATGTTCAATTGCTTCATTATGTATTGACTATTGTCAATAATACATATATTTGATATAGAATTTATGCTTATATTTATTCTACAGTTTGGTTAGGACATACAGTAGTAATTAATAATCTAACCACATTTTATCATTTTGCTTTTTAGTATCTGATACTTGTAACCACATGTAAATACAAACTCTTGTTATGCGAAAGACCATTACTTTATTTAGATTCAGCTTAAGTTAGCAATTCTGCTATCTACATTGTTGTCTTCATGCAGTTTGACAGTACTGTACTGTAATATTTGGTCTCCTCTAAACCCATTAATCATATACATATTTTAACTTTCTTTAACAACAAATCCCCAGGTGCATCAACTTTTAATGTTCACAATCATAAAATTTCTCCCCCCAAACACCCAAACCTATGAGGTTTCACCAAATCTGCAAACAGTTATTTTCTATGACATATTAATGCTTTAAAAAAGAATAGGCAACATTGAATTTAGCTATCTTAAAGTAAAATGAAAAAAAAAAATAGCAAAATAATTGTCCATTATCATTCTAATTTTCATTTCTCAATTTTAATGAATAAATTTTGTGTGTATTTACTTTGTAGTTATTTGCATTTTATTTATATGGCAAGTGTGATAAGGTGTACCTTCATACTCATATGAAGTCTTCTAAGGAGAGGCTAAGGGTATGAATTTTGAATTAAGGAACTAGGCCTTGAGAAGGGCAAGTTAAATTTTCATATAGTTTTCATGTCTCTATCATGATTTTAGTGCTTTTTTAATTTCTTAAATTGATTATATTAGATTGTAATTTTCATTTCTGTTTCTCAATAACCATTTGCTTTTTAATTAGTATTTCAAGTACTGTATTTTCCCTTTCATGAGTCCTGTTTATTTTGGTGTATGGTGTTTTAAATATTTCAATTTAAAGCTTTGAATTTATGATAATTTCCATTCAAGTAAATCTGTGAACTTCATAATTCCTGTTTTAATAGATGGATTATTTGTGGGAAATGTTACTGTTTACTTCTCCACACGTGAGCAGTTGCCTGGTCAGACTTGTAACTCTATAAATGTCTGTTTGTCTTATCTTAGTTAATATTGTTACCTTGGTTGCTAGTCGATACCCTGTGATACTACCACTGATAGAATAGGAGTCCTCACCACCATCCTGCGACTGGTTGTAGTGGTTAGAATGACCTCTATGCCAATGTCCACTGTAGATCAAATTAGTCTAAGTGCTATTTCTACTGCTGGGTAGATTAATTTTCAATATTAATCTTGCCCGATGATCATGTAGCTGTCAACTCCGTTGCCCGACAGAAATCTACGGTCGGGATACGCCAGCGATCGCTATCCAGGTGGGGGTGTACACAACAGCGCCATCTGTGAGTAGGTACTCAAGTACTTCTTGTCAACAAGAACTCAATTTTTCCTCTGTCGTGCCGCCGGCAAGACCTACTTGGATACGCTGTTGATTCTGGAGTTGTTGTTCACGATTTGGTGATGTATTCACTCTAGAGTTTAGCCTTCGCTATTCAGGAAGCTTTATCATTAGCTTAGCAAGCTTTTGGAATTAATTGGGATTAATTGTTAACGAACTTTGCTAGATTTTGGAATTCCCCCTTGACTACTTCTAAAATTCAAGATGTCTGACCAGTCTCAAGTCCCTAAGTACAGGCAGTGTAGCGTTAGGACTTGTGCTAGGCGTCTTCCGAAGGCCTCTATAGATCCTCACACCGTTTGTTCCAATTGTAGGGGTAAATCCTGTCAATTGGAAGATCGATGTGGGGAATGCGCTGGGCTTTCGGAATTCGATTTTAACGAATTCCTCAAAAATGCACGTAGGTTAGAGAAGGAGAGAATTAGGAGGAGTTCTTCTCGCTCTGTGGATTTTTCCTCTCCCCATGCCCCTCAACCTTTTCCTTCCCCTGTGGTGGTGACTCCCGAACCTGCTACTAGTGCTCAGCCATCCATGGCGGATATGTTGCGTGCCATTCAGGCTCTCGGTGACAGAGTGGAGTCATTGGCTAATGACCGTAATCAGCTCTTGGCAGATGTCAGAGAGCTGAAAGCGAAAAGTGCAGTGGGAAGTGTTAGTGCTAGTGATGTGAAAAGTGTCAGTGTCAGTGTTGCGCATGAGGGTACATCTGTGCGTGCCAGTCGTCCTCCCAGTCCGGGACCTCTTGCAAGCTCCCAAGCCCAGGGGAGAAGCAATGTCGAAGGACCAAAGGGTTCGGCAGGCCTTGATCGGCGCACGGATGTATCCTCAGTGGTTGCGGACGTATCTGCCAAAGATCGTCCCATCCACAAACAGACGAATGAGCCCTTACATTCCTCGTCTGTGGAAGAAGTTTCCAGGAGGAAACGATGGACCAAGGTCTCACGACCGCTCAAACGTAAGGTCCCTTCCGAGCGAGTCCAACGGCCCAGGTGTAGCCACTGGGTCAGTTCGGACTCGCTGCAGTCATTTGATGACTGCACACCTCCCAAGAGAGGTAGAGTGGTTCCACAACAGGCTGCTGCTCCGTCTGTTGTTGCTCCAACCACGGTAGACCCTAAGTGGTCCATGCTGCAGACTATGCAGTCTCAGCTTGCGGCATTCATGCAGGAGTATCATGCTGAGAAGGTTAACACTGCACCTGTTAACCTACAACCCGCCGAGGTTGTGCGCTCAGCAGATACTGCGGCTGCCTGCTCCCACACTCCACCTGTGAGAGCTCCACCACCGATGCGCAGTCCACCCTGCCAGACGCATGTTCTTGCTGCTCCATCCGTTGACATGCGTGAGCCACCGCATCAGCAGTGGGAAGGTGCTGTAGAGCTGCCGGGTTCCAGCACTATGCGGCTTTCTCCGCAACCCATGCAGCATGCTCCGCATACCATACAGCATGCTCCGCATACCATACAGCATGCTCCGCAACCCACCGCAGCCCCTCCCACGCTCCAGCACTCTGCTTTTGTTGTTGCCAGCTCGCAGACTGACCAGCAGCGGCATGATGTTGGATCCGCAGCTACGCATGCACCCGTACTGCCGGATTCAGCCGTTCAGCTTTCTGCTCTGCCTTTGCCACTTCCTACTCAGCTTTCGGATGATGGAGTATCGGATGACGAAGCTGCACACTTGGATGAGCCGCACTCTGACTTTGAAGGGCCCAAGTCTACGCCTCCCTCCTTAGACTTTCGTAAAGTCCTTGCCTTGTTCAGGGACTTGTATCCTGAGCAGTTTGTGTCTGCAACCCCTCGCTCTCCTCCCTCCGAGTTTGCTCTGGGCATGCAGTCTGCTGCGCCTGCCTTCACCAAGCTTGTTCTCGCACGATCATCTAAGAGAGCTTTGAGGGTTATGGGAGAATGGTTGCATTCCAAGAAGCAACTGGGAAAGACTGCATTCATCTTTCCGCCTACCAAGCTTGCTTCCAAGTCGAGCGTCTGGTATGCCACGGGAGAGGAACCCGGCTTGGGAGTTCCTGCCTCTGCCCAGGGCGACTTCTCAAGTCTGGTTGACTCTCCCCGCAGGTTGGCTATGAGACGATCGAAGATCTGCTGGTCCTTTTCTGATATGGATCATCTGTTGAAGGGAGTCTTTCGTGCCTTCGAGATCTTCAACTTCCTCGATTGGTGTTTGGGAGCCTTAAGCAGGAAGACTTCCCCTTCAGATAGGGACTCTGCCATGCTGATCATGTCTAGCATGGACAAAGCCATTCGGGATGGGTCTGGTGAACTTGCGGCTTCGTACGTGTCAGGAGTGCTCAAGAAGAGAGAACATCTTTGCTCCTTCTTATCGGCTGGTATCACTCCTTGCCAGAAGTCAGAGTTGTTGTTCGCTCCTCTCTCCAAGTGTCTGTTTCCGGAGGAGCTGATTAAGGGGATGGCTGCCTCTCTTATCCAGAAGGATACCCATGATCTGATGGCATCTTCTGTACGTAAGGCTAAAACCTTACCTTCCGTGCCTAGACCCTTCCGCCCTGCAGCAGTAGACACTCCTGCAACTCGGTTCATCCCGCCCTTTCGTGGCAGAACCTCCAGCAGAGGAGGTACCCGTGCCGACAGTCACCGTGGCAAATCCAAGAAGGGTTCCAAGTCCGCAAAAGGCAAGTTCTGACTTCCTTCCTCTCCAGACAGCAGTGGGAGCCAGACTCAAGACCTTCTGGCAAGCTTGGGAGAGCAGAGGTGCAGACGCTCAGTCTGTGAAGTGGCTAAGGGAGGGATACAGAATTCCGTTCTGCCGCAGTCCCCCCCTAGCTACATCTCCCATCAACCTCTCTCCCAACTACAAGGAGAAGGACAAGAGGCTAGCGTTGCAACAAGAGGTGTCGCTCTTAACAAAAGGAAGCGGTAGTCTTAGTCCGGGACCATCAATCCCCGGGCTTCTACAACCGTCTCTTCCTGGTAGCGAAGAAGACAGGAGGTTGGAGACCGGTGCTGGACGTCAGTGCTCTCAATGCTTTTGTCACCAAGCAGACGTTCACGATGGAGACGACGAAGTCGGTCCTAGCAGCGGTCAGGCAGGAGGACTGGATGGTCTCGTTAGACCTGAAAGACGCGTACTTTCACGTCCCCATCCATCCAGACTCCCAACCTTTCCTAAGGTTCGTCTTTGGAAAGGTTGTGTACCAGTTCCAAGCCCTGTGCTTTGGCCTAAGCACGGCACCTCTTGTGTTTACCAGACTGATGAGGAATATTGCGAAATTCCTTCACTTGGCAGACATCAGAGCCTCCCTCTATTTAGACGACTGGCTTTTAAGAGCTCCAACAAGTCGTCGCTGTCTGGAGAATCTCAGATGGACTATGGATCTGACCAAGGAACTGGGCCTCCTGGTCAATACAGAGAAGTCCCAGCTCGTCCCATCCCAGACCATTGTCTATCTAGGTATGGAGATTCAGAGTCGAGCTTTTCGGGCTTTTCCGTCGGCCCCAAGGATCAATCAAGCCCTAGAATGCATCCAGAGCATGCTGAGAAGGAACCGATGTTCAGTCAGGCAGTGGATGAGTCTAACAGGGACACTTTCATCGCTGGCCCAGTTCATCGAGTTAGGGAGACTCCACCTCCGCCCCCTTCAGTATCATCTAGCTGCTCACTGGATAAAGGACATGACGCTAGAGGCGGTCTCAGTTCCTGTTTCCGAAGAGATGAGGTCTACTCTAACGTGGTGGAAGAACAGCATTCTTCTCAAGGAAGGTCTACCATTGGCTGTTCAGACCCCCGACCACCGTCTCTTCTCGGACGCATCGGACACGGGCTGGGGTGCGACACTGGACGGACAGGAATGCTCGGGCACATGGAATCAGGAGCAAAGGACACTTCACATCAATTGCAAGGAGTTGTTGGCAGTTCATCTGGCCTTGATAAACTTCAAGTCCCTCCAGCTCAACAAGGTGGTGGAGGTGAACTCCGACAACACCACAGCCTTGGCTTACATCTCCAAGCAGGGAGGGACTCATTCGAGGAAGTTGTTCGAGATCGCAAGGGACCTCCTCATTTGGTCAAAAGATCGAAAGCTTTCGCTGGTAACGAGGTTCATTCAGGGCGATATGAATGTCATGGCAGATCGCCTCAGCCGGAAGGGTCAGGTCATCCCCACAGAGTGGACCCTTCACAAGAATGTTTGCAGCAGACTATGGGCCCTGTGGGGTCAGCCAACCATAGATCTATTCGCTACCTCGATGACCAAGAGGCTCCCGATGTATTGTTCTCCGATTCCAGACCCAGCAGCAGTTCACGTGGATGCCTTTCTGCTGGATTGGTTCCATCTCGACCTGTATGCGTTCCCGCCGTTCAAGATTGTCAACAGGGTACTTCAGAAGTTCGCCTCTCACAAAGGGACACGGCTGACGTTGGTTGCTCCCCTCTGGCCCACGAGAGAATGGTTCACCGAGGTACTGCAATGGCTAGTCGACGTTCCCAGGACTCTTCCTCTAAGAGTGGACCTTCTGCGTCTACCTCACGTAAAGAAGGTACACCCAAACCTCCACGCTCTTCGTCTGACTGCCTTCAGACTATCGAAAGACTCTCAAGAGCTAGAGGCTTTTCGAAGCAGGCAGCCAGAGCGATTGCCAGAGCAAGGAGGACATCCACTCCCAGAGTCTATCAGTCTAAATGGGAAGTCTTCCGAAGCTGGTGCAAGGCGAATGCAGTTTCCTCAACCAGTACCACTGTAACCCAGATTGCTGACTTCCTGTTACATCTAAGGAACGTAAGATCCCTATCAGCTCCTACGATCAAGGGTTACAGAAGTATGTTGGCAGCGGTATTCCGCCACAGAGGCTTGGATCTTTCCACCAACAAAGATCTACAGGACCTCCTTAGGTCTTTTGAGACCTCAAAGGAACGTCGGTTGTCCACTCCAGGCTGGAATCTAGACGTGGTTTTAAGGTTCCTAATGTCATCAAGATTTGAACCGCTCCAATCAGCCTCTTTTAAGGACCTCACATTAAAAACTCTTTTCCTCGTGTGCTTAGCAACAGCTAAAAGAGTAAGTGAGATCCACGCCTTCAGCAGGAACATAGGTTTTACATCTGAAACGGCTACATGTTCCTTGCAGCTCGGTTTTTTGGCTAAAAACGAGCTTCCTTCCCGTCCTTGGCCTAAGTCGTTCGAGATCCCAAGCCTGTCCAACTTGGTGGGGAACGAACTAGAGAGAGTACTTTGCCCAGTAAGAGCTCTTAGGTACTATTTAAGAAGGTCAAAGCCATTACGAGGACAATCAGAAGCTTTATGGTGTGCTATCAAGAAGCCTTCTCTACCGATGTCTAAGAACGCAGTTTCTTACTACATCAGGCTTCTGATTAGAGAAGCACATTCTCATCTGAAGGAAGAAGACCTTGCTTTGCTGAAGGTAAGGACACATGAAGTGAGAGCTGTTGCTACTTCAGTGGCCTTCAAACAGAACCGTTCTCTGCAGTGTGTTATGGATGCAACCTATTGGAGAAGCAAGTCAGTGTTCGCATCATTCTATCTCAAAGATGTCCAGTCTCTTTACGAGAACTGCTACACCCTGGGACCATTCGTAGCAGCGAGTGCAGTAGTAGGTGAGGGCTCAGCCACTACATTCCCATAATCCCATAACCTTTTTAATCTTTCTCTTGAATACTTTTTATTGTTGTTTTTTGGGTTGTACGGAAGGCTAAGAAGCCTTCCGCATCCTGGTTGATTTGGCGGGTGGTCAAATTCTTTCTTGAGAAGCGCCTAGGTTAGAGGTTGTGATGAGGTCCTTTAGTATGGGTTGCAGCCCTTTATACTTCAGCACCTAGGAGTCGTTCAGCATCCTAAGAGGACCGCTAGGCTCAGTAAGGAAGACGTACTTAAAAAAGGCAGAGTAATAGTTCAAGTCTACTTCCTTACCAGGTACTTATTTATTTTATGTTTGTTATTTTGAATAACTGATAAAATGAAATACGGGATACTTAGCTTCTTTGTTAACATGTATGCTGGTCTCCACCCACCACCCTGGGTGTGAATCAGCTACATGATCATCGGGTAAGATTAATATTGAAAAATGTTATTTTCATTAGTAAAATAAATTTTTGAATATACTTACCCGATGATCATGAATTTAAGAACCCGCCCTTCCTCCCCATAGAGAACCAGTGGACCGAGGAGAAAATTGAGTTCTTGTTGACAAGAAGTACTTGAGTACCTACTCACAGATGGCGCTGTTGTGTACACCCCCACCTGGATAGCGATCGCTGGCGTATCCCGACCGTAGATTTCTGTCGGGCAACGGAGTTGACAGCTACATGATCATCGGGTAAGTATATTCAAAAATTTATTTTACTAATGAAAATAACATTTTTTTTGCCACTCTGCCTCGTGTTGGATTGGCCTCATCATTAATCTGATAAAACTGGTCCTGTTGGAGTTGGCTTCTTTATTTCTGTCTAGCAAGCACCCCTGTTGGTTGGAATTGACTGTTTGGTTATTCTTTACTAAATGCTGCTTGGTGGATTGGCATTTCAGCTTCTTGTAACTTCTCTCCTTGGTTAGCATGGTTTCTCTATTTTGCAATTAGACAGTTTTTTTCTGCCCAATGGAATGGCTTCCTCTTGTTTTATTTTGCAGTTAATGTATCACTGGATTAGAGGTAGATGGAGAATGCTGGCCAGAAACATTGACCCCACATACAAGTGGAAAAAGATGCAGACAAAGAAGAAGAAGAAGAATGTATCACTGGATTGGCATCTTCACTGCCCTTCTGGTTTTTTGTTATACGTTTGGTTGGCTTTTACACCATACCACACTATTCTACTGCTACTGCCGATTCACCTGAATTCTACCATTGCCATTACCGATTGTGATTCTAGTAGCATGTTTAATTTCTTGTTTCTGCTGTCATTGGTTTCATTGTCATTTCCACATTCCTACTGTTGCTGGCGAGATTGACTTCTTTGCTATATTTGACTGCCACGTTTGAGAGGCATAGCCCGCTTCGTTAACTTGCTTCTTGTGCTGCTGGTTTTGATGCTTCCTCAGACTAAGTTGTATACTGTTGGTTGTATTGGCTCTTCACGTTTATGCGGCTTATGTTTTAGGCTGTTTATGCCTATTGAGGAACTCCCTATTTTATTACCATTGTCTGTATTAGCCTCTTCATGGTTCTGCTGTTGCTGGTTATTTTATCCAAACCTGGTTGGATTATCCAGTTTGCTGTACTGCAATTGCTACAGGTAATTGGATTGGTGTCTACTTTTTTTAATATGGCTGTATCTGATCTGATTGACCTGTTCACTGTCACTTGCAGCGAGGTAATGTGCCATCTTCAATACAGCTTTCCAAGTCACTGGTGTTTGTCGGATTGTTTTCTTCATTGTCCTGGCACCCTCATTTAATTGCTGGTGCTGTTTCCATTATGCCACCATCCGGAAGATTCAGCCATTTTGATTTTTGGCCCAGTTAGTATATTCACTCCTGTGAATGGTGGTGCTATTTAGAATGGCCTATTTAATGCTTTGCTTTTCATACTAGATTTATTGGCATTTTCATCAGATTCATCTTGCTGCTAATAATAGGGTTGCCTTCTTTAATACGGTGTTAATATTGCTGCGTGATGGATTTTCTTCTACACCTAACTATTACTGTTGTTAATAGTTGGATTGGCCTCTTTATTAGCCTGATACAACTTTTGCAATTAATATTACTGGGTATTTTTTGACACTTCAGAAGATCAGTACTGTAAACAGTTGATCATGTATCATAAAAATGAGTTAAGTTTGGCCATGAGAATTAATTTCATAATGAAATTTATGAAAAGTAATTTGAGCAAATAAGTCTTCTAATATTGATTATAAATTAATTAGCACTTTATTAATTAGTTGTGATGTAAGGCACCAAAAATTTTCGATTATGCTCCTTTTGAGAGAAGGAATTTCTTCAAGGTAGATGATTGTTACACTGTTGGTAGTTTAGAATTATAAGTTGTACCGAGTGCCTTGTAAGCTTTTCATACTATTTTTTTTCTTTTAGCTTCTCATGAATGCATTATTGAGGTGCACTATTATTATTGAGCATTTTATTGACATTATATAACCTTTATTTTGTTTTATTAAAGAAATATGGGAGCTTCCTATGTGATGTCAAGTTCTATACTTATACATTGTAAACTTTGAACAAATTTGTTTTAAAAGAAATAGATATTTGTATGAAAAAGCAGAAACTCATTGGTTTATGCTAGGGTTTAAATATTTTAATGGTTTTTATCAAAAACTTTTTTTTTTTTTTTTTTTTTTTTCAAAATGGAAAAATGAAGTATGTGAGTAGCCTCTAGAGTTTAATGATACCAAAGAGGAATATTTTCAAATTACTAACTAAGACTATTGTCAATACTACATACATTTAACATAGAATTTATGCTTTTATTTATTCTACAGTTTGGTTATGACATAGTAATTAATATTCTAACTACATATTTTATCATTTTGGTTTTGACACTCGTAACCACATGTAAATACGAACTCTTGTTATGCAAAAAACCATTACTTTATTTAGGTACAGCTTAGGTTAGCAATTTAATCTTGTTATCTACATTGCTCTCTTCATGCAGTTTGATAGTAATATTTGCTCTGATCTAAACCCATTAATCACCTACATATTTTAACTTGCAACAAATCTCCAGTTGCATCAACTTTTAACGTTCACGATCGTAAAATCCTTCCCTCCGAGTGACCAGACCTATGAAGTTCCACCAGATCTGAAAGTAATTATTTTCTTTGATCATATTAGTATATTCACTGAAGGACATTATGCAGCAGTAAATGAAGCCAGCTTGAAAAGTAAAATTAAGAAAAGGGCAAAATAATTATCCATTATTATAAAAATATTTATTTCCATATTACTATACAATTTTATAGAAATACAATAATTATTCTTACCTTATAGCAATGTTTTTGTAGTGTTAAACTTAGCCAAGTGATTTTCATTTCTTGATTTTAAATAATAAATTGTGTGTATTTACTTTGTAGTTATTTGCATTTTATTTATATGGCATATGTGATAGGTTATAGCTTCATATTCTTACGAAGTCTTCTAAGGGCAGGCTAAGGGTATGAATTTTGAATTAATTGTTGGTATTTGAAAACGGAAAGAGGGTAAACTATACAAAAAGCTGGTCGGTTAGGTAGAGTTACCAGTAACTCCTAAGAAGGTAGTTCTAGGTAAGTATGTTAAGAAAAATACAAATTACTTAAAAATTTGATATTTGTGGGAAATGTTAGTTTACTTCTCTAGTTGTGAGCAGTTTTCAGGTCAGATATGTAATTATAAATGTCTGTGTCTCGTCTAAGTTCATATTGTTCACCTTGGTTGCTAGTTGATGCTCTGTGATTACTACCATTGATAGAATAGGAGTCCTCACCACCATCCTACAATTGGTTGTGGTTGGATTGAGCGTTCTGTCGATGTCTACCGTACATAGATCAAACTATGTACTCTCTGCCCTGCTATTTCTACTGATGGTTAGATTGATATGTTTGTTACTCTACTTCATGCTGGACTGGCCTCTTCATTAATCTGATAAAACTGGAACTGTTGGAATTGGCCTTTTTATTTCTGTATAGCAATCCCTGCTGATTGGAATCGACTGTTAGCTATCCTTTAATAAATGCTGCTTGGTGGATTGGCATTTCTGCATCCTACAACTGCTGGCTTTGGTTATATTGTCTTTTCTAAATTTCAATTAGATAGTTTCATTTGGTTGATGGAATGCCCTCTTCACAGCCCTGGTTTTTCTTTTATTAGTTAGATTGGCTTTTACACTACCTCACACTACTGTGCTGCTATTACTGCTACTGCTGCTGATTCACCTCAATTCTATCATTGCTATTACTGTTTATCAGATGGTTATAGTATGGTTAGGTCCTTTCTTCTTCTGTCATTGGTTGGGTTGTCATTTACACGACTCAACTGTTTGATGAGATTGACCTTTTGGCTGCCCCGTTTAGGAGGTATAGCTGCTTCACTAACTTGCTCTTAGTGCTGCACTTGTTATACAGTCACAGTCCTGCTGCAGCTTGTGTTGGTTGCAATTTTATTTTCAAATCTTGGGTGTCCGGTCCAATTTGCTGTTATGCAATTATTGTAGCTTGTTGCATTAGCACCTTTACTTCCCTGAATATGGTTGCATCTGGTTTAATTGGCCATCTTTATTGCAGGTGTTTGTTGGGTTGATTTCTTCAATGTCTTGCTACCTTCTTTTGTTTGCTGCTGTTGTTACCTTTTCACCTGCTGGATTGACAATAATACTCCTTGCTTTCCTGCGACTGGTGGTGCGGATTAGAGTGGCCTATTTAATTCTGTGCCGTCGCAATAGCCTTTTCACCTGATTGCCAGTGAAGCCAATGATGGGATTGCTTTTTTCAATGCCCTGCTATTGCTATTGATACTGCTGGTGTTTTTGCTGCTACTGATATTGATGTAGCTGTTATTGAGACTGTGGCTGCTCTTGCTATTTATGCTACAGCTACACTTTGATGCTGCTATTGTTATTGATGCTGTTGCTGCCAAGGCTATGGAAACTACAGCTGCTGCTACATTTCCTGATGATACAACAGGTATTATTGCTCTTGCAGCTTCTGATATTGATGCTGCTGCTGCTAATGCTGTTATTAATGCTGCAGCTGGTACTGTTAATGCTTATTTGTTCCGACACAAATACAAACCTTCATCCTTTACATATAAGAGATAATGGTGAAGTTGGAGTACATGGCAGTTAAGATTTTATTACTAGATGCAAACAAGTGGCCGGTAGTTACCAGCCGGGAGTGGGGAAACACCCCTGACCCCCACCCTAGCTCGATCACTAAGTAGTCACTTTGATTGCAGCCACCAGTGAGAACAGACTTTCCTGCTGGCTGGAGTATTGTCCATTTAACCTTTTTGTTTACTTTATATTACCACTGTAATAACGATCCTGTGTCTTTGGTAGGGGTGCCTGCAGTGCAGACTTGCGTGGGCTTGTTGATGCGACACCCTGACTTCAAAGGAGAGATGCACACCTTTTTTACCGTGCCTGCAGAGGACACTCCTGCAGTCAAGGTTTTCTTTGTGACAAGGGAGGAAGAAGAGGTCTAAAAAGGATTCTTTACTTTCAGGGTCATCCTTGAAGTCTTAGAAGTCCTGACCTCGCCCTTCGACCCCCAGTATGCTTCACTATGATTATTGCCTGTCAGTTGCCTCTGGAAGCCATTTTGGGTAAGAGTGGTGGCCCTTTAACATTAGGACAAACCTCGAGGCAGGAAGACCGTCCCATTTCCCTTAGCAAAACGGAAGGGCTTGTACCTTAGGAGCCCCTTTTCCGGTCGACATGGCCCTGCGAGTTTTGTGGCTCTCCTTGGTACTGCAAGAAGTGGTCAGTGGAGGGGCACTTGCTTTGAAGGCAGCACAGGAGGAGGTTTCTGTTCCTGTGAAAGATGACATCAGCTTGTCTTCTCATACCCATCATTCATTCCTTCATAGCAGACCTGCACTTCAGTCTCTCGACCACCTCTTTGAAACCGCCAAAGGAGACTTGATTAATGCTATTATGTCTCTTATGCTTAAAATTGCGTATGGTTGCAACTGGGGAGTTTATAGGACTTTTTTTGTTGAGGATATACCAGGCATTGTGCCTGAGTAAAATAGATTATGGTTGTCAGATATATGGATCTGCATGCAAAACCACTTTAGCAAAACGATGTTGTTCATAATATGGCTTAAGAATTTGCACAGGTGCATATAGGACATCGTGTATATACAGTAGGGTCCCGAATTAAGCGTGTTCGAATTACACGATTCCCCTTTTCCACGATCGCTATTTTTCAAAAATAAATTTTCTGTATCCACGAGGCTGTTCAAAGTTCGCGAGTCAAGCACTACAAAATGTATCAAATCTATAGTCTTTTTAAGTATATTGGTAGCCCTAAATACGGTGATTTATAATAAATGTTACAAAACAATATTAACATTACATTTCATTAACATAATTTCATGATGAATAGCCTATTTAAGGATAAAATTCCACAACAATGAAATCAACTGTTAACTGTGCGAGTCCAGCTGACAAAATGTAAACAGAAATGTGGTTACGTTCTCGGCAATCTTTATCTTTCTCCAACCTTACGATAATTGTAATGGTAGTGTTAATGATGGTATATTAAAGCATTATTTTTGTTTAGTACAGTATATTTAAAGGCCTTATTTTTCCCTCTGGGCGTTCAAGGTTTTCACGAGTAGACTGGGTTCGTTTATCGGCAGTGAATAGCCTAAACTTCGGTAACGATTTGTCAATATTTTGTCATATTTTAAACAGTAGGCTATACATTTGATTTGCAAACATTGGTTTTGTAGAGTAGACGGTAAAATAAAATCTAAGAGAGAGAGAGAGAGAGAGAGAGAGAGAGAGAGAGAGAGAGAGAGAGAGAGAGAGAGAGATTTGATGGCAGAAATCTCTCTCTCTCTCTCTCTCTCTCTCTCTCTCTCTCTCTCTCTCTCTCTCTCTCTCTAGATTTTATTTTACCGTCTACTCTACAAAACCAATGTTTGCAAATCAAATGTATACTGTTTAAAATATGACAAAATATTGACAACTCGTTACCGAAGTTTAGGCTATTCACTGCCGATAAACGATAACAAACCCTTTAATGCAAACTAACTGTATCCTTTGATATTCCTCTATATTTATCACGAATTCCTTCTATACCTCCTCAGACACTCTTATTTCAAATATCTAAATTATTCTTATCACAACTAACACCATCTAGTCATTTTCATTCCATTATATCTATTATTCCTCTGGATCTTATTCCCTTTCCTTATTCTGTTTATTCGATGGGATTCGTTTTTCCCTTTACCGTCTTTCAGAATCTATTTTTAGCCACTGGCAACCAAATCCCCCCTTCCCCCGTCTCCTACCGTCTCCCCTGCGAGTCCACCCAGCCTATATCATCACTCCCCCCCCCACCTTCATCCTCCCCTGTTCTAGGTCTGTAACCTTCTGCGTCATAATATCTCTCTCTCTCTCTCTCTCTCTCTCTCTCTCTCTCTCTCTCTCTCTCTCTCTCTCTCTCTCTCTCTCTCTCTCTCGTTATACAATACTTACAAATAGATGAAGAAACCAAAATCGGTTTTCTTGAAGTGTCAATTAAATACAAAACGAAAAAATTATACAGTGTATACATCCATTTCAATCATAGCTTAAAATACGGTAACCGATTTCGTCCGCAAACCACTATTTTTTAGGAAACACCATTCTATTCCAGAAAATTTTTACTCTTAAAATGTCAATTGCGCTATAATAAAACATGTACTTATGTTGTTAAATTTCGGGTGTGTTTTAAAAATCGAGTATTGCTAACTTATTTTTGTTTTACTTTTGGCTGTGATCACATCAGCTGATGTCTAGCTTCCGCGCGAATACAATAACAAAGAATTGTTTACACCATTTCTTAACTTATTCAAACCATCTATACAGTTAATATTACATAAACACCAATGTGTTATAACCTATCATATTTATTGTTTAGTACTTTAAAACCATCCCTCTCTCTCTCTCTCTCTCTCTCTCTCTCTCTCTCTCTCTCTCTCTCTCTCTCTCTCTCTCTCTCTCTCTCATATCGAACGTTATAGCGGTAACCTAATTGTTCGGTGACTTTAAAAATAGGCCTAGTACTTTCTTCTTTACCTTTTTTGCTTATGGATCCATAATTGAGGTGGGTACAAGTTGACTTATAACTGAAGTTAGGAAAAGTATTTTGAATATGGAAAGGACAATTATCTTTCGTAACAGTTTAGAATTATCGTAAGTTATCACTCTGTCATTAGCGGCAGTTTGCTATTGTGGATTAAACGCATAAGGAAAAAAAAATTTCCAGCTTTGCTACGAATTTAGGAATTTATATGGATACGGTAAGTAAAATATTTGTAATAACATAATGTTTACTAAATGTTTGTAATATCATTAGTTATGACTTAGATCATGTGTGTTTAATGCATACGTTTGTTTATTATGATCGAAGATGGAGCGTAAACAAATGGAAGGTTTCCGTTTCAGGCGGCATCATAAAGAAAAACATTTCATAAATGGCATTCATTTCATTTATTTGAAAGTTCTAATAAAAAATAATTAGAACATTGGTAATAACAAATTCAACATATAATCTATACTTGGTAAAATTGCTGTCAATTCAAAAACACAGATGTATAAATGTGTCTGTTTCTTCGTTGTGATCAGAGATAAACGTAAACAAAACATTGGTTGTCGTTTTCTATTCTGCTTTTTAGCGTGTTTAGGAAACGCATGATATAAAATCGCCTTTATTTTGATAATTCTGGATTTTCAATCATACAACAAGCTAGTCTATAGAGTGATGGTTTTGCTATTCACCAGTTGTATTATACAATAGATATGACAAACATTAAAATTTGTCTGTATTTTGGGTTGTGTTGTAACGGGAAATATATGGTGTTTACACCTATCCTGGTTATAATTTTAACCATTTTTCAAGTTATTAGAACTTTAAAGTATATTAAATGTTTTATTTATTTACAAAAACAATTTGATATTATAAAGAAATACAGTATAGTACAAAGAAAGTATTGGAAATGGGTAGTAAACACATTTGAATAGGCAAATTGCTGGTTGCCATGGCCACAATGGAATTATTTCTGTTAGTTGTGTGTTTCGAAATTCGCGATTTTCCATTTATACGAGGTCATTAATCGACCAAATTCTCGCATAATTCGGGACCCTACTGTAGCTTGTACGTGGATTCGGGGATTCCTCCCCTTTTTATTTGTAGGAAAGAGTTGGGTTTGAGGTACAGTAATACCTTAAGAAAAGAGAGTTTAATCCTTTCCAGGACCGAGCTCGCATGTCAATTTGCTCGTATCTCAGATAAATTTTTTCCATTTCAAGTAACTAAAAAAATTAATCCATTTTCACCCTCTGAAAAAAACCCTAAAAACAGTATATTACAGTGAAAAAACATTACTTTAATTGTTGTAATCAACATTCTACGCTAACAAAATAACAAATGCCTATGAACTGGTTATGATGCTCAATGAAATGTAACATTTTTATGGAGTTCTTACCTTCGAGACAGACGGTAGCAGCTAATGGCGGTGTGCGCGGAGGAGGAGAAGGGAGAGAGGACGGGGAGGAGAGAGACTTGCCGGCAACAAGTTCGGTATGCAACACTTGTAACACTACGTAACATAACCTTAACTTTAAATTTAACAAATGAAATTAGCAACTTTAAATTTAACTTAAATGAAATTAGCAACTTTAAATTTAACTTAAATAAAATTAGCTTACTGTACATAATTAAAAATAAAATCTTAATCTTACGTGACACTAAACTTAATTTGAATTTTGTTTTCATGTTAATTTTTTTACTTTTCTTCTTCTGGCTTGGCTATTTTTGCCTCGCTTTCACCTTCACTTTTTGACGGCCTTTTTAAAAGGAACCTATCTATGGATGTTTGCTTCTGTCTCCCCTTCAAAATGTTGCAAAAATGGCGCACGGCCACTTGCCAACTTGTCCGGGTGCCTCTTTTTCCATAAAATTAGAAAACTCCTGCAACTTCACTAACATGTCTTTGATTTCTGCCGTAGAAAGGCGGCCCTCGTCTTCCACCTCCTCTTTGCTACTGAGCTCCTGCAACACCTCTGAATGTTTCATCTCCTGGAGTTCTATCAATTCCTGTGTCCTGAGCTCTTCCTGATGCTCCTCAACAAGGTCATTGATGTCTGCCTCGTCTACCTCCAGCCCCATGGACTTTCCAAGAGACACCGTTTCATCCATCACAATAGGTTCGGGGTCATCAGTGTCTGCCGTATCGAGCCCTTCCAAGTCCCTCTCAGCGATGGAAGTTGGCCACAATTTCTTTCATGCTGAATTAAGAGTTCGTCTTCTGACACCCTGTCAATAATTTTTAAGCAATGGACGATATTAAAATGTTCCTTCCAAAATTCACGAAGGGTGAGATTGGTGTTGTCTGTGAGATCGAAGCATTTCATGTACAAATGCTTCGTGTGCAGGTTTTGAAATTAGAAATAACTTGTTGGTCCAAGGGCTGGAGGAGTGACGTTGTGTTGGGCAGTAGCTAAAGGACCTTGATGAACCTGAACTCCTCATGAATGTCCTCTTCAAGACCAGGAGGGTGACCAGGGGCATTGTCGAGGACCAGGAGACATTTCATTGGCAGGTTTTTCTCCGCCAAATATTTTTTGATTGCCAGACCAAAGCACAGATTAACCCATTCCATGAAGAAATGCTGCGTAACTTGAGCCTTAGCATTAGCGAGCCACATCACATGCAGTTTTTCTTTCAAGATCCCTTGGCTCTTGAAAGCACGTGGGCTTTCCGAGTGGTACGCCAGCAGTGGCTTGACCTTTCAGTCACCGCTGGCATTGGCACACAAGGCTAGAGTTAACCGGTCCTTCCTGGGTTTATGGCCTGGTAGTCTCTTCTCTGCCGTGATGAAAGTCCTCCAGGGCATCTTCTTCCAGAACAGGTCAGTTTCATCGCAGTTTGAAGACTTGTCGGGGGATGAAGCCATGTTGGGCGATAACCGAGGCAAAGGTTGTGACGAAGTCCGCCACGGCTTTAGAGTCAGAACTAGCTGCTTCCCCATGCCTCACAACCGAGTGTACCCCAGTCTGATATTTTAAATTATCCAGCCAGCCACGACTGGCTTTGAAGGTTTCAGCTGGCGTCGAAGTCTCCCCTCTCTCGGCTGCTTGCTTCCTTTTCAAGTCATCATAGATTCTGGTGGCCTTTTCACATATAATAGTCTCGGTCACACTATTTCTCGCCAACTGTTTCCCCTTTATCCATAATATATTAAGCCTCTCCTTGCTGTGAATATCACTGCGCAGCTTGGAAAGGATGGTTACTCCTTTGGAAGGCTTGGTGCTCTTTATAGCGTCCTTCTGCTTGAGGATGGTAAATATTGTCGATGTTCTCCTTTCATATTGGCGCGCCAGCTTAGTCACTTAGGCCACTCTCATGTTTATTATTTCATGCTTCATCTCCATTGTCATCATACGCTCTTTCTTTTCACTACCCGTGTTTGCACTTGCTTGCTTTCGACCCATTGCTTATTTAATTAATTCTGCACTGATTAACACAAAAAACGTGTAAAAAAGCAAACTACGGATGATGCTCGGAGATAATTTTACGCGACAGAGATCCGATGGGATAGACCGAGCGATGCTGTCCTGGTGAGAAGCCTCTCGCAAACTCGGCCACCTGGCGGCCGCATAGGGAACTACCTCGAATCTCATAATTTTATCTCGTATCTCAGGACAAATATTTGCTCGGAACTTTCCTCGTATCTCAAATTTCTCATATGTTGGGACACTCATCTCAAGGTATTACTGTAAATATCTTGCGTTCTTACCTCGAAGCTCAACCCAGGTTTTAAGATCATTAAGCAACCACCCGTTGATAAGAGTACCAACTAGAACTACGTTGCCAAAACCATTAGAAGTTAAACTAGAAGCCTCAGCTATTGCAGTGGGATTACTTTCCCCTGCAGTAGCTGAAGTTACCTCATCAAAGTATCCTCCTTGGAATTGACCCAAGATAGAGATTTGTCCATCCGGTTATAGATAGTAAAAGGAACATTTCAGATGAACCGTTATGGGCTAGTTTCCTATCTCATATTTCCGAGCATGATGATGCTTATCATATTTATACCGATGGTTCCAAGAGTTTTGATGTTATGGGTTGCTCCATAGTCTCCTTTTTTCTTCTTCTATGTCTACATCCCCTCCCACCTCCATGTGGGGTCAATGCTTCTGGTCAGCTCTCTCCACCCACCTCTGTCCCACACCTCATCGCCGGTTAATCCACCCCGATCGAAGGTCATCCTTGATACAGTCCACCCACCTTCGCTCCATAGTGACAACTGAAAATGTAATTTAAAAAAAAAAGCTTCTGTCAAGTTCATCTATTTTTATGGGAAAAATGTTGGTGGTTTTGACAGCTCTGAAATTCATTTTTTATAGTAATTTTTCTACTGATTTTTATCGACTCAAGTTTTAGTAGCTTCAAGAAGTCTAGTCTCTTGCCATCAATTGGTGCAAGAGATTAAGGATTGGTTTTATATTTTAGTAAGATGAAGTTTCTGATTTGTAAAATAGTTTTAGGTTTTATTGTAGAGACCAGTAGCAGGCTCACTGGTCTAATTTAAATAGTAATTTTAAATCAAAGTCAATTAAGCCTTCCGTCCAACCATGGTCGCATTTCCAGATGGACAAAAGGTCTATTATTGTTTTAACTCTGTTACATATAGGGCGCACAAATTAAACTCGCAGATGTCTCATGGCAAGTGGTGGGTATAGGCAGGCCAATTGCTTCTTTGCTTGCCAAGTAGATGTAACCATTGAGTATATTTTGGTGCCCTATCCTGTTTTTAGGGCACACAAATTAAACTCGCAGATATATCAGGGCAAGTGGTGGGGATAGGCAGGCCAATTGCTTCTTTGCTTGCCAACTAGTTGTAATCATTGAGCATATTTCGCTGTCCAGTCCTTTTTCTAGATGTCAAGATAGAAATTAATATGTCCCTTGGGGAAATTTTAGGTGAGAGTGCTCCAGTGGAGTAAGTTGTACAGTTTTTAAAGGATATTGATATTTTTGGGGGGCTCGAGCAATGTCGTCCTGATGGAAAGTTCCTTCTGGCAACTTCTACAGTATAATATTTCTGCGATTGATATTACAAGAGAATTACCATTAGGAATCAACGGGGTTCCAACCCCCCGGAAACGACTATCCGAAGATATCGTGTATAATCTGCACCCCAGACCTTACCCAGTCTAATCCACTAAGGGGAAGGATAAGTAAGGAGCAGTTACACATCCTATCACCTTCTAGTGCCCCTATATGTTCCTGCTTCTCATTCCACGTCTCAGCTAATAGTCCCGATGCCGCAGCTGCTTCTGCTACTAGCCACAATGGCGCCGCTACTGCTGCTGCTACTAGTCACAACTCCGCTGCTAGTCCCGAGGCCGCTGCTGCTGCTACTAGTACTGATGCCGCCGCCGCTGCTGCTACAGCTACTAGTCCTGATGCCGCTGCTGCTGCTGCTTGCTAGTCCCGCTGCTGCTGCTGATGCTTCTGCTACTAGGCCCGATGCCACTGCTGCTGCTGCTACTAGTCCAAATGCCGCTGCTGCTGCTGCTACTAGTCCCAATGCCGCTGCTGCTGCTGCTACTAGTCCCAATGCCGCTGCTACTGCTACTAGTCCCAATGCCACTGCTGCTGCTACTGCTACTAGTCCCAATGCAGCAGCTGCTGCTACTGCTACTAGTCCCGATGCAGCAGCTGCTGCTGCTACTAGTCCTGATGCTGCAGCCGCTGCTGCTGCTACTAGTCCCAATGCAGCAGCAGCTGCTGTTACTACTACTAGTCCTGATGCAGCAGCAGCAGCTGCTGCTACTACTACTAGTCCTGATGCTGCAGCAGCAGCTGCTTCTGCTACTACTAGTCCTGATGCAGCTGCTGCTGCTACTACTACTAGTCCTGATGCAGCAGCAGCAGCTGCTACTGCTGCTGCTAGTCCCGATGTTGCTGCTGCTGCTACTAGTCCCGATGCCACTTCTACTGCTGTGACTAGTCTCGATGAACCTGGTGCTGTTGTTGCTACTAGTCCAGACGCAGCTGCTGCTACTGCTACTAGTCAACACCGGTGCTGCTGCTACTAGTCTGAATGCGGCTACTGCTACTAGTCCTGATCCTGCTGCTGCTACTAGTCCCGATGCCACCGCTGCTGCTGCTACTAGTCTGAATGCTGCCCCGGCTGCTGCTATTGCTACTATTCCCAATGCTGCTGCTGATACTACTAGTCACGATGCCGCCGTTGCTGCTACTGCACCCGATACCACTTCTACTGCTGCTACTAGTCACGATGCCGGTGCTGCTGCCAGTTCTGTTGCACCTGCTGCTGCTGCTGTTACTAGTCCCGATGCCGCTGCTGCAGCTACTAGTCCCGCCGCCGCTACTGCTACTACTAGTCCCGATGTCGCCGCCACTGCTGCTACTGCTACTAGTGTTGATGCCTCTGCTGCTGTTGCTACAAGTTCTGATGCTGCTGTTGATACTAGTACTGATGCTATTGCTGCTACTAGTCCCAATGCTGCCGCTGTAGTTGCTACTAGTCTATGCTTCTGCTGCTACTAGTCTCGATGCTGCCACTGCAGTTACTACTAGTCTCGATGCTGTCGCTACTGCTGCTACTAGCTCCACTGTTGCTGCTGCTACTAGTTCCAATGCTGCTGCTGCTACTAGTTCCAATGCTGCTAGTCTTGATGCTGCTGCTGCTGCTACTAGTCCTGATGCTGCAAGTCTTGATGCTGCTACTAGTTCCGATGATGCCCCTGCTTCTGCTAATAGTTCCGATGATGCCCCTGCTGCTGCTAATAGTTCCGATGATGCCCCTGCTGCTGCTACTAGTTCCGATGATGCCCCTGCTGCTGCTACTAGTTCCGATGCCGCTGCTAATTCCGATGCCGCTGCTGCTAGTTCCGAAGCCCCTGATGCTGCTGCTGCTGCTGTTCCTTGTTCCGATGCCGCTGCTGCTGTTCCTAGTTCTGATGCCGCTGCTGCTGCTGCTGCTAGTTTTGATATCGCTGCTGCTGCTGCTTCTAGTTCCGATGCCGCTGCTGCTGTTACTAGTTCCGATGCCACTGCTGCTGCTAGTTTTGATACCGCTGCTGCTGTTGCTGCTAGTTCCAATGCTGCTGCTGCTGTTGCTAGTAGTTCCGATGCTGCCGCTGCCGCTAGTCCTGATGCTGAAGCTGCTGCAAGTCTTGATGCTGCTACTAGTTCCTATGATGCCCCTGCTGCTGCTACTAGTTGCGATGCTGCTGCTGCTAGTTCTGAAGCCGCCGCTGCTGCTGCTGCTAGTTCCGATGCTGCTGCTGCTAGTTCCAATCCCGCTGCTAATTCCGATGCTGCTGCTGCTAGTTCTGTAGTTCCAATGATGCCCCTTCTGCTGCTACTAGTTGCGATGCTACTGCTGCTAGTTCCGATGCTGCTGCTGTTAGTTCTGAAGCCGCTGCCGCTGCTGCTGCTGCTAGTTCTGAAGCCGCCGCTGCTGCTGCTGCTAGTTCCGATGCTGCTGCTGCTAGTTCCTAGTTCCGATGCCGCTGCTGCTGCTAGTTTTGATACCGCTGCTGCTGTTGCTGCTGCTACTTCCGAAGCCGCCGCTGCTGCTGCTAGTTCCGATGCTGCTGCTAGTTTTGATATCACTGCTGCTGCTAGTTCCAATGCCGCTGCTGCTATTACTAGTTCCGATGCCACTGGTGCTTCTAGTTTTGATACCGCTGCTGCTGTTGCTGCTAGTTCCAATGTTGCTGCTGCTTCTACTAGTTCCAATGCCGCTGCTGCTGATGCTACTAGTTCCGATGCCGCTGCTGCTGATGCTACTAGTTCTGATGCCGCTGCTGCTGATGCTACTAGCTCTGATGCCGCTGCTGCTGATGCTACTAGTTCTGATGCCGGTGCTGCTGATACTACTAGATCCAGTGCCGCTGCTGCTATTTCCAGTTCTGGTGCCGCTGCTGATGATGCTACTAGTTCCAGTGCCGCTGCTGATGATGCTACTAGTTCCAGTGCCGCTGCTGATGATGCTACTAGTTCCAGTGCCACTGCTGCTACTTCTATTTCCGGTTCCGCTGCTGCTACTTCTAGTTCCGATGCCCCTGCTGCTGCTGCTAGTTCCAATACTGGTGCTGCTGCTGCTACTGCAGCAGCTGCTAGTTCCAATGCCGCTGCTGCTACTTCTAGTTCCGATGCTGCTGCTGCTAGTTCCAATACTGGTGCTGCTGCTGCAGTAGCAGCAGCTGCTAGTTCCAATGCCGCTGCTGCTACTAGTTCTGATGCCGCTGCTACTGCTACTAGTTCCGATGCGGGTGCTGCTGATGCTACTAGTTCCAGTGCTGATGCTGCTGATGCTACTAGTTCTAGTGCCGCTGCTGCTACTAGTTCCAATGCCGCTGCTACTGCTGCTAGTTCCGATGCTGCTGCTACTAGTTCCAATGCCGCTGGTACTGCTATTAGTTCCGATGCTGATGCTGCTGCTGTTGCGGCTGTTACCAGTTCCGATGCCACCGTAGCTGCAGCTGCAGCTGCAGCTGCTACTAGTTCTGTTGCGGCTGTTACTATTTCCGATGCCGCTGCTGATGCTGTTATTACTAGTTTTGATGCTAATGTAGCTGCTGCTACTGCTACTACTAGTTCCGATGCCACTGCTGCTACTACTAGGTGTGATGCCGACGCTCCTGCTACTACTAGGTCTGATGTCGCCACTACTACTACTACTAGTTCTGATGCCCCTGCTGCTGCTGCTGCTGCTAGTTCCGATGCCCCTGCTGCTGCAGCTGCTAGTTCTGATGCCGGTGCTCCTACTGCTGCTGCTAGTTCCAATCAGTGGCAGCCAGTTCTGATGCCGCTGCTACTAGTTCCGATGCCGCTGCTACTAGTTTTGATGCCACTGCTGCTACAAGTTTTGATGCCGCATCTGCTCCTGCTACTAGTTTTGATGCCGCCGCTGCTCCTGCTACTAGTCCTGATGCCGTTGCTGCTGTTACTAGTTCTGATGCTGCTGCTGCTGCTGCGGCTGTTACTAGTTCTGATGCTGCGGCTGTTACTAGTTCCGATGCCACCGCAGCTGCAGCTCTGCAGCTGCTACTGGTTCTGTTGCGGCTGTTACTAGTTCCGATGCCACCATAGCTGCAGTTGCAGCTGCTACTAGTTCCGATGCCGCTGCTGCTACTAGTACTAGGTCTGATGCTGACACTGCTGCTGCTACTAGTTCTGATGCCGCTGCTGATGCTGCTGCTACTAATAGTTCTGATGCCACTGCTGATGTTGCTACTACTAGTTCCGATGCTACTGCTGCTACTAGTTTTGCTGCTGATGTAGCTGCTGCTTTTGCTACTAGTTCCAATGCCGCTACTGCTACTACTAGGTGTAATGCCGACGCTGCTGCTACTAATAGGTGTAATGCCGACGCTGCTGCTACTACTAGTTCCGATGCCGCTGCTGGTTCCAATGCCACTGCTGCTACTAGTTTCGATGCCACTGCTGCTGCTACTACTGGTTCCGATGCCACAGCTGCTGCTGCTACTAGTTTCTATGCCGCTGCTGCTGCTGCTACTACTGGTTCCGATACCACTGCTGCTGCTGCTGCTGCTACTAGTTCCGATGCCGGTGCTACTTCTGCTGCTACTAGTTCCGATGCCGGTGCTGCTTTTGCTGCTGCTAGTTCCAATGCCGGTGCTGCTTCTGCTAGTTCCAATGCCGGTGCTGCTTCTGCTGCCGCTAGTTTTGATGCCGGTGCTGCTTCTGCTGCCGCTAGTTTTGATGCCGGTGCTGCTGCTGCTGCTAGTTCTGATGCCGGTGCTGCTGCTGCTGCTAGTTCTGATGCCGGTTCTGCTGCTGCTGCTAGTTCAGATGCCGGTTCTGCTGCTGCTGCTGCTGCTAGTTCAGATGCCGGTGCTGCTGCTAGTTCTGATGCCGGTGCTGCTGCTGCTGCTAGTTCTGATGCCGGTTCTGCTGCTGCTGCTGCTAGTTCTGATGCCGGTTCTGCTGCTGCTGCTGCTAGTTCTGATGCCGGTTCTGCTGCTGCTGCTGCTAGTTCTGATGCCGGTTCTGCTGCTGCTGCTGCTAGTTCTGATGCCGGTTCTGCCACTGGTGCTTCTAGTTTTGATACCGCTGCTGCTGTTGCTGCTAGTTCCAATGTTGCTGCTGCTTCTACTAGTTCCAATGCCGCTGCTGCTGATGCTACTAGTTCTGATGCCGCTGCTGCTGATGCTACTAGTTCTGATGCCGGTGCTGCTGATACTACTAGATCCAGTGCCGCTGCTGCTATTTCCAGTTCTGGTGCCGCTGCTGATGATGCTACTAGTTCCAGTGCCGCTGCTGATGATGCTACTAGTTCCAGTGCCACTGCTGCTACTTCTATTTCCGGTTCCGCTGCTGCTACTTCTAGTTCCGATGCCCCTGCTGCTGCTGCTAGTTCCAATACTGGTGCTGCTGCTGCTACTGCAGCAGCTGCTAGTTCCAATGCCGCTGCTGCTACTTCTAGTTCCGATGCCCCTGCTGCTGCTGCTAGTTCCAATACTGGTGCTGCTGCTGCTACTGCAGCAGCTGCTAGTTCCAATGCCGCCGCTGCTACTAGTTCTGATGCCACTGCTACTGCTACTAGTTCCGATGCGGGTGCTGCTGATGCTACTAGTTCCAGTGCCGATGCTGATGATGCTACTAGTTCCAGTGCCGATGCTGCTGATGCTACTAGTTCTAGTGCCGCTGCTGCTACTAGTTCCAATGCCGCTGCTACTGCTGCTAGTTCCGATGCTGCTGCTACTAGTTCCAATGCCGCTGGTACTGCTACTAGTTCCGATGCTGCTGCTACTAGTCCTGATGCCGTTGCTGCTGTTACTAGTTCCGATGGCGCTGCTGCTGCGGCTGTTACTAGTTCTGATGCTGCTGCTGTTGCGGCTGTTACTAGTTCCGATGCCACCGTAGCTGCAGCTGCAGCTGCTACTAGTTCTGTTGCGGCTGTTACTATTTCCGATGCCGCTGCTGATGCTGTTATTACTAGTTTTGATGCTAATGTAGCTGCTGCTACTGCTACTACTAGTTCCGATGCCACTGCTGCTACTACTAGGTGTGATGCCGACGCTCCTGCTACTACTAGGTCTGATGTCGCCACTACTACTACTACTAGTTCTGATGCCCCTGCTGCTGCTGCTGCTGCTAGTTCCGATGCCCCTGCTGCTGCAGCTGCTAGTTCTGATGCCGGTGCTCCTACTGCTGCTGCTAGTTCCAATCAGTGGCAGCCAGTTCTGATGCCGCTGCTACTAGTTCCGATGCCGCTGCTACTAGTTTTGATGCCACTGCTGCTACAAGTTTTGATGCCGCATCTGCTCCTGCTACTAGTTTTGATGCCGCCGCTGCTCCTGCTACTAGTCCTGATGCCGTTGCTGCTGCTGCTGCGGCTGTTACTAGTTCTGATGCTGCTGCTGTTGCGGCTGTTACTAGTTCCGATGCCACCGCAGCTGCAGCTGCAGCTGCAGCTGCTACTAGTTCTGTTGCGGCTGTTACTAGTTCCGATGCCACCATAGCTGCAGTTGCAGCAGCTACTAGTTCCGATGCCGCTGCTGCTGCTGCTACTAGTTCTGATGGTGCCTCTGCTGCTTCTGCTACTAGTTCCTGTGCCGCTGCTGCTACTAGTACTAGGTCTGATGCTGACACTGCTGCTGCTACTAGTTCTGATGCCGCTGCTGATGCTGCTGCTACTAATAGTTCCGATGCCACTGCTGATGTTGCTACTACTAGTTCCGATACTACTGCTGCTACTAGTTTTGCTGCTGATGTAGCTGCTGCTTTTGCTACTAGTTCCAATGCCGCTACTGCTACTACTAGGTGTAATGCCGACACTGCTGCTACTACTAGGTGTAATGCCGACGTTGCTGCTACTACTAGGTGTAATGCCGACGCTGCTGCTACTACTAGTTCCGATGCCGCTGCTGATGCTGGTTCCAATGCCACTGCTGCTGCTGATGCTACTAGTTTCGATGCCACTGCTGCTGCTACTACTGGTTCCGATGCCACAGCTGCTGCTGCTACTAGTTCCTATGCCGCTGCTGCTGCTGCTACTACTGGTTCCGATACCACTGCTGCTGCTGCTGCTGCTACTAGTTCCGATGCCGGTGCTACTTCTGCTGCTACTAGTTCCGATGCCGGTGCTGCTTTTGCTGCTGCTAGTTCCAATGCCGGTGCTGCTTCTGCTGCTGCTAGTTCCAATGCCGGTGCTGCTTCTGCTGCCGCTAGTTTTGATGCCGGTGCTGCTGCTGCTGCTAGTTCTGATGCCGGTGCTGCTGCTGCTGCTAGTTCTGATGCCAGTTCTGCTGCTGCTGCTAGTTCAGATGCCGGTTCTGCTGCTGCTAGTTCAGATGCCGGTGCTGCTGCTAGTTCTGATGCCGGTGCTGCTGCTGCTGCTAGTTCTGATGCCGGTTCTGCTGCTGCTGCTGCTAGTTCTGATGCCGGTTCTGCTGCTGCTGCTGCTAGTTCTGATGCCGGTTCTGCTGCTGCTGCTGCTAATTCTGATGCCGGTGCTGCTGCTGCTGCTAGTTCTGATGCCGGTTCTGCCACTGGTGCTTCTAGTTTTGATACCGCTGCTGCTGTTGCTGCTAGTTCCAATGCCGCTGCTGCTGATGCTACTAGTTCCGATGCCGCTGCTGCTGATGCTACTAGTTCTGATGCCGCTGCTGCTGATGCTACTAGTTCTGATGCCGGTGCTGCTGATACTACTAGATCCAGTGCCGCTGCTGCTATTTCCAGTTCTGGTGCCGCTGCTGATGATGCTACTAGTTCCAGTGCCGCTGCTGATGATGCTACTAGTTCCAGTGCCACTGCTGCTACTTCTATTTCCGGTTCCGCTGCTGCTACTTCTAGTTCCGATGCCCCTGCTGCTGCTGCTAGTTCCAATACTGGTGCTGCTGCTGCTACTGCAGCAGCTGCTAGTTCCAATGCCGCTGCTGCTACTTCTAGTTCCGATGCCCCTGCTGCTGCTGCTAGTTCCAATACTGGTGCTGCTGCTGCTACTGCAGCAGCTGCTAGTTCCAATGCCGCCGCTGCTGCTACTAGTTCTGATGCCGCTGCTACTGCTACTAGTTCCGATGCCGGTGCTGCTGATGCTACTAGTTCCAGTGCCGATGCTGCTGATGCTACTAGTTCTAGTGCCGCTGCTGCTACTAGTTCCAATGCCGCTGCTACTGCTGCTAGTTCCGATGCTGCGGCTACTAGTTCCAATGCCGCTGGTACTGCTACTAGTTCCGATGCTGCTGCTACTAGTCCTGATGCCGTTGCTGCTGTTACTAGTTCCGATGGCGCTGCTGCTGCGGCTGTTACTAGTTCTGATGCTGCTGCTGTTGCGGCTGTTACTAGTTCCGATGCCACCGTAGCTGCAGCTGCTACTAGTTCTGTTGCGGCTGTTACTATTTCCGATGCCGCTGCTGATGCTGTTATTACTAGTTTTGATGCTAATGTAGCTGCTGTTACTGCTACTACTAGTTCCGATGCCACTGCTGCTACTACTAGGTGTGATGCCGACGCTCCTGCTACTACTAGGTCTGATGTCGCCACTACTACTACTACTAGTTCTGATGCCCCTGCTGCTGCTGCTGCTGCTAGTTCCGATGCCCATGCTGCTGCAGCTGCTAGTTCTGATGCCGGTGCTCCTACTGCTGCTGCTAGTTCCAATCAGTGGCAGCCAGTTCTGATGCCGCTGCTACTAGTTCCGATGCCGCTGCTACTAGTTTTGATGCCACTGCTGCTACAAGTTTTGATGCCGCATCTGCTCCTGCTACTAGTTTTGATGCCGCCGCTGCTCCTGCTACTAGTCCTGATGCCGTTGCTGCTGTTACTAGTTCTGATGCTGCTGCTGCTGCTGCGGCTGTTACTAGTTCTGATGCTGCTGCTGTTGCGGCTGTTACTAGTTCCGATGCCGCTGCAGCTGCAGCTGCTACTAGTTCTGTTGCGGCTGTTACTAGTTCCGATGCCACCATAGCTGCAGTTGCAGCTGCTACTAGTTCCGATGCCGCTGCTGCTGCTGCTACTAGTTCTGATGGTGCCTCTGCTGCTGCTGCTACTAGTTCCTGTGCCGCTGCTGCTACTAGTACTAGGTCTGATGCTGACACTGCTGCTGCTACTAGTTCTGATGCCGCTGTTGATGCTGCTGCTACTAATAGTTCCGATGCCACTGCTGATGTTGCTACTACTAGTTCTGATGCTACTGCTGCTACTAGTTTTGCTGCTGATGTAGCTGCTGCTTTTGCTACTAGTTCCAATGCCGCTACTGCTACTACTAGGTGTAATGCCGACACTGCTGCTACTACTAGGTGTTATGCCGACGCTGCTGCTACTACTAGGTGTAATGCCGACGCTGCTGCTACTAATAGGTGTAATGCCGACGCTGCTGCTACTACTAGTTCCGATGCCGCTGCTGATGCTGGTTCCAATGCCACTGCTGCTGCTGCTGCTACTAGTTTCGATGCCACTGCTGCTGCTACTACTGGTTCCGATGCCACAGCTGCTGCTGCTACTAGTTCCTATGCCGCTGCTGCTGCTGCTACTACTGGTTCCGATACCACTGCTGCTGCTGCTGCTGCTACTAGTTCCGATGCCGGTGCTACTTCTGCTGCTACTAGTTCCGATGCCGGTGCTGCTTTTGCTGCTGCTAGTTCCGATGCCGGTGCTGCTTCTGCTGCTGCTAGTTCCAATGCCGGTGCTGCTTCTGCTAGTTCCAATGCCGGTGCTGCTTCTGCTGCCGCTAGTTTTGATGCCGGTGCTGCCGGTGCTGCTGCTGCTGCTAGTTCTGATGCCGGTTCTGCTGCTGCTGCTAGTTCAGATGCCGGTTCTGCTGCTGCTGCTGCTGCTGCTAGTTCTGATGCCGGTTCTGCTGCTGCTGCTGCTAGTTCTGATGCCGGTTCTGCTGCTGCTGCTGCTAGTTTTGATGTCGGTTCTGCTGCTGCTGCTGCTAATTCTGATGCCGGTGCTGCTGCTGCTGCTAGTTCTGATGCCGGTGCTGCTGCTGCTGCTTGTTCAGATGCCGGTGCAGCTGCTGCTGCTAGTTCCGATGCCGGTGCTGCTGCTGCTGCTAGTTCCGATGCCGGTGCTGCTGCTGCTGCTAGTTCCGATGCCGGTGCTGCTGCTGCTGCTAGTTCCGATGCCGGTGCTGCTGCTAGTTCCGATGCCGCTGCTAATTCCGATGCCGCTGTTAATTCCGATGCCGCTGCTAGTTCCGATGCTGCTGCTGCTAGTTCCGAAGCCGCCCCTGCCGCTAGTTCCTATGCTAGTTCCGATGCTGGTGCCGCTGATGCTGCTGTTGCTGCTGCTTCTACTAGTTCCAATGCCGCTGCTGCTACTAGTTCCAATGCCGCTCCTGCTACTATTAGTTCCGATGCTGCTGGTGCTACTAGTTCCGATGCTGCTGCTAGTTCCGATGGTGCTGCTGCTACTAGTTCCAATGGCACAGCTTCTGCTGTGGCTGCTACTAGTTTTGATGCCGCCGCTGCTCTTGTTACTAGTCCTGATGCTGTTACTAGTTCCGATGCCGGTGCTTCTACTAGTTCCAATGCCACTGTTGCTGCTGCTTCTACTAGTTCCGATGCCACTGCTACTACTAGTTCTTATGCTGTTGTTGCTGCTGCTATTAGTTCCAATGCCGCTCATGCTACTACTAGTTTTGATGCCCCTGCTGCTGCTAGTTCCAAAGCTGCTGCTGCTGCTACTAGTTCCGATGCTGCTGCTGCTGCTGCTACTAGTTCCGATGCTGCTGCTGCTGCTGCTACTAGTTCCGATGCTGCTGCTGCTACTAGTTCCGATGCTGCTGCTACTAGTTCCGATGCTGCTGCTGCTGCTGCTACTAGTTCCAATGGCGCTGTTACTAGTTCTGATGCTGCTGCTGCTGCGGCTGCTACTAGTTTTGATGCCGCTGCTGCTCTTGCTACTAGTCCTGATGCTGTTACTAGTTCCGATGCTGCTGCTGCTGCTGCTGTTACTAGTTCCGATGGCGCTGTTACTAGTTCTGATGCTGCTGCTGCTACTACTAGTTTTGATGCCGCCGCTGCTCTTGTTACTAGTCCTGATGCTGTTACTAGTTCCGATGCCGGTGTTGCTGCTGCTTCTACTAGTTCCGATGCCACTGCTACTACTAGTTCTTATGCTGTTGTTGCTGCTGCTATTAGTTCCAATGCCGCTCATGCTACTACTAGTTTTGATGCTTCTGTTGCTGCTGCTATTAGTTCCAATGCCGCTCATGCTACTACTAGTTTCGATGCCCCTGCTGCTGCTACTAGTTCCGATGCCACTGCTACTACTAGTTCTTATGCTGTTGTTGCTGCTGCTATTAGTTCCAATGCCGCTCATGCTACTACTAGTTTTGATGCTTCTGTTGCTGCTGCTATTAGTTCCAATGCCGCTCATGCTACTACTAGTTCTGATGCTTCTGTTGCTGCTGCTATTAGTTCCAATGCCGCTCATGCTACTACTAGTTTCGATGCCCCTGCTGCTGCTGCTGCTACTAGTTCCGATGCCGCTGCTGCTGCTACTAGTTCCGATGCCGCTGCTGCTACTACTAGTTCCGATGCCGCTGCTGCTGCTAGTTCCAAAGCTGCTGCTGCTGCTACTAGTTCTGATGCTGCTGCTGCTGCTACTAGTTCTGATGCTGCTGCTGCTACTAGTTCCGATGCTGCTGTTGCTGCTACTAGTTCCACTGCTGCTGCTACTAGTTCCGCTGCTGCTGCTGCTGCTGCTGCTACTAGTTCCGATGGCGCTGCTGCTGCTGCTGCGGCTGTTACTAGGTCTGATGCTGCTGCGGCTGCTACTAGTTCCGATGCCGCTGCTGATGTTGCTGCTGCTTCTACTAGTTCCAATGCCGCTGCTGCTAGTTCCGATGCCACTGCTGCTACTAGTTCCGATGCCGCCGCCTCTGCTACTACTAGTTCCAATGCTGGTGGTGCTACTAGTTCCATTGCTGCTGCTGCTGCTGCTACTAGTTCCGTTACCGCTGCAGCTGCTGCTGCTACTACTACTAGGTCTATGCTGGCGCTGCAGCTACTACTAGTTCCGATGCCGCTGCTGCTGCTGCTACTGCTACTACTAGTTCCGATGCTGCTGCTGCTACTACTACTACTAGTCCTGATGCCGCTGCTGATGCTGCTGCTACTACTAGTTCCGATGCCGCTGCTGATGCTGCTACTACTAGTTTTGATGCTAATGTAGCTGCTGCTACTGCTACTACTAGTTCCGATGCCACTGCTGCTACTACTAGGTGTGATGCCGATGCTCCTGCTACTACTAGGTCTGATGTCGCCACTGCTACTACTACTAGTTCTGATGCACCTGCTGCTGCTGCTACTACTGCTAGTTCCGATGCCCCTGCTGCTGCAGCTGCTAGTTCCGATGCCGGTGCTCCTGCTGCTGCTAGTTCCAATCAGTGGCAGCCAGTTCCGATGACGCTGCTACTAGTTCCGATACCGCTGCTACTAGTTTCGATGCCACTGCTGCTACAAGTTTTGATGCCGCATCTGCTCCTGCTACAAGTTTTGATGCCGCATCTGCTCCTGCTACTAGTTTTGATGCTGCTGCGGCTGCGGCTATTACTAGTTCTGATGCCACCGTAGCTGCAGCTGCTACTAGTTCTGTTGCGGCGGCTACTAGTTCTGTTGCTGCTGCGACTACTACTAGTTCCGATGCCGCTGCTGCTGCTACTTCTTCCGATGCCGCTGTTTCTGCTGCTGCTACTACTTCCGATGCCGCTGCTGCTGCTACTGGTGCCGATGCCGCTGCTGCTGCTGCTACTAGTGCCGATGCCGCTGCTGCTGCTGCTACTAGTGCCAATGCCGCTGCTGCTGCTGCTGCTACTAGTTCCAATGCCGCTGCTGCTACTAGTGCCAATGCCAATGCTGCTGCTACTAATTCCGATGCCGCTGCTGCTGCTATTACTAATTCCGATGCCGCTGCTGCTGCTACTATTTCTGATGCTGACATGGCTGCTGCTGCTGCTGCTAGTTCCAATGCCGGTGCTGCTGCTGCCGCTGTTGCTGCTGCTAGTTCCGATGCCGGTGCTAGTTCCGAAGCTGCCGCTGCTTCTGTTGCTAGTTCTGATGCTACTGCTGCTTCTACTAGTTCTAATGCCGCTGCTGCTTCTTCTAGTTCTGATGCCGCTGTTGCTGCTGCTACTAGTTCCGATGCCGCTGTTGCTGCTGCTACTAGTTCCGATGCCCCTGTTGCTGCTGCTACTAGTTCCGATGCCCCTGTTGCTGCTGCTAGTTCCGGTGCCGCTGCTGGTGCTAATAGTTCCGATGCCGCTGCTGCTGATAGTTCCAAAGCCGCTGCTGCTGCTACTAGTTCCAAAGCCGCTGCTGCTGCTACTAGTTCCAAAGCCGCTGCTGCTGCTACTAGTTCCAAAGCCGCTGCTGCTACAAGTTTTGATGCTGCATCTGCTCCTGCTACTAGTCTTGATGCGTTGCTGCTGTTACTAGTTCCGATGGCGCAGCTTCTGCTGCGGCTGTTACTAGTTTTGATGCCGCCGCTGCTCTTGCTACTAGTCTTGATGCTGTTACTAGTTCCGATGCCGCTGCTTCTACTGCTGCTAGTTCCAATAATGCTGCTGCTGTTAGTTCCAATGCCGCTGTTGCTGCCGCTGTTACTGCTGCTTCTGCTAGTTTCAGTGCCGCTGCTGCTTCAACTAGTTCCAATGTCACTGCTACTACTGCTACTATTCCAATGCCACTCATGCTACCACTAGTTCTGATGCTGCTGCTGCTGCTACTAGTTCCGATGCTGCTGCTGCTGCTACTAGTTCCGATGCTGCTGCTGCTACTAGTTCCGATGCAGCTGCTGCTACTAGTTCCGATGCCGCTGCTGCTACTAGTTCCGATGCCGCTGCTGCTACTAGTTTTGATGCCGCATCTGCTCCTGCTACTAGTTCTGATGCCGTTGCTACTGTTACTAGTTCCGATGGCGCTTCTTCTACTGCGGCTGTTACTAGTTTTGATGCCGCCGCTTCTCTTGCTACTAATCCTGATGCTGTTAATAGTTCCGATGCTGCTGCTTCTGCTGCTGCTGTTGCTGCTGCTTCTACTAGTTCCAATGCCGCTGCTGCTGCTTCTACTAGTTCCGATGCCGCCGCCTCTTTTGCTGCTACTAGTTCCAATGCCGCTCATGCTACTACTAGTTCCGATATCCCTGCTGCTGCTACTAATTCCAATGCCGCTGCTGCTGCTACTACTTCCGATGCTGCTGCTGATGCTACTACTACTAGGTCTGATGCTGACGCTGCTGATGCTACTACTACTAGGTCTTATGCCGACGCTGCTGCTGCTACTAGTTCCGATGCCGCTGCTGATGCTGCTGCTACTACTAGTTCCGATGCTGCTGCTGATGCTGCTACTACTAGTTTTGATGATGATGTAGCTGCTGCTACTGCTACTACTAATTTTGATGCCACTGCTGCTACTACTAGGTGTGATGCCGCTGCTGATGCTGCTGCTACTACTAGGTCTGATGATGATGCTGCTACTACTACTATTTCTGATGCCCCTGCTGCTGTTAGTTCCGATGACCCTGCTGCGGCTGTTGCTGCTGCTGCTAGTTCCGATGCCGGTGCTCCTGCTGCTGCTAGTTCCAATGCCGATGCCGCTGCTGCTAGTTCCAATGCCGATGCCGCTGCTACTAGTTCCGATGCCGCTGCTACTAGTTTCGATGCCACTGCTGCTACAAGTTTTGATGCCGCATCTGCTCCTGCTACTAGTTTTGATGCTGCCGCTGCTCCTGCTTCTAGTCCTGATGCCGTTGCTGCTGTTACTAGTTCTGATGATGGTGCTGCTGCTGCGGCTGTTACTAGTTCTCAAGCTGCTGCTGTTGCGGCTGTTACTAGTTCCGATGCCACTGTAGCTGCAGCTGTTACTAGTTCTGATGCTGCTGCTACTAGTTCTGCTGCTGCGGCTGCTACTAGTTCCGTTGCTGCTGCTACTACTTCCGATGCAGCTGCTTCTGCTGCTGCTATTAGTTCCGATGCAGCTGCTTCTGCTGATGCTACTAGTTCCGATGCAGCTGCTGCTACTACTAGTCCCAATGCCGGTGCTGCTGCTACTACTAGTCCCAATGCCGGTGCTGCTGCTACTACTAGTCCCAATGCCGGTGCTGCTGCTGCTGCTGCTAGTTCCGATGCCGGTGCTGCTGCTGCTAGTTCCGATGCCGGTGCTAATTCCGATGCCACGGCTGCTGCTAGTTCTGATGCTGCTGCTACAAGTTTTGATGCTGGATCTGCTCCTGCTACTAGTCTTGATGCGTTGCTGCTGTTACTAGTTCCGATTGCGCTGCTTCTGCTGCGGCTGTTACTAGTTCTAATGCTGCTGCTGCTGCGTCTGCTACTAGTTTTGATGCCGCCGCTGCTCTTGCTACTAGTCTTGATGCTGTTACTAGTTCCGATGCCGCTGCTTCTGCTGCTGCTAGTTCCAATAATGCTGCTGCTGTTAGTTCCAATGCCGCTGCTGCTGTTGCTGTTGGTTCTACTAGTTCCAATACCGCTACCGCTGTTACTGCTGCTTCTGCTAGTTTCAATGCCGCTGCTGCTTCAACTAGTTCCAATGCCACTGCTACTACTGCTACTATTCCAATGCCACTCATGCTACTACTAGTTCCGATGCCCCTGCTGCTGCTACTGCTAGTTCCAAAGCTGCTGCTGCTGCTGCTACTAGTTCCAAAGCTGCTGCTGCTGCTGCTACTAGTTCCGATGCTGCTGCTGCTGCTACTAGTTCCGATGCCGCTGCTGCTACTAGTTCTGATGCCGCTGCTGCTACTAGTTCTGATGCCGCTGCTGCTACTAGTTCCGATGCTGCTGCTACAAGTTTTGATGCCGCATCTGCTCCTGCTACTAGTTCTGATGCCGTTGCTACTGTTACTAGTTCCGATGGCGCTGCTTCTACTGCGGCTGTTACTAGTTTTGATGCCGCCGCTTCTCTTGCTACTAATCCTGATGCTGTTACTAGTTCCGATGCTGGTGCTTCTGCTGCTGCTGTTGCTGCTGCTTCTACTAGTCCCAATGCCGCTGCTGCTGCTTCTACTAGTTCCGATGCCGCCGCCTCTTTTGCTGCTACTAGTTCCAATGCCGCTCATGCTACTACTAGTTCCGATGTCCCTGCTGCTGCTACTAATTCCAATGCCGCTGCTGCTGCTACTAATTCCAATGCCGCTGCTGCTGCTACTACTACTAGGTCTGATGCTGACGCTGCTGATGCTACTACTACTAGGTCTTATGCCGACGCTGCTGCTGCTACTAGTTCCGATGCCGCTGCTGATGCTGCTGCTACTGCTAGTTCCGATGCTGCTGCTGATGCTGCTACTACTAGTTTTGATGCTGATGTAGCTGCTGCTACTGCTACTACTAATTTTGATGCCACTGCTGCTACTACTAGGTGTGATGCCGCTGCTGATGCTGCTGCTGCTACTACTAGGTCTGATGACGACGCTGCTACTACTACTATTTCTGATGCCCCTGCTGCTGTTAGTTCCGATGCCCCTGCTGCGGCTGTTGCTGCTAGTTCCGATGCCGGTGCTCCTGCTGCTGCTAGTTCCAATGCCGATGCCACTGCTACTAGTTCCGATGCCACTGCTGCTACAAGTTTTGATGCCGCATCTGCTCCTGCTACTAGTTTTGATGCTGCCGCTGCTCCTGCTTCTAGTCCTGATGCCGTTGCTGCTGTTACTAGTTCTGATGACGGTGCTGCTGCTGCGGCTGTTACTAGTTCTCAAGCTGCTGCTGTTACTAGTTCCGATGCCACTGTAGCTGCAGCTGCTACTAGTTCCGATGCTGCTGCTACTAGTTCTGCTGCTGCGGCTGCTACTAGTTCCGTTGCTGCTGCGACGACTACTACTTCCGAAGCCGCTGCTGCTGCTACTACTTCCGATGCAGCTGCTTCTGCTGCTGCTATTAGTTCCGATGCAGCTGCTTCTGCTGATGCTACTAGTTCCGATGCAGCGGCTGCTACTACTAGTCCCAATGCCGGTGCTGCTGCTGCTGCTAGTTCCGATGCCAGTGCTGCTGCTGCTAGTTCCGATGCCGGTGCTAATTCCGATGCCACGGCTGCTGCTAGTTCCGATGCTGCTGCTGCTGTTACTAGTTCCAATGGCGCCGCTGCTGCTGTTGCTGTTAGTTCCGTTGCAACTGCTGCTGCTGCTACTAGTTCCGATGCTGCTGCTACAAGTTTTGATGCTGCATCTGCTCCTGCTACTAGTCCTGTTGCGTTCCTACTGTCACTAGTTCCGATGCCGCTGTAGCTGCAGCTGCGGCTGCGGCTGCTACTAGTACCGATGCTGCTGCGGCTGCTACTAGTTCCGATGCCGCTGCGGCTACTAGTTCCGCTGCTGCTGCGGCTACTACTAGTTCCGATACCGCTGCTGCTCCTACTAGTTCCGATGCCGCTGCGGCTACTACTAGTTCCGATGCCGCTGCTGCTGCGGCTACTACTAATTCCGATACCGCTGCTGCTCCTACTAGATCCAATGCCGCTGCTGCTGCTGCTACTAGTTCCAATGCCGCTGCTGCTGCTGCTGCTACTAGTTCTGATGCCACCGCTGCTGATGCTGTTACTAGTTCCGATGCCGCCGCTGCTGATGCTGTTACTAGTTCTGATAGCTGGTGCTGCCGCTACTAGTTCCGATGCGGCTGCCGCTGCCGCTGCGGCTTCTGCTACTAGTTCCAATGCCGCCGCTGCTGATGCTGCTGCTACTACTAGTTCTGATGCCGCTGCTGATGCTGCTGCTACTACTAGTCCTGATGGCGCTGCTACTATTAGTTTTGATGCTGCTGCTGATGCTGCTACTATTAGTTTCAATGCTGACATAGCTGCTGCTATTGCTGCTACTAGTTTAAATGCCGCTGCTACCACTAATTCTGATGCCGCTGCTGATGCTGCTACTACTAGGTGTGATGCCGACGCTGCTACTACTAGGTCTGATGCCATTGCTGCTGCTACTACTAGTTCTGATGCCATCGCTGCTACTAGTTCTGATGCCGCTGCTGCTGCTACTACTAGTTCCAAAGCAGCAGCTGCTGCTACTACTAGTTCCGATGCTGATGTGGCTGCTGTTGCTGCTACTAGTTCCGATGCCACTGCTGCTGCTACTAGTTCCTATGCCGCTGCTGCTGCTACTACTAGTTCCAATGTCGCTGCTTCTGCTATTAGTTCTGAAGTCGCTGCTGCTACTAAGAGTTCCGAAGCCGCCGACGCTGCAGCTGCTGCTGCTAGTTCTGAAGCCGCTGCTGTTACTACTAGTTCCGAAGCTGCCAGTGCTTCAGCTTCTGCTACAAGTTCCGATGCCGCTGCTGCTACTACTAGTTCCAATACCGCTGATGCTCCTACTAGATCCAATGTCGCTGCAGCTGCTGCTACTTGTTCCGAAGTCCCCGCCGCTGCTTCTGCTTCTACTAGTTCAGAGGCTGCTTCTGCTACTAGTTCCGATGCTGCTGCTGCTGCTGCTAGTTCCGATGCTGCTGCTGCTGCTGCTAGTTCCGATGCTGCTGCTGCTGCTGCTAGTTCCGATGCTGCTGCTGCTGCTGCTGCTAGTTCCGATGCTGCTGCTGCTGCTGCTGCTAGTTCCGATGCTGCTGCTGCTACTAGTTCCGATGCCGCTGCTGCTGCTACTAGTTCCGATGCCGCTGCTGCTGCTATAAGTTTGGATGCCGCATCTGCTCTTGCTACTCATCCTGATGCCGTTGCTGCTGTTACTAGTTCCGATGGTGCTACTTCTTCTGCGGCCGTTACTAGTTTTGATGCCGCCGCTGCTCTCGCTACTAGTCCAGATGCTGTTACTAGTTTCGATGCCTCTGCTCCTGCTGCTAGTTCAGATGCCGGTGCTGCTGCTAGTTCTGATGCCGGTGCTGCTGCTAGTTCTGATGCCGGTTCTGCTGCTGCTGCTGCTAGTTCTGATGCCGGTTCTGCTGCTGCTGCTGCTAGTTCTGATGCCGGTTCTGCTGCTGCTGCTGCTAATTCTGATGCCGGTGCTGCTGCTGCTGCTAGTTCTGATGCCGGTTCTGCCACTGGTGCTTCTAGTTTTGATACCGCTGCTGCTGTTGCTGCTAGTTCCAATGCCGCTGCTGCTGTTGCTGCTAGTTCCAATGCCGCTGCTGCTGATGCTACTAGTTCCGATGCCGCTGCTGCTGATGCTACTAGTTCCGATGCCGCTGCTGCTGATGCTACTAGTTCTGATGCCGGTGCTGCTGATACTACTAGATCCAGTGCCGCTGCTGCTATTTCCAGTTCTGGTGCCGCTGCTGATGATGCTACTAGTTCCAGTGCCGCTGCTGATGATGCTACTAGTTCCAGTGCCACTGCTGCTACTTCTATTTCCGGTTCCGCTGCTGCTACTTCTAGTTCCGATGCCCCTGCTGCTGCTGCTAGTTCCAATGCCGCTGCTGCTACTTCTAGTTCCGATGCCCCTGCTGCTGCTGCTAGTTCCAATACTGGTGCTGCTGCTGCTACTGCAGCAGCTGCTAGTTCCAATGCCGCTGCTGCTACTAGTTCTGATGCCGCTGCTACTGCTACTAGTTCCGATGCGGGTGCTGCTGATGCTACTAGTTCCAGTGCCGATGCTGCTGATGCTACTAGTTCTAGTGCCGCTGCTGCTACTAGTTCCAATGCCGCTGCTACTGCTGCTAGTTCCGATGCTGCGGCTACTAGTTCCAATGCCGCTGGTACTGCTACTAGTTCCGATGCTGCTGCTACTAGTCCTGATGCCGTTGCTGCTGTTACTAGTTCCGATGGCGCTGCTGCTGCGGCTGTTACTAGTTCTGATGCTGCTGCTGTTGCGGCTGTTACTAGTTCCGATGCCACCGTAGCTGCAGCTGCTACTAGTTCTGTTGCGGCTGTTACTATTTCCGATGCCGCTGCTGATGCTGTTATTACTAGTTTTGATGCTAATGTAGCTGCTGTTACTGCTACTACTAGTTCCGATGCCACTGCTGCTACTACTAGGTGTGATGCCGACGCTCCTGCTACTACTAGGTCTGATGTCGCCACTACTACTACTACTAGTTCTGATGCCCCTGCTGCTGCTGCTGCTGCTAGTTCCGATGCCCATGCTGCTGCAGCTGCTAGTTCTGATGCCGGTGCTCCTACTGCTGCTGCTAGTTCCAATCAGTGGCAGCCAGTTCTGATGCCGCTGCTACTAGTTCCGATGCCGCTGCTACTAGTTTTGATGCCACTGCTGCTACAAGTTTTGATGCCGCATCTGCTCCTGCTACTAGTTTTGATGCCGTTGCTGCTGTTACTAGTTCTGATGCTGCTGCTGCTGCTGCGGCTGTTACTAGTTCTGATGCTGCTGCTGTTGCGGCTGTTACTAGTTCCGATGCCGCTGCAGCTGCAGCTGCTACTAGTTCTGTTGCGGCTGTTACTAGTTCCGATGCCACCATAGCTGCAGTTGCAGCTGCTACTAGTTCCGATGCTGCTGCTGCTGCTACTAGTTCTGATGGTGCCTCTGCTGCTGCTGCTACTAGTTCCTGTGCCACTGCTGCTACTAGTTCCTGTGCCGCTGCTGCTACTAGTACTAGGTCTGATGCTGACACTGCTGCTGCTACTAGTTCTGATGCCGCTGTTGATGCTGCTGCTACTAATAGTTCCGATGCCACTGCTGATGTTGCTACTACTAGTTCTGATGCTACTGCTGCTACTAGTTTTGCTGCTGATGTAGCTGCTGCTTTTGCTACTAGTTCCAATGCCGCTACTGCTACTACTAGGTGTAATGCCGACACTGCTGCTACTACTAGGTGTTATGCCGACGCTGCTGCTACTACTAGGTGTAATGCCGACGCTGCTGCTACTAATAGGTGTAATGCCGACGCTGCTGCTACTACTAGTTCCGATGCCGCTGCTGATGCTGGTTCCAATGCCACTGCTGCTGCTGCTGCTACTAGTTTCGATGCCACTGCTGCTGCTACTACTGGTTCCGATGCCACAGCTGCTGCTGCTACTAGTTCCTATGCCGCTGCTGCTGCTGCTACTACTGGTTCCGATACCACTGCTGCTGCTGCTGCTGCTACTAGTTCCGATGCCGGTGCTACTTCTGCTGCTACTAGTTCCGATGCCGGTGCTGCTTTTGCTGCTGCTAGTTCCGATGCCGGTGCTGCTTCTGCTGCTGCTAGTTCCAATGCCGGTGCTGCTTCTGCTAGTTCCAATGCCGGTGCTGCTTCTGCTGCCGCTAGTTTTGATGCCGGTGCTGCCGGTGCTGCTGCTGCTGCTAGTTCTGATGCCGGTTCTGCTGCTGCTGCTAGTTCAGATGCCGGTTCTGCTGCTGCTGCTGCTGCTGCTAGTTCTGATGCCGGTTCTGCTGCTGCTGCTGCTGCTGCTAGTTCTGATGCCGGTTCTGCTGCTGCTGCTGCTAGTTTTGATGTCGGTTCTGCTGCTGCTGCTGCTAATTCTGATGCCGGTGCTGCTGCTGCTGCTAGTTCTGATGCCGGTGCTGCTGCTGCTGCTTGTTCAGATGCCGGTGCAGCTACTGCTGCTAGTTCCGATGCCGGTGCTGCTGCTGCTGCTAGTTCCGATGCCGGTGCTGCTGCTGCTGCTAGTTCCGATGCCGGTGCTGCTGCTGCTGCTAGTTCCGATGCCGGTGCTGCTGCTAGTTCCGATGCCGCTGCTAATTCCGATGCCGCTGTTAATTCCGATGCCGCTGCTAGTTCCGATGCTGCTGCTGCTAGTTCCGAAGCCGCCCCTGCCGCTAGTTCCTATGCTAGTTCCGATGCTGGTGCCGCTGATGCTGCTGTTGCTGCTGCTTCTACTAGTTCCAATGCCGCTGCTGCTACTAGTTCCAATGCCGCTCCTGCTACTATTAGTTCCGATGCTGCTGGTGCTACTAGTTCCGATGCTGCTGCTAGTTCCGATGGTGCTGCTGCTACTAGTTCCAATGGCACAGCTTCTGCTGTGGCTGCTACTAGTTTTGATGCCGCCGCTGCTCTTGTTACTAGTCCTGATGCTGTTACTAGTTCCGATGCCGGTGCTTCTACTAGTTCCAATGCCACTGTTGCTGCTGCTTCTACTAGTTCCGATGCCACTGCTACTACTAGTTCTTATGCTGTTGTTGCTGCTGCTATTAGTTCCAATGCCGCTCATGCTACTACTAGTTTTGATGCCCCTGCTGCTGCTAGTTCCAAAGCTGCTGCTGCTGCTACTAGTTCCGATGCTGCTGCTGCTGCTGCTACTAGTTCCGATGCTGCTGCTGCTGCTGCTACTAGTTCCGATGCTGCTGCTGCTACTAGTTCCGATGCTGCTGCTACTAGTTCCGATGCTGCTGCTGCTGCTACTAGTTCCAATGGCGCTGTTACTAGTTCTGATGCTGCTGCTGCTGCGGCTGCTACTAGTTTTGATGCCACTGCTGCTCTTGCTACTAGTCCTGATGCTGTTACTAGTTCCGATGCTGCTGCTGCTGCTGCTGCTACTAGTTCCGATGGCGCTGTTACTAGTTCTGATGCTGCTGCTGCTACTACTAGTTTTGATGCCGCCGCTGCTCTTGTTACTAGTCCTGATGCTGTTACTAGTTCCGATGCCGGTGTTGCTGCTGCTTCTACTAGTTCCGATGCCACTGCTACTACTAGTTCTTATGCTGTTGTTGCTGCTGCTATTAGTTCCAATGCCGCTCATGCTACTACTAGTTTTGATGCTTCTGTTGCTGCTGCTATTAGTTCCAATGCCGCTCATGCTACTACTAGTTTCGATGCCCCTGCTGCTGCTACTAGTTCCGATGCCACTGCTACTACTAGTTCTTATGCTGTTGTTGCTGCTGCTATTAGTTCCAATGCCGCTCATGCTACTACTAGTTTTGATGCTTCTGTTGCTGCTGCTATTAGTTCCAATGCCGCTCATGCTACTACTAGTTCTGATGCTTCTGTTGCTGCTGCTATTAGTTCCAATGCCGCTCATGCTACTACTAGTTTCGATGCCCCTGCTGCTGCTGCTGCTACTAGTTCCGATGCCGCTGCTGCTGCTACTAGTTCCGATGCCGCTGCTGCTACTACTAGTTCCGATGCCGCTGCTGCTGCTAGTTCCAAAGCTGCTGCTGCTGCTACTAGTTCTGATGCCGCTGCTGCTGCTACTAGTTCCGATGCCGCTGCTGCTGCTAGTTCCAAAGCTGCTGCTGCTGCTACTAGTTCCGATGCCGCTGCTGCTGCTACTAGTTCCGATGCCGCTGCTGCTACTACTAGTTCCGATGCCGCTGCTGCTGCTAGTTCCAAAGCTGCTGCTGCTGCTACTAGTTCTGATGCTGCTGCTGCTGCTACTAGTTCTGATGCTGCTGCTGCTACTAGTTCCGATGCTGCTGTTGCTGCTACTAGTTCCACTGCTGCTGCTACTAGTTCCGCTGCTGCTGCTGCTGCTGCTGCTACTAGTTCCGATGGCGCTGCTGCTGCTGCTGCGGCTGTTACTAGGTCTGATGCTGCTGCGGCTGCTACTAGTTCCGATGCCGCTGCTGCTAGTTCCGATGCCACTGCTGCTACTAGTTCCGATGCCGCCGCCTCTGCTACTACTAGTTCCAATGCTGGTGGTGCTACTAGTTCCATTGCTGCTGCTGCTGCTGCTACTAGTTCCGTTACCGCTGCAGCTGCTGCTGCTACTACTACTAGGTCTATGCTGGCGCTGCAGCTACTACTAGTTCCGATGCCGCTGCTGCTGCTGCTACTGCTACTACTAGTTCCGATGCTGCTGCTGCTACTACTACTACTAGTCCTGATGCCGCTGCTGATGCTGCTGCTACTACTAGTTCCGATGCCGCTGCTGATGCTGCTACTACTAGTTTTGATGCTAATGTAGCTGCTGCTACTGCTACTACTAGTTCCGATGCCACTGCTGCTACTACTAGGTGTGATGCCGATGCTCCTGCTACTACTAGGTCTGATGTCGCCACTGCTACTACTACTAGTTCTGATGCACCTGCTGCTGCTGCTACTACTGCTAGTTCCGATGCCCCTGCTGCTGCAGCTGCTAGTTCCGATGCCGGTGCTCCTGCTGCTGCTAGTTCCAATCAGTGGCAGCCAGTTCCGATGACGCTGCTACTAGTTCCGATACCGCTGCTACTAGTTTCGATGCCACTGCTGCTACAAGTTTTGATGCCGCATCTGCTCCTGCTACAAGTTTTGATGCCGCATCTGCTCCTGCTACTAGTTTTGATGCTGCTGCGGCTGCGGCTATTACTAGTTCTGATGCCACCGTAGCTGCAGCTGCTACTAGTTCTGTTGCGGCGGCTACTAGTTCTGTTGCTGCTGCGACTACTACTAGTTCCGATGCCGCTGCTGCTGCTACTTCTTCCGATGCCGCTGTTTCTGCTGCTGCTACTACTTCCGATGCCGCTGCTGCTGCTACTGGTGCCGATGCCGCTGCTGCTGCTGCTACTAGTGCCGATGCCGCTGCTGCTGCTGCTACTAGTGCCAATGCCGCTGCTGCTGCTGCTGCTACTAGTTCCAATGCCGCTGCTGCTACTAGTGCCAATGCCAATGCTGCTGCTACTAATTCCGATGCCGCTGCTGCTGCTATTACTAATTCCGATGCCGCTGCTGCTGCTACTATTTCTGATGCTGACATGGCTGCTGCTGCTGCTGCTAGTTCCAATGCCGGTGCTGCTGCTGCCGCTGTTGCTGCTGCTAGTTCCGATGCCGGTGCTAGTTCCGAAGCTGCCGCTGCTTCTGTTGCTAGTTCTGATGCTACTGCTGCTTCTACTAGTTCTAATGCCGCTGCTGCTTCTTCTAGTTCTGATGCCGCTGTTGCTGCTGCTACTAGTTCCGATGCCGCTGTTGCTGCTGCTACTAGTTCCGATGCCCCTGTTGCTGCTGCTACTAGTTCCGATGCCCCTGTTGCTGCTGCTAGTTCCGGTGCCGCTGCTGGTGCTAATAGTTCCGATGCCGCTGCTGCTGATAGTTCCAAAGCCGCTGCTGCTGCTACTAGTTCCAAAGCCGCTGCTGCTGCTACTAGTTCCAAAGCCGCTGCTGCTGCTACTAGTTCCAAAGCCGCTGCTGCTACAAGTTTTGATGCTGCATCTGCTCCTGCTACTAGTCTTGATGCGTTGCTGCTGTTACTAGTTCCGATGGCGCAGCTTCTGCTGCGGCTGTTACTAGTTTTGATGCCGCCGCTGCTCTTGCTACTAGTCTTGATGCTGTTACTAGTTCCGATGCCGCTGCTTCTACTGCTGCTAGTTCCAATAATGCTGCTGCTGTTAGTTCCAATGCCGCTGTTGCTGCCGCTGTTACTGCTGCTTCTGCTAGTTTCAGTGCCGCTGCTGCTTCAACTAGTTCCAATGTCACTGCTACTACTGCTACTATTCCAATGCCACTCATGCTACCACTAGTTCTGATGCTGCTGCTGCTGCTACTAGTTCCGATGCTGCTGCTGCTGCTACTAGTTCCGATGCTGCTGCTGCTACTAGTTCCGATGCAGCTGCTGCTACTAGTTCCGATGCCGCTGCTGCTACTAGTTCCGATGCCGCTGCTGCTACTAGTTTTGATGCCGCATCTGCTCCTGCTACTAGTTCTGATGCCGTTGCTACTGTTACTAGTTCCGATGGCGCTTCTTCTACTGCGGCTGTTACTAGTTTTGATGCCGCCGCTTCTCTTGCTACTAATCCTGATGCTGTTAATAGTTCCGATGCTGCTGCTTCTGCTGCTGCTGTTGCTGCTGCTTCTACTAGTTCCAATGCCGCTGCTGCTGCTTCTACTAGTTCCGATGCCGCCGCCTCTTTTGCTGCTACTAGTTCCAATGCCGCTCATGCTACTACTAGTTCCGATATCCCTGCTGCTGCTACTAATTCCAATGCCGCTGCTGCTGCTACTACTTCCGATGCTGCTGCTGATGCTACTACTACTAGGTCTGATGCTGACGCTGCTGATGCTACTACTACTAGGTCTTATGCCGACGCTGCTGCTGCTACTAGTTCCGATGCCGCTGCTGATGCTGCTGCTACTACTAGTTCCGATGCTGCTGCTGATGCTGCTACTACTAGTTTTGATGATGATGTAGCTGCTGCTACTGCTACTACTAATTTTGATGCCACTGCTGCTACTACTAGGTGTGATGCCGCTGCTGATGCTGCTGCTACTACTAGGTCTGATGATGATGCTGCTACTACTACTATTTCTGATGCCCCTGCTGCTGTTAGTTCCGATGACCCTGCTGCGGCTGTTGCTGCTGCTGCTAGTTCCGATGCCGGTGCTCCTGCTGCTGCTAGTTCCAATGCCGATGCCGCTGCTGCTAGTTCCAATGCCGATGCCGCTGCTACTAGTTCCGATGCCGCTGCTACTAGTTTCGATGCCACTGCTGCTACAAGTTTTGATGCCGCATCTGCTCCTGCTACTAGTTTTGATGCTGCCGCTGCTCCTGCTTCTAGTCCTGATGCCGTTGCTGCTGTTACTAGTTCTGATGATGGTGCTGCTGCTGCGGCTGTTACTAGTTCTCAAGCTGCTGCTGTTGCGGCTGTTACTAGTTCCGATGCCACTGTAGCTGCAGCTGTTACTAGTTCTGATGCTGCTGCTACTAGTTCTGCTGCTGCGGCTGCTACTAGTTCCGTTGCTGCTGCTACTACTTCCGATGCAGCTGCTTCTGCTGCTGCTATTAGTTCCGATGCAGCTGCTTCTGCTGATGCTACTAGTTCCGATGCAGCTGCTGCTACTACTAGTCCCAATGCCGGTGCTGCTGCTACTACTAGTCCCAATGCCGGTGCTGCTGCTACTACTAGTCCCAATGCCGGTGCTGCTGCTGCTGCTGCTAGTTCCGATGCCGGTGCTGCTGCTGCTAGTTCCGATGCCGGTGCTAATTCCGATGCCACGGCTGCTGCTAGTTCTGATGCTGCTGCTACAAGTTTTGATGCTGGATCTGCTCCTGCTACTAGTCTTGATGCGTTGCTGCTGTTACTAGTTCCGATTGCGCTGCTTCTGCTGCGGCTGTTACTAGTTCTAATGCTGCTGCTGCTGCGTCTGCTACTAGTTTTGATGCCGCCGCTGCTCTTGCTACTAGTCTTGATGCTGTTACTAGTTCCGATGCCGCTGCTTCTGCTGCTGCTAGTTCCAATAATGCTGCTGCTGTTAGTTCCAATGCCGCTGCTGCTGTTGCTGTTGGTTCTACTAGTTCCAATACCGCTACCGCTGTTACTGCTGCTTCTGCTAGTTTCAATGCCGCTGCTGCTTCAACTAGTTCCAATGCCACTGCTACTACTGCTACTATTCCAATGCCACTCATGCTACTACTAGTTCCGATGCCCCTGCTGCTGCTACTGCTAGTTCCAAAGCTGCTGCTGCTGCTGCTACTAGTTCCAAAGCTGCTGCTGCTGCTGCTACTAGTTCCGATGCTGCTGCTGCTGCTACTAGTTCCGATGCCGCTGCTGCTACTAGTTCTGATGCCGCTGCTGCTACTAGTTCTGATGCCGCTGCTGCTACTAGTTCCGATGCTGCTGCTACAAGTTTTGATGCCGCATCTGCTCCTGCTACTAGTTCTGATGCCGTTGCTACTGTTACTAGTTCCGATGGCGCTGCTTCTACTGCGGCTGTTACTAGTTTTGATGCCGCCGCTTCTCTTGCTACTAATCCTGATGCTGTTACTAGTTCCGATGCTGGTGCTTCTGCTGCTGCTGTTGCTGCTGCTTCTACTAGTCCCAATGCCGCTGCTGCTGCTTCTACTAGTTCCGATGCCGCCGCCTCTTTTGCTGCTACTAGTTCCAATGCCGCTCATGCTACTACTAGTTCCGATGTCCCTGCTGCTGCTACTAATTCCAATGCCGCTGCTGCTGCTACTAATTCCAATGCCGCTGCTGCTGCTACTACTACTAGGTCTGATGCTGACGCTGCTGATGCTACTACTACTAGGTCTTATGCCGACGCTGCTGCTGCTACTAGTTCCGATGCCGCTGCTGATGCTGCTGCTACTGCTAGTTCCGATGCTGCTGCTGATGCTGCTACTACTAGTTTTGATGCTGATGTAGCTGCTGCTACTGCTACTACTAATTTTGATGCCACTGCTGCTACTACTAGGTGTGATGCCGCTGCTGATGCTGCTGCTGCTACTACTAGGTCTGATGACGACGCTGCTACTACTACTATTTCTGATGCCCCTGCTGCTGTTAGTTCCGATGCCCCTGCTGCGGCTGTTGCTGCTAGTTCCGATGCCGGTGCTCCTGCTGCTGCTAGTTCCAATGCCGATGCCACTGCTACTAGTTCCGATGCCACTGCTGCTACAAGTTTTGATGCCGCATCTGCTCCTGCTACTAGTTTTGATGCTGCCGCTGCTCCTGCTTCTAGTCCTGATGCCGTTGCTGCTGTTACTAGTTCTGATGACGGTGCTGCTGCTGCGGCTGTTACTAGTTCTCAAGCTGCTGCTGTTACTAGTTCCGATGCCACTGTAGCTGCAGCTGCTACTAGTTCCGATGCTGCTGCTACTAGTTCTGCTGCTGCGGCTGCTACTAGTTCCGTTGCTGCTGCGACGACTACTACTTCCGAAGCCGCTGCTGCTGCTACTACTTCCGATGCAGCTGCTTCTGCTGCTGCTATTAGTTCCGATGCAGCTGCTTCTGCTGATGCTACTAGTTCCGATGCAGCGGCTGCTACTACTAGTCCCAATGCCGGTGCTGCTGCTGCTGCTAGTTCCGATGCCAGTGCTGCTGCTGCTAGTTCCGATGCCGGTGCTAATTCCGATGCCACGGCTGCTGCTAGTTCCGATGCTGCTGCTGCTGTTACTAGTTCCAATGGCGCCGCTGCTGCTGTTGCTGTTAGTTCCGTTGCAACTGCTGCTGCTGCTACTAGTTCCGATGCTGCTGCTACAAGTTTTGATGCTGCATCTGCTCCTGCTACTAGTCCTGTTGCGTTCCTACTGTCACTAGTTCCGATGCCGCTGTAGCTGCAGCTGCGGCTGCGGCTGCTACTAGTACCGATGCTGCTGCGGCTGCTACTAGTTCCGATGCCGCTGCGGCTACTAGTTCCGCTGCTGCTGCGGCTACTACTAGTTCCGATACCGCTGCTGCTCCTACTAGTTCCGATGCCGCTGCGGCTACTACTAGTTCCGATGCCGCTGCTGCTGCGGCTACTACTAATTCCGATACCGCTGCTGCTCCTACTAGATCCAATGCCGCTGCTGCTGCTGCTACTAGTTCCAATGCCGCTGCTGCTGCTGCTGCTACTAGTTCTGATGCCACCGCTGCTGATGCTGTTACTAGTTCCGATGCCGCCGCTGCTGATGCTGTTACTAGTTCTGATAGCTGGTGCTGCCGCTACTAGTTCCGATGCGGCTGCCGCTGCCGCTGCGGCTTCTGCTACTAGTTCCAATGCCGCCGCTGCTGATGCTGCTGCTACTACTAGTTCTGATGCCGCTGCTGATGCTGCTGCTACTACTAGTCCTGATGGCGCTGCTACTATTAGTTTTGATGCTGCTGCTGATGCTGCTACTATTAGTTTCAATGCTGACATAGCTGCTGCTATTGCTGCTACTAGTTTAAATGCCGCTGCTACCACTAATTCTGATGCCGCTGCTGATGCTGCTACTACTAGGTGTGATGCCGACGCTGCTACTACTAGGTCTGATGCCATTGCTGCTGCTACTACTAGTTCTGATGCCATCGCTGCTACTAGTTCTGATGCCGCTGCTGCTGCTACTACTAGTTCCAAAGCAGCAGCTGCTGCTACTACTAGTTCCGATGCTGATGTGGCTGCTGTTGCTGCTACTAGTTCCGATGCCACTGCTGCTGCTACTAGTTCCTATGCCGCTGCTGCTGCTACTACTAGTTCCAATGTCGCTGCTTCTGCTATTAGTTCTGAAGTCGCTGCTGCTACTAAGAGTTCCGAAGCCGCCGACGCTGCAGCTGCTGCTGCTAGTTCTGAAGCCGCTGCTGTTACTACTAGTTCCGAAGCTGCCAGTGCTTCAGCTTCTGCTACAAGTTCCGATGCCGCTGCTGCTACTACTAGTTCCAATACCGCTGATGCTCCTACTAGATCCAATGTCGCTGCAGCTGCTGCTACTTGTTCCGAAGTCCCCGCCGCTGCTTCTGCTTCTACTAGTTCAGAGGCTGCTTCTGCTACTAGTTCCGATGCTGCTGCTGCTGCTGCTAGTTCCGATGCTGCTGCTGCTGCTGCTAGTTCCGATGCTGCTGCTGCTGCTGCTAGTTCCGATGCTGCTGCTGCTGCTGCTGCTAGTTCCGATGCTGCTGCTGCTGCTGCTGCTAGTTCCGATGCTGCTGCTGCTACTAGTTCCGATGCCGCTGCTGCTGCTACTAGTTCCGATGCCGCTGCTGCTGCTATAAGTTTGGATGCCGCATCTGCTCTTGCTACTCATCCTGATGCCGTTGCTGCTGTTACTAGTTCCGATGGTGCTACTTCTTCTGCGGCCGTTACTAGTTTTGATGCCGCCGCTGCTCTCGCTACTAGTCCAGATGCTGTTACTAGTTTCGATGCCTCTGCTCCTGCTGCTAGTTCAGATGCCGGTGCTGCTGCTAGTTCTGATGCCGGTGCTGCTGCTAGTTCTGATGCCGGTTCTGCTGCTGCTGCTGCTAGTTCTGATGCCGGTTCTGCTGCTGCTGCTGCTAGTTCTGATGCCGGTTCTGCTGCTGCTGCTGCTAATTCTGATGCCGGTGCTGCTGCTGCTGCTAGTTCTGATGCCGGTTCTGCCACTGGTGCTTCTAGTTTTGATACCGCTGCTGCTGTTGCTGCTAGTTCCAATGCCGCTGCTGCTGTTGCTGCTAGTTCCAATGCCGCTGCTGCTGATGCTACTAGTTCCGATGCCGCTGCTGCTGATGCTACTAGTTCCGATGCCGCTGCTGCTGATGCTACTAGTTCTGATGCCGGTGCTGCTGATACTACTAGATCCAGTGCCGCTGCTGCTATTTCCAGTTCTGGTGCCGCTGCTGATGATGCTACTAGTTCCAGTGCCGCTGCTGATGATGCTACTAGTTCCAGTGCCACTGCTGCTACTTCTATTTCCGGTTCCGCTGCTGCTACTTCTAGTTCCGATGCCCCTGCTGCTGCTGCTAGTTCCAATGCCGCTGCTGCTACTTCTAGTTCCGATGCCCCTGCTGCTGCTGCTAGTTCCAATACTGGTGCTGCTGCTGCTACTGCAGCAGCTGCTAGTTCCAATGCCGCTGCTGCTACTAGTTCTGATGCCGCTGCTACTGCTACTAGTTCCGATGCGGGTGCTGCTGATGCTACTAGTTCCAGTGCCGATGCTGCTGATGCTACTAGTTCTAGTGCCGCTGCTGCTACTAGTTCCAATGCCGCTGCTACTGCTGCTAGTTCCGATGCTGCGGCTACTAGTTCCAATGCCGCTGGTACTGCTACTAGTTCCGATGCTGCTGCTACTAGTCCTGATGCCGTTGCTGCTGTTACTAGTTCCGATGGCGCTGCTGCTGCGGCTGTTACTAGTTCTGATGCTGCTGCTGTTGCGGCTGTTACTAGTTCCGATGCCACCGTAGCTGCAGCTGCTACTAGTTCTGTTGCGGCTGTTACTATTTCCGATGCCGCTGCTGATGCTGTTATTACTAGTTTTGATGCTAATGTAGCTGCTGTTACTGCTACTACTAGTTCCGATGCCACTGCTGCTACTACTAGGTGTGATGCCGACGCTCCTGCTACTACTAGGTCTGATGTCGCCACTACTACTACTACTAGTTCTGATGCCCCTGCTGCTGCTGCTGCTGCTAGTTCCGATGCCCATGCTGCTGCAGCTGCTAGTTCTGATGCCGGTGCTCCTACTGCTGCTGCTAGTTCCAATCAGTGGCAGCCAGTTCTGATGCCGCTGCTACTAGTTCCGATGCCGCTGCTACTAGTTTTGATGCCACTGCTGCTACAAGTTTTGATGCCGCATCTGCTCCTGCTACTAGTTTTGATGCCGTTGCTGCTGTTACTAGTTCTGATGCTGCTGCTGCTGCTGCGGCTGTTACTAGTTCTGATGCTGCTGCTGTTGCGGCTGTTACTAGTTCCGATGCCGCTGCAGCTGCAGCTGCTACTAGTTCTGTTGCGGCTGTTACTAGTTCCGATGCCACCATAGCTGCAGTTGCAGCTGCTACTAGTTCCGATGCTGCTGCTGCTGCTACTAGTTCTGATGGTGCCTCTGCTGCTGCTGCTACTAGTTCCTGTGCCACTGCTGCTACTAGTTCCTGTGCCGCTGCTGCTACTAGTACTAGGTCTGATGCTGACACTGCTGCTGCTACTAGTTCTGATGCCGCTGTTGATGCTGCTGCTACTAATAGTTCCGATGCCACTGCTGATGTTGCTACTACTAGTTCTGATGCTACTGCTGCTACTAGTTTTGCTGCTGATGTAGCTGCTGCTTTTGCTACTAGTTCCAATGCCGCTACTGCTACTACTAGGTGTAATGCCGACACTGCTGCTACTACTAGGTGTTATGCCGACGCTGCTGCTACTACTAGGTGTAATGCCGACGCTGCTGCTACTAATAGGTGTAATGCCGACGCTGCTGCTACTACTAGTTCCGATGCCGCTGCTGATGCTGGTTCCAATGCCACTGCTGCTGCTGCTGCTACTAGTTTCGATGCCACTGCTGCTGCTACTACTGGTTCCGATGCCACAGCTGCTGCTGCTACTAGTTCCTATGCCGCTGCTGCTGCTGCTACTACTGGTTCCGATACCACTGCTGCTGCTGCTGCTGCTACTAGTTCCGATGCCGGTGCTACTTCTGCTGCTACTAGTTCCGATGCCGGTGCTGCTTTTGCTGCTGCTAGTTCCGATGCCGGTGCTGCTTCTGCTGCTGCTAGTTCCAATGCCGGTGCTGCTTCTGCTAGTTCCAATGCCGGTGCTGCTTCTGCTGCCGCTAGTTTTGATGCCGGTGCTGCCGGTGCTGCTGCTGCTGCTAGTTCTGATGCCGGTTCTGCTGCTGCTGCTAGTTCAGATGCCGGTTCTGCTGCTGCTGCTGCTGCTGCTAGTTCTGATGCCGGTTCTGCTGCTGCTGCTGCTGCTGCTAGTTCTGATGCCGGTTCTGCTGCTGCTGCTGCTAGTTTTGATGTCGGTTCTGCTGCTGCTGCTGCTAATTCTGATGCCGGTGCTGCTGCTGCTGCTAGTTCTGATGCCGGTGCTGCTGCTGCTGCTTGTTCAGATGCCGGTGCAGCTACTGCTGCTAGTTCCGATGCCGGTGCTGCTGCTGCTGCTAGTTCCGATGCCGGTGCTGCTGCTGCTGCTAGTTCCGATGCCGGTGCTGCTGCTGCTGCTAGTTCCGATGCCGGTGCTGCTGCTAGTTCCGATGCCGCTGCTAATTCCGATGCCGCTGTTAATTCCGATGCCGCTGCTAGTTCCGATGCTGCTGCTGCTAGTTCCGAAGCCGCCCCTGCCGCTAGTTCCTATGCTAGTTCCGATGCTGGTGCCGCTGATGCTGCTGTTGCTGCTGCTTCTACTAGTTCCAATGCCGCTGCTGCTACTAGTTCCAATGCCGCTCCTGCTACTATTAGTTCCGATGCTGCTGGTGCTACTAGTTCCGATGCTGCTGCTAGTTCCGATGGTGCTGCTGCTACTAGTTCCAATGGCACAGCTTCTGCTGTGGCTGCTACTAGTTTTGATGCCGCCGCTGCTCTTGTTACTAGTCCTGATGCTGTTACTAGTTCCGATGCCGGTGCTTCTACTAGTTCCAATGCCACTGTTGCTGCTGCTTCTACTAGTTCCGATGCCACTGCTACTACTAGTTCTTATGCTGTTGTTGCTGCTGCTATTAGTTCCAATGCCGCTCATGCTACTACTAGTTTTGATGCCCCTGCTGCTGCTAGTTCCAAAGCTGCTGCTGCTGCTACTAGTTCCGATGCTGCTGCTGCTGCTGCTACTAGTTCCGATGCTGCTGCTGCTGCTGCTACTAGTTCCGATGCTGCTGCTGCTACTAGTTCCGATGCTGCTGCTACTAGTTCCGATGCTGCTGCTGCTGCTACTAGTTCCAATGGCGCTGTTACTAGTTCTGATGCTGCTGCTGCTGCGGCTGCTACTAGTTTTGATGCCACTGCTGCTCTTGCTACTAGTCCTGATGCTGTTACTAGTTCCGATGCTGCTGCTGCTGCTGCTGCTACTAGTTCCGATGGCGCTGTTACTAGTTCTGATGCTGCTGCTGCTACTACTAGTTTTGATGCCGCCGCTGCTCTTGTTACTAGTCCTGATGCTGTTACTAGTTCCGATGCCGGTGTTGCTGCTGCTTCTACTAGTTCCGATGCCACTGCTACTACTAGTTCTTATGCTGTTGTTGCTGCTGCTATTAGTTCCAATGCCGCTCATGCTACTACTAGTTTTGATGCTTCTGTTGCTGCTGCTATTAGTTCCAATGCCGCTCATGCTACTACTAGTTTCGATGCCCCTGCTGCTGCTACTAGTTCCGATGCCACTGCTACTACTAGTTCTTATGCTGTTGTTGCTGCTGCTATTAGTTCCAATGCCGCTCATGCTACTACTAGTTTTGATGCTTCTGTTGCTGCTGCTATTAGTTCCAATGCCGCTCATGCTACTACTAGTTCTGATGCTTCTGTTGCTGCTGCTATTAGTTCCAATGCCGCTCATGCTACTACTAGTTTCGATGCCCCTGCTGCTGCTGCTGCTACTAGTTCCGATGCCGCTGCTGCTGCTACTAGTTCCGATGCCGCTGCTGCTACTACTAGTTCCGATGCCGCTGCTGCTGCTAGTTCCAAAGCTGCTGCTGCTGCTACTAGTTCTGATGCCGCTGCTGCTGCTACTAGTTCCGATGCCGCTGCTGCTGCTAGTTCCAAAGCTGCTGCTGCTGCTACTAGTTCCGATGCCGCTGCTGCTGCTACTAGTTCCGATGCCGCTGCTGCTACTACTAGTTCCGATGCCGCTGCTGCTGCTAGTTCCAAAGCTGCTGCTGCTGCTACTAGTTCTGATGCTGCTGCTGCTGCTACTAGTTCTGATGCTGCTGCTGCTACTAGTTCCGATGCTGCTGTTGCTGCTACTAGTTCCACTGCTGCTGCTACTAGTTCCGCTGCTGCTGCTGCTGCTGCTGCTACTAGTTCCGATGGCGCTGCTGCTGCTGCTGCGGCTGTTACTAGGTCTGATGCTGCTGCGGCTGCTACTAGTTCCGATGCCGCTGCTGCTAGTTCCGATGCCACTGCTGCTACTAGTTCCGATGCCGCCGCCTCTGCTACTACTAGTTCCAATGCTGGTGGTGCTACTAGTTCCATTGCTGCTGCTGCTGCTGCTACTAGTTCCGTTACCGCTGCAGCTGCTGCTGCTACTACTACTAGGTCTATGCTGGCGCTGCAGCTACTACTAGTTCCGATGCCGCTGCTGCTGCTGCTACTGCTACTACTAGTTCCGATGCTGCTGCTGCTACTACTACTACTAGTCCTGATGCCGCTGCTGATGCTGCTGCTACTACTAGTTCCGATGCCGCTGCTGATGCTGCTACTACTAGTTTTGATGCTAATGTAGCTGCTGCTACTGCTACTACTAGTTCCGATGCCACTGCTGCTACTACTAGGTGTGATGCCGATGCTCCTGCTACTACTAGGTCTGATGTCGCCACTGCTACTACTACTAGTTCTGATGCACCTGCTGCTGCTGCTACTACTGCTAGTTCCGATGCCCCTGCTGCTGCAGCTGCTAGTTCCGATGCCGGTGCTCCTGCTGCTGCTAGTTCCAATCAGTGGCAGCCAGTTCCGATGACGCTGCTACTAGTTCCGATACCGCTGCTACTAGTTTCGATGCCACTGCTGCTACAAGTTTTGATGCCGCATCTGCTCCTGCTACAAGTTTTGATGCCGCATCTGCTCCTGCTACTAGTTTTGATGCTGCTGCGGCTGCGGCTATTACTAGTTCTGATGCCACCGTAGCTGCAGCTGCTACTAGTTCTGTTGCGGCGGCTACTAGTTCTGTTGCTGCTGCGACTACTACTAGTTCCGATGCCGCTGCTGCTGCTACTTCTTCCGATGCCGCTGTTTCTGCTGCTGCTACTACTTCCGATGCCGCTGCTGCTGCTACTGGTGCCGATGCCGCTGCTGCTGCTGCTACTAGTGCCGATGCCGCTGCTGCTGCTGCTACTAGTGCCAATGCCGCTGCTGCTGCTGCTGCTACTAGTTCCAATGCCGCTGCTGCTACTAGTGCCAATGCCAATGCTGCTGCTACTAATTCCGATGCCGCTGCTGCTGCTATTACTAATTCCGATGCCGCTGCTGCTGCTACTATTTCTGATGCTGACATGGCTGCTGCTGCTGCTGCTAGTTCCAATGCCGGTGCTGCTGCTGCCGCTGTTGCTGCTGCTAGTTCCGATGCCGGTGCTAGTTCCGAAGCTGCCGCTGCTTCTGTTGCTAGTTCTGATGCTACTGCTGCTTCTACTAGTTCTAATGCCGCTGCTGCTTCTTCTAGTTCTGATGCCGCTGTTGCTGCTGCTACTAGTTCCGATGCCGCTGTTGCTGCTGCTACTAGTTCCGATGCCCCTGTTGCTGCTGCTACTAGTTCCGATGCCCCTGTTGCTGCTGCTAGTTCCGGTGCCGCTGCTGGTGCTACTAGTTCCGATGCCGCTGCTGCTGATAGTTCCAAAGCCGCTGCTGCTGCTACTAGTTCCAAAGCCGCTGCTGCTGCTACTAGTTCCAAAGCCGCTGCTGCTGCTACTAGTTCCAAAGCCGCTGCTGCTACAAGTTTTGATGCTGCATCTGCTCCTGCTACTAGTCTTGATGCGTTGCTGCTGTTACTAGTTCCGATGGCGCAGCTTCTGCTGCGGCTGTTACTAGTTTTGATGCCGCCGCTGCTCTTGCTACTAGTCTTGATGCTGTTACTAGTTCCGATGCCGCTGCTTCTACTGCTGCTAGTTCCAATAATGCTGCTGCTGTTAGTTCCAATGCCGCTGTTGCTGCCGCTGTTACTGCTGCTTCTGCTAGTTTCAGTGCCGCTGCTGCTTCAACTAGTTCCAATGTCACTGCTACTACTGCTACTATTCCAATGCCACTCATGCTACTACTAGTTCTGATGCTGCTGCTGCTGCTACTAGTTCCGATGCTGCTGCTGCTGCTACTAGTTCCGATGCTGCTGCTGCTACTAGTTCCGATGCAGCTGCTGCTACTAGTTCCAATGCCGCTGCTGCTACTAGTTTTGATGCCGCATCTGCTCCTGCTACTAGTTCTGATGCCGTTGCTACTGTTACTAGTTCCGATGGCGCTTCTTCTACTGCGGCTGTTACTAGTTTTGATGCCGCCGCTTCTCTTGCTACTAATCCTGATGCTGTTAATAGTTCCGATGCTGCTGCTTCTGCTGCTGCTGTTGCTGCTGCTTCTACTAGTTCCAATGCCGCTGCTGCTGCTTCTACTAGTTCCGATGCCGCCGCCTCTTTTGCTGCTACTAGTTCCAATGCCGCTCATGCTACTACTAGTTCCGATATCCCTGCTGCTGCTACTAATTCCAATGCCGCTGCTGCTGCTACTACTTCCGATGCTGCTGCTGATGCTACTACTACTAGGTCTGATGCTGACGCTGCTGATGCTACTACTACTAGGTCTTATGCCGACGCTGCTGCTGCTACTAGTTCCGATGCCGCTGCTGATGCTGCTGCTACTACTAGTTCCGATGCTGCTGCTGATGCTGCTACTACTAGTTTTGATGATGATGTAGCTGCTGCTACTGCTACTACTAATTTTGATGCCACTGCTGCTACTACTAGGTGTGATGCCGCTGCTGATGCTGCTGCTACTACTAGGTCTGATGATGATGCTGCTACTACTACTATTTCTGATGCCCCTGCTGCTGTTAGTTCCGATGACCCTGCTGCGGCTGTTGCTGCTGCTGCTAGTTCCGATGCCGGTGCTCCTGCTGCTGCTAGTTCCAATGCCGATGCCGCTGCTGCTAGTTCCAATGCCGATGCCGCTGCTACTAGTTCCGATGCCGCTGCTACTAGTTTCGATGCCACTGCTGCTACAAGTTTTGATGCCGCATCTGCTCCTGCTACTAGTTTTGATGCTGCCGCTGCTCCTGCTTCTAGTCCTGATGCCGTTGCTGCTGTTACTAGTTCTGATGATGGTGCTGCTGCTGCGGCTGTTACTAGTTCTCAAGCTGCTGCTGTTGCGGCTGTTACTAGTTCCGATGCCACTGTAGCTGCAGCTGTTACTAGTTCTGATGCTGCTGCTACTAGTTCTGCTGCTGCGGCTGCTACTAGTTCCGTTGCTGCTGCTACTACTTCCGATGCAGCTGCTTCTGCTGCTGCTATTAGTTCCGATGCAGCTGCTTCTGCTGATGCTACTAGTTCCGATGCAGCTGCTGCTACTACTAGTCCCAATGCCGGTGCTGCTGCTACTACTAGTCCCAATGCCGGTGCTGCTGCTACTACTAGTCCCAATGCCGGTGCTGCTGCTGCTGCTGCTAGTTCCGATGCCGGTGCTGCTGCTGCTAGTTCCGATGCCGGTGCTAATTCCGATGCCACGGCTGCTGCTAGTTCTGATGCTGCTGCTACAAGTTTTGATGCTGGATCTGCTCCTGCTACTAGTCTTGATGCGTTGCTGCTGTTACTAGTTCCGATGGCGCTGCTTCTGCTGCGGCTGTTACTAGTTCTAATGCTGCTGCTGCTGCGTCTGCTACTAGTTTTGATGCCGCCGCTGCTCTTGCTACTAGTCTTGATGCTGTTACTAGTTCCGATGCCGCTGCTTCTGCTGCTGCTAGTTCCAATAATGCTGCTGCTGTTAGTTCCAATGCCGCTGCTGCTGTTGCTGTTGGTTCTACTAGTTCCAATACCGCTACCGCTGTTACTGCTGCTTCTGCTAGTTTCAATGCCGCTGCTGCTTCAACTAGTTCCAATGCCACTGCTACTACTGCTACTATTCCAATGCCACTCATGCTACTACTAGTTCCGATGCCCCTGCTGCTGCTACTGCTAGTTCCAAAGCTGCTGCTGCTGCTGCTACTAGTTCCAAAGCTGCTGCTGCTGCTGCTACTAGTTCCGATGCTGCTGCTGCTGCTACTAGTTCCGATGCCACTGCTGCTACTACTAGTTCCGATGCCACTGCTGCTACTAGTTCTGATGCCGCTGCTGCTACTAGTTCTGATGCCGCTGCTGCTACTAGTTCCGATGCTGCTGCTACAAGTTTTGATGCCGCATCTGCTCCTGCTACTAGTTCTGATGCCGTTGCTACTGTTACTAGTTCCGATGGCGCTGCTTCTACTGCGGCTGTTACTAGTTTTGATGCCGCCGCTTCTCTTGCTACTAATCCTGATGCTGTTACTAGTTCCGATGCTGGTGCTTCTGCTGCTGCTGTTGCTGCTGCTTCTACTAGTCCCAATGCCGCTGCTGCTGCTTCTACTAGTTCCGATGCCGCCGCCTCTTTTGCTGCTACTAGTTCCAATGCCGCTCATGCTACTACTAGTTCCGATGTCCCTGCTGCTGCTACTAATTCCAATGCCGCTGCTGCTGCTACTAATTCCAATGCCGCTGCTGCTGCTACTACTACTAGGTCTGATGCTGACGCTGCTGATGCTACTACTACTAGGTCTTATGCCGACGCTGCTGCTGCTACTAGTTCCGATGCCGCTGCTGATGCTGCTGCTACTGCTAGTTCCGATGCTGCTGCTGATGCTGCTACTACTAGTTTTGATGCTGATGTAGCTGCTGCTACTGCTACTACTAATTTTGATGCCACTGCTGCTACTACTAGGTGTGATGCCGCTGCTGATGCTGCTGCTGCTACTACTAGGTCTGATGACGACGCTGCTACTACTACTATTTCTGATGCCCCTGCTGCTGTTAGTTCCGATGCCCCTGCTGCGGCTGTTGCTGCTAGTTCCGATGCCGGTGCTCCTGCTGCTGCTAGTTCCAATGCCGATGCCACTGCTACTAGTTCCGATGCCACTGCTGCTACAAGTTTTGATGCCGCATCTGCTCCTGCTACTAGTTTTGATGCTGCCGCTGCTCCTGCTTCTAGTCCTGATGCCGTTGCTGCTGTTACTAGTTCTGATGACGGTGCTGCTGCTGCGGCTGTTACTAGTTCTCAAGCTGCTGCTGTTACTAGTTCCGATGCCACTGTAGCTGCAGCTGCTACTAGTTCCGATGCTGCTGCTACTAGTTCTGCTGCTGCTGCTGCTACTAGTTCTGCTGCTGCGGCTGCTACTAGTTCCGTTGCTGCTGCTGCGACGACTACTACTTCCGAAGCCGCTGCTGCTGCTACTACTTCCGATGCAGCTGCTTCTGCTGCTGCTATTAGTTCCGATGCAGCTGCTTCTGCTGATGCAACTAGTTCCGATGCAGCGGCTGCTACTACTAGTCCCAATGCCGGTGCTGTTGCTACTACTAATTCCGATGCCGCTGCTGCTGCTGCTAGTTCCGATGCCAGTGCTGCTGCTGCTAGTTCCGATGCCGGTGCTAATTCCGATGCCACGGCTGCTGCTAGTTCCGATGCTGCTGCTGCTGTTACTAGTTCCAATGGCGCCGCTGCTGCTGTTGCTGTTAGTTCCGTTGCAACTGCTGCTGCTGCTACTAGTTCCGATGCTGCTGCTACAAGTTTTGATGCTGCATCTGCTCCTGCTACTAGTCCTGTTGCGTTCCTACTGTCACTAGTTCCGATGCCGCTGTAGCTGCAGCTGCGGCTGCGGCTGCTACTAGTACCGATGCTGCTGCGGCTGCTACTAGTTCCGATGCCGCTGCGGCTACTACTAGTTCCGCTGCTGCTGCGGCTACTACTAGTTCCGATACCGCTGCTGCTCCTACTAGTTCCGATGCCGCTGCGGCTACTACTAGTTCCGATGCCGCTGCTGCTGCGGCTACTACTAATTCCGATACCGCTGCTGCTCCTACTAGATCCAATGCCGCTGCTGCTGCTGCTACTAGTTCCAATGCCGCTGCTGCTGCTGCTGCTACTAGTTCTGATGCCACCGCTGCTGATGCTGTTACTAGTTCCGATGCCGCCGCTGCTGATGCTGTTACTAGTTCTGATAGCTGGTGCTGCTGCTACTAGTTCCGATGCGGCTGCCGCTGCCGCTGCGGCTTCTGCTACTAGTTCCAATGCCGCCGCTGCTGATGCTGCTGCTACTACTAGTCCTGATGGCGCTGCTACTATTAGTTTTGATGCTGCTGCTGATGCTGCTACTACTAGTTTCAATGCTGACATAGCTGCTGCTATTGCTGCTAATAGTTTAAATGCCGCTGCTACCACTAATTCTGATGCCGTTGCTGATGCTGCTACTACTAGGTGTGATGCCGACGCTGCTACTACTAGGTCTGATGCCATTGCTGCTGCTACTACTAGTTCTGATGCCATCGTTGCTACTAGTTCTGATGCCGCTGCTGCTGCTACTACTAGTTCCAAAGCAGCAGCTGCTGCTACTACTAGTTCCGATGCTGATGTGGCTGCTGTTGCTGCTACTAGTTCCGATGCCACTGCTGCTGCTACTAGTTCCTATGCCGCTGCTGCTGCTACTACTAGTTCCAATGTCGCTGCTTCTGCTATTAGTTCTGAAGTCGCTGCTGCTACTAAGAGTTCCGAAGCCGCCGACGCTGCAGCTGCTGCTGCTAGTTCTGAAGCCGCTGCTGTTACTACTAGTTCCGAAGCTGCCAGTGCTTCAGCTTCTGCTACTAGTTCCGATGCCGCTGCTGCTACTACTAGTTCCAATACCGCTGATGCTCCTACTAGATCCAATGTCGCTGCAGCTGCTGCTAATTGTTCCGAAGTCTCCGCCGCTGCTTCTGCTTCTACTAGTTCATAGGCTGCTTCTGCTACTAGTTCCGATGCTGCTGCTGCTGCTGCTAGTTCCGATGCTGCTGCTGCTGCTAGTTCCGATGCTGCTGCTGCTGCTAGTTCCGATGCTGCTGCTGCTACTAGTTCGGATGCCGCTGCTGCTACTAGTTCCGATGCCGCTGCTGCTGCTACTAGTTCCGATGCCGCTGCTGCTGCTACTAGTTCCGATGCCGCTGCTGCTGCTATAAGTTTGGATGCCGCATCTGCTCTTGCTACTCATCCTGATGCCGTTGCTGCTGTTACTAGTTCCGATGGTGCTACTTCTTCTGCGGCCGTTACTAGTTTTGATGCCGCCGCTGCTCTCGCTACTAGTCCAGATGCTGTTACTAGTTTCGATGCCTCTGCTCCTGCTATTAGTTCCGATGCCGGCGCTGCTGTTGGTGGTACTAGATCCGATGTTGCCGCTGCTGCTGCTGCTAGTTCCAATGGCGTTGCTGCTAGTTCTGATGCCACCACTGCTGCTGCTGCTGCTACTAGTTCCGATGCTGCCGCCTCTGCTGCTGCTACTAGTTCCAATGCTGCCGGTGCTACTAGTTCCAATACTGCTGCTGGTGCTACTAGGTCTGATACCACTGCCGCCGCTGCTAGTACCGATGCTGCTGCGGCTGCTACTAGTTCCGATGCCGCTGCGGCTACTACTAGTTCCGATGCCGCTGCTGCTGCGGCTACTACTAGTTCCGATACCGCTGCTGCTCCTACTAGATCCAATGCCGCTGCTTCCGCTGCTGCTACTAGTTCCGATGCAGCTGCGGCTGCGGCTGCTACTAGTACCGATGCTGCTGCGGCTGCTACTAGTTCCGATGCCGCTGCGGCTACTACTAGTTCCGATGCCGCTGCTGCTGCGGCTACTACTAGTTCCAATACCGCTGCTGCTCCTACTAGATCCAATGCCGCTGCTTCCGCTGCTGCTACTAGTTCCGATGCTGCCGCTGCTGCTGCTGCTACTAGTTCCAATGCCGCTGCTGCTGCTGCTACTAGTTCTGATGCCACCTCTGCTGATGCTGTTACTAGTTCCGATGCCGCCGCTGCTGATGCTGTTACTAGTTCTGATAGCTGGTGCTGCTGCTACTAGTTCCGATGCGGCTGCCGCTGCCGCTGCGGCTTCTGCTACTAGTTCCAATGCCGCCGCTGCTGATGCTGCTGCTACTACTAGTTCTGATGCCGCTGCTGATGCTGCTGCTACTACTAGTCCTGATGGCACTGCTACTATTAGTTTTGATGCTGCTGCTGATGCTGCTACTACTAGTTTCAATGCTGACATAGCTGCTGCTATTGCTGCTACTAGTTTAAATGCCGCTGCTACCGCTAATTCTGATGCCGCTGCTGATGCTGCTACTACTAGGTGTGATGCCGACGCTGCTACTACTAGGTCTGATGCCATTGCTGCTGCTACTACTAGTTCTGATGCCATCGCTGCTACTAGTTCTGATGCCGCTGCTGCTACTACTAGTTCCAAAGCAGCAGCTGCTGCTACTACTAGTTCCGATGCTGATGTGGCTGCTGTTGCTGCTACTAGTTCCGATGCCACTGCTGCTGCTACTAGTTCCTATGCCGCTGCTTCTGCTACTACTAGTTCCAATGTCGCTGCTTCTGCTATTAGTTCTGAAGTCGCTGCTGCTACTAAGAGTTCCGAAGCCGCCGACGCTGCAGCTGCTGCTGCTAGTTCTAAAGCCGCTGCTGTTACTACTAGTTCCGAAGCTGCCAGTGCTTCAGCTTCTGCTACTAGTTCCGATGCCGCTGCTGCTACTACTAGTTCCAATACCGCTGATGCTCCTACTAGATCCAATGTCGCTGCAGCTGCTGCTACTTGTTCCGAAGTCCCCGCCGCTGCTTCTGCTTCTACTAGTTCAGAGGCTGCTTCTGCTACTAGTTCCGATGCTGCTGCTGCTGCTGCTAGTTCCGATGCTGCTGCTGCTGCTGCTAGTTCCGATGCTGCTGCTGCTGCTGCTAGTTCCGATGCTGCTGCTGCTGCTAGTTCCGATGCTGCTGCTGCTGCTAGTTCCGATGCTGCTGCTGCTGCTGCTGCTGCTAGTTCCGATGCTGCTGCTGCTGCTACTAGTTCCGATGCCGCTGCTGCTACTAGTTCCGATGCCGCTGCTGCTGCTACTAGTTCCGATGCCGCTGCTGCTGCTATAAGTTTGGATGCAGCATCTGCTCTTGCTACTCATCCTGATGCCGTTGCTGCTGTTACTAGTTCCGATGGTGCTACTTCTTCTGCGGCCGTTACTAGTTTTGATGCCGCCGCTGCTCTCGCTACTAGTCCAGATGCTGTTACTAGTTTCGATGCCTCTGCTCCTGCTATTAGTTCCGATGCCGGCGTTGCTGTTGGTGGTACTAGATCCGATGTTGCCGCTGCTGCTGCTGCTGCTGCTGCTAGTTCCGATGCAGCTGCTACTAGTTCCAATGGCGTTGCTGCTAGTTCTGATGCCACCACTGCTGCTGCTACTAGTTCCGATGCTGCCGCCTCTGCTGCTGCTACTAGTTCCAATGCTGCCGGTGCTACTAGTTCCAATACTGCTGCTGGTGCTACTAGGTCTGATACCACTGCCGCCGCTGCTGATAGTTCCGATGCCGGTACCGCCGCTGCTTCTGCTACTCGTTCCAATGCCGCTACCGCCGCTGCTTCTGCTACTCGTTCCAATGCCGCTACCGCCGCTGCTTCTGCTACTAGTTCCAATGCCTCCGCTGCTGCTACTAGTTCCGATGCTGCTGCTACTACTAGTACCGATGCCGTTGCATCAGCAGCTGCTACTACTACTTCAGATGCTGCTGCTACTACTAGTGCCGCTGCTGATGCTGCTGCTACTACTAGTCCCGATGCCGCTGCTGATGCTGCTGCTACTACTAGTCCCGATGCCGCTGCTGATGCTGCTGCTACTACTAGTCCCGATGCCGTTGCAGATGCTGCTGCTGCTACTAGTCCCGATGCCGTTGCAGATGCTGCTACTACTAGTCCCGATGCCGTTGCAGATGCTGCTGCTACTACTAGTCCCGATGCCGTTGCAGATGCTGCTGCTACTACTAGTCCCGATGCCGCTGCTGATGCTGCTGCTACTACTAGTCCCGATGCCGCTGCTGATGCTGCTGCTACTACTAGTCCCGATGCCGCTGCTGATGCTGCTGCTACTACTAGTCCCGATGCCGTTGCAGATGCTGCTGCTACTACTAGTCCCGATGCCGTTGCAGATGCTGCTACTACTAGTCCCGATGCTGTTGCAGATGCTGCTGCTACTACTAGTCCCGATGCTGTTGCAGATGCTGCTGCTACTACTAGTCCCGATGCTGTTGCAGATGCTGCTGCTACTACTAGTCCCGATGCCGCTGCTGATGCTGCTGCTACTACTAGTCCCGATGCCGCTGCTGATGCTGCTGCTACTACTAGTCCCGATGCCGCTGCTGATGCTGCTGCTACTACTAGTCCCTATGCCGCTGCTGATGCTGCTGCTACTACTAGTTTTGATGCTGATGTAGCTGCTGCTACTGTTACTACTATTTCCAATGCCGCTGCTGCTACTACTGATTCTGATGCCGCTGCTGATGCAGCTGCTACTACTACTAGGTGTGATGCCACTGCTGATGCTGCTGCTACTAGTTCTGATGCCGCCCGATGCCGCTGCTGCTACTGATTCTGCTACTGCTAGTTTTGATGCTGATGTAGCTGCTGCTGCTACTAATTCTGATGCCGCTGCTGCTACTACTAGGTGTAATGCCAACTTTGTTGCTACTACTAGGTCTGATGCCGTCGCCGCTGCTACTACTAGTTCCGATGCCTTTGCTGATGCTGATGCTGCTGCTACTTACTAGTTCTGATGCTGACGTGGCTGCTTCTGCTTCTACTACTAGTTCTGATGCCGCTGCTGCTGCTGCTACTACTAGTTCTGATGCCGCTGCTGCTACTGGTTCTGATGCCGCTGCAGCTACTACTAGTTCCGATGCCGCTGCTGCTGCTACTAATTTTGATGCCGCTGCTGCTTGCAGCTACTAATTCTGATACCGCTGCTGCTGCTGCTACTAGTTCCGATGCTGACGTGGCTTCTGCTGCTACTAGTTCCGATTCCGCTGCTGCTACTAGTTCCGATGCCGCTGCTGCGTCTGCTGCTGCTAGTTCCGCTGCTGCTGCGTCTGCTGCTGCTAGTTCCGCTGCTGCTGCGTCTGCTGCTGCTAGTTCCGCTGCTGCTGCTGCTGCTAGTTCCGCTGCTGCTGCTGCTAGTTCCGAAGCTGCCGACGCTGCAGCTGCTGCTACTAGTTCTGGTATTGCTGCTGCTGATGCTACTAGTTCCGATGCCACTGCTACTACTACTAGTTACGATGCCCCTGCTGCTGCTGCTAGTTCTGATGCCGCTGCTGCTGCTGATAGTCCCGATGCCGCTGCTGCTGCTGCTAGTTCCGATGCCGCTGCCGCTGCTGCTAGTTCCGATGCCGCTGCTAGTTCCGATGCAGCTGCTGCTGCTGCTAGTTCCGATGCCGCTGCTAGTTCCGATGCAGCTGCTGCTGCTGCTAGTTCCGATGCCGCTGCTAGTTCCGATGCAGCTGCTGCTGCTGCTAGTTCCGATGCCGCTGCTAGTTCCGATGCCGCTGCTGCTGCTGCTAGTTCCGATGCCGCTGCTAGTTCCGATGCAGCTGCTGCTGCTGCTACTAGTTCCGATGCCGGTGCTGCTGCTGTAGCTGCTGCTAGTTCCGATGCCGCTGCTGCTGCTAGTTCCGATGCCGCTGCTGCTGCTGCTACTAGTTCCGATGCCGGTGCTGCTGCTGTAGCTGCTGCTAGTTCCGATGCCGGTGCTGCTGCTGTAGCTGCTGCTAGTTCCGATGCCGCTGCTGCTGCTGCTGCTAGTTCCGATGCCGCTGCTGCTGCTGCTGCTAGTTCCGATGCCGCTGCTGCTGCCGCTAGTTCCGATGCCGGTGCTACTGCTGCTACTAGTTCTGATCCCTCTGCTGCTACTAGTTTCAAAGCCTCTGCAGCTGCTACTAATTTTGATGCGGCTGGTGCTGCTATTGTTCCGATACCGCTGCTACTATTTCCGATGCCACTGCTGCTACAAGTTTTGATGCCGCATCTGCTCCTGCTACTAGTCCTGATGCCGTCGCTGCTAGTTCCGGTATTGCTGCTGCTGATACTACTAGTTCCGATGCCCCTGCTGTTGCTACTAGTTCTGATGCCATTGCTGCTGCTACTAGTTTTGATGCCACTTCTGCTGCTAGTTCCAAAGCCTCTGCCGCTGCTACTAGTTCCGATGCCACCGCCGCTGCTGCTCCTACTAGATCCAATGCCACTGCTGCTACTACTGCCGATGCCTCTGCTTCCGCTGCTGCTATTAGTTCTGATGCCGCCACTGCTGCTACTAGTTCCGATGCTACCGCTGCTGCTTCTAGTTCCGATGCCGCCGCTGGTGATGCCGTTACTAGTTCTGATGTCGCTACTAGTTCCAATGCCATCTCTGCTGCTGTTACTAATTCCGATGCTGCTGGTGCTACTAGTTCTGATACCGCTGGTGCTGCTGCTACTAGTTTCAATGCCGCCGCTGCTGCTACTAGTTCTGATGCTGCTGCTGATGCTGCTGCTACTACTAATCCAAATGCCACTGCTGATGCTGCTGTTGCTACTAGTCCCGATGCCGTTGCTGATGCTGCTGCTACTACTTGTTCCGATGCCACTGCTGATGCTGCTACTACTAATAGTTCCGATGCCGCTGCTGATGCTGCTACTACTAGTTTCGATGCTGAAGTAGCTGCTGCTGCTGATACTACTAGTTCCGATGCCGCTGCTGCTGCTGCTACTACTAATTCTGATGCCGCTGCTGCTACTACTAGGTGTGATGCCGACGCTGCTGCTACTACTATTTCCGATGCCGTTGCTGATGCTGCTGCTACTACTAGGTCTGATGCCATCGCTGCTGCTACTACTAGTTCTGATGCCGATGGTGCTTCTGCCACTAGTTCTGATGCCGCTGCTGCTTCTGCTACTAGTTCTGATGCCGCTGCTGCTACTACTAGTTCTGAAGTCGATGCTGCTGCTGCTACTAGTTTCGATGCCGCCGATGCAGCTGCTGCTACTACTAGTTCTGATACCGCTGCTGCTACTACTAGTTCTGATGCCGCTGCTGCTACTACTAGTTCTGATGCTGATGTGGCTGCTGCTGCTACTATTAGTTCCAATGTCGCTGCTACTAGTTCTGAAGCTGCCGATGCTGCAGCTGCCGCTACTAGTTCTGAAGCCGCTGCTGCTACTACTAGTTTCGAAGCTGCTGCCGTTCCAGCTTCTGCTACTAGTTCCGAAGCCGCTGCTGCTACTACTAGTTCCGATGCCGCTGCTGCTACTAATTTTAATGCCGCTGCTGGTGCTGCTACTAATTTTAATGCCGCTGCTGGTGCTGCCACTAGTTTCAAAGCCCCCACCACTGCATCTGCTGCTACTTGTTCCGAAGCCCCCGCCGCTGCTTCTGCTGCTACTAGTTCAGAGGCTTCTAATGCTACTAGTTCTGATGCTGCCACTAGTTCTGATGCCGCCGCTGCTGCTGATGCTACTAGTTCCAATGCCCTTGCTGCTGCTACTAGTTCCGATGTTGCTACTACTAGTTCCGATGCTGTTGCTACTAGTTCCTGTCACTGCATCTGCTGCTACTAAGTTTTGCTGCTGCTACTAGTTCCAATGCCACTGCTTTTGCTACTGTTGATACTAGTTCCAATGCAGCTTGTGCTGCTACTGGTTCCTATGATACTGCTGCTACTATTTCCAATGTCGTTGCAGTGACTGCTACTAGTTCTAATGCCGCTGCAGCTTCTGCTACTAATTTCGGTGTCGCTGCAGCTGCTGCTCCTAGTTTTGGTGCTGCTGCAGCTGCTGCTACTAGTTTCGGTGTTGCTGCTGCTGATGCTACTAGTTCCGATGCTGCTGCTGATGCTGCTAGTTCCGATGCCACTGCTACTACTACTAGTTACAATGCCCCTGCTGCTGCTAGTTCCGATGCCGCTGCTGCTAGTTCCAATGCCGGTGCTGCTGCTAGTTCCAATGCCGGTGCTGCTGCTAGTTCCAATGCCGCTGCAGCTGCTGCCAGTTCCAATGCTGCTACTAGTTTTGATGCCTCTGCTGATGCTAGTTCCAAAGCCTCTGCAGCTGCTACTAGTTCTGATGCTGCTGCTACTGCTATTGTTCCGATGCCGCTGCTACTATTTCCGATGCCACTGCTGCTACAAGTTTTGATGCTGCCGCTGCTCCTGCTACTAGTCCTGATGCCACTACTGCTACTAGTTCCGATGCCGCCGCTGCGGCTACTAGTTCCGATGCCGCCGCTGCTGCTACTAGTTCCGATGCGCCGCTGCTGCTACTAGTTCCGATGCCGCTGATGCTGTTACTAGTTCTGATGTCGCTACTAGTTGCAATGCCACCTCTTCTGCTGCTACTAGTTCCGATGCTGCTGGTGCTACTAGTTCTGATACCGCTGGTGCTGCTGCTACTAGTTCAGATGCCGCTGCTGCTTCTGCTACTACTAGTCCCGATGCCGTTGCTATGCTGCTGCTGCTACTAGTCCCGATGCCGCTGCTGATGCTGCTGCTACTACTAGTCCCGATGCCGCTGCTGATGCTGCTGCTACTACTAGTCCCGATGCCGCTGCTGATGCTGCTGCTACTACTAGTCCCGATGGCGCTGCTGATGCTGCTGCTACTACGTCCCGATGGCGCTGCTGATGCTGCTGCTACTACTAGTCCCGATGCCGCTGCTGATGCTGCTGCTACTACTAGTCCCGATGCCGCTGCTGATGCTGCTGCTACTACTAGTTCAGATGCCGCTGCTGATGCTGCTGCTACTACTAGTTCTGAGGCCGCTGCTGATGCTGCTACTAATAGTTTCGATGCTGATGTAGCTGCTGCTACTGCTACTACTAGTTCTGATGCCGCTGCTGCTGCTACTAGTTTCAATGCCACTGCTGCTACTACTAATTCTGATGCTGCTGCTGCTACTACTAGGTCTGATGCCGTCGCTGCTGCTACTACTAGTTCTAATGCCACTGCTGCTACTAGTTTCGATGCTGCTGCTGCTTCTAGTTCCGATGCCGCTGCTGCTACTGCTAGTTCCGATGCCGCTGCTGCTACTGCTAGTTCCAATGCCGCTGCTGCTGCTACTGCTAGTTCCGATGCCGCTGCTGCTGCTACTGCTAGTTCCGATGCCGCTGCTGCTGCTACTGCTAGTTCCAATGCCGCTGCTGCTGCTACTGCTAGTTCCAATGCCGCTGCTACTGCTAGTTCCGCTGCTGCTGCTACTGCTAGTTCCAATGTCGCTGCTGCTGCTATTACTAGTTCCAATGTCGCTGCTGCTGCTATTACTAGTTCCAATGTCGCTGCTGCTGCTATTACTAGTTCCAATGTCGCTGCTGCTACTACTAGTTCCGAAGCCGCCGACGCTGCAGCTGCTACTACTAGTTCCGAAGCCGCCGACGCTGCAGCTGCTGCTACTAGTTCTGAAGCCGCCGCTGCTACTACTAGTTCCGATGCCGATGCTGCTGCTACTAGTTCCGATGCCGCTGCTGCTGCTAATTTCTATGCCACTGCTTTTGCTGCTACTAGTTTCAATGCTGCTGCTGCTGCTACCAGTTTTGATGCCGCTGCTGCTGCTGCTACTAGTTTTGATGCTGCTGCTGCTGCTACTAGTTCCAAAGCCCCCGCCGCTGCAGCTGCTGCTACTTGTTCCAAAGCCGCCACCCCTGCTTCTGCTGCTACTGATTTTGATGCCGCTGCTTTTGCTGCTACTAGTTTCAATGCTGCTGCTGCTACTAGTTTTTTATGCCGCTGCTGCTGCTACTAGTTTTGATGCCGCTGGTGCTGCTGCTACTAGTTTCAATGCCGCCGCTGCTGCTACTAGTTCTGATGCTGCTGCTGATGCTGCTGCTACTACTAATCCAAATGCCACTGCTGATGCTGCTGTTGCTACTAGTCCCGATGCCGTTGCTGATGCTGCTGCTACTACTTGTTCCGATGCCACTGCTGATGCTGCTACTACTAATAGTTCCGATGCCGCTGCTGATGCTGCTACTACTAGTTTCGATGCTGAAGTAGCTGCTGCTGCTGATACTACTAGTTCCGATGCCGCTGCTGCTGCTGCTACTACTAATTCTGATGCCGCTGCTGCTACTACTAGGTGTGATGCCGACGCTGCTGCTACTACTATTTCCGATGCCGTTGCTGATGCTGCTGCTACTACTAGGTCTGATGCCATCGCTGCTGCTACTACTAGTTCTGATGCCGATGGTGCTTCTGCTACTAGTTCTGATGCCGCTGCTGCTTCTGCTACTAGTTCTGATGCCGCTGCTGCTACTACTAGTTCTGAAGTCGATGCTGCTGCTGCTACTAGTTTCGATGCCGCCGATGCAGCTGCTGCTACTACTAGTTCTGATACCGCTGCTGCTACTACTAGTTCTGATGCCGCTGCTGCTACTACTAGTTCTGATGCTGATGTGGCTGCTGCTGCTACTATTAGTTCCAATGTCGCTGCTACTAGTTCTGAAGCTGCCGATGCTGCAGCTGCCGCTACTAGTTCTGAAGCCGCTGCTGCTACTACTAGTTTCGAAGCTGCTGCCGTTCCAGCTTCTGCTACTAGTTCCGAAGCCGCTGCTGCTACTACTAGTTCCGATGCCGCTGCTGCTACTAATTTTAATGCCGCTGCTGGTGCTGCTACTAATTTTAATGCCGCTGCTGGTGCTGCCACTAGTTTCAAAGCCCCCACCACTGCATCTGCTGCTACTTGTTCCGAAGCCCCCGCCGCTGCTTCTGCTGCTACTAGTTCAGAGGCTTCTAATGCTACTAGTTCTGATGCTGCCACTAGTTCTGATGCCGCCGCTGCTGCTGCTGCTACTAGTTCTGATGCCGCCACTGCTGCTGATGCTACTAGTTCCAATGCCCTTGCTGCTGCTACTAGTTCCGATGTTGCTACTACTAGTTCCGATGCTGTTGCTACTAGTTCCTGTCACTGCATCTGCTGCTACTAAGTTTTGCTGCTGCTACTAGTTCCAATGCCACTGCTTTTGCTACTGTTGATACTAGTTCCAATGCAGCTTGTGCTGCTACTGGTTTCTATGATACTGCTGCTACTATTTCCAATGTCGTTGCAGTGACTGCTACTAGTTCTAATGCCGCTGCAGCTTCTGCTACTAATTTCGGTGTCGCTGCAGCTGCTGCTCCTAGTTTTGGTGCTGCTGCAGCTGCTGCTACTAGTTTCGGTGTTGCTGCTGCTGATGCTACTAGTTCCGATGCTGCTGCTGATGCTGCTAGTTCCGATGCCACTGCTACTACTACTAGTTACAATGCCCCTGCTGCTGCTAGTTCCGATGCCGCTGCTGCTAGTTCCAATGCCGCTGCAGCTGCTGCCAGTTCCAATGCCGGTGCTGCTGCTAGTTCCAATGCCGGTGCTGCTGCTAGTTCCAATGCCGCTGCAGCTGCTGCCAGTTCCAATGCTGCTACTAGTTTTGATGCCTCTGCTGATGCTAGTTCCAAAGCCTCTGCAGCTGCTACTAGTTCTGATGCTGCTGCTACTGCTATTGTTCCGATGCCGCTGCTACTATTTCCGATGCCACTGCTGCTACAAGTTTTGATGCTGCCGCTGCTCCTGCTACTAGTCCTGATGCCACTACTGCTACTAGTTCCGATGCCGCCGCTGCGGCTACTAGTTCCGATGCCGCCGCTGCTGCTACTAGTTCCGATGCGCCGCTGCTGCTACTAGTTCCGATGCCGCTGATGCTGTTACTAGTTCTGATGTCGCTACTAGTTGCAATGCCACCTCTTCTGCTGCTACTAGTTCCGATGCTGCTGGTGCTACTAGTTCTGATACCGCTGGTGCTGCTGCTACTAGTTCAGATGCCGCTGCTGCTTCTGCTACTACTAGTCCCGATGCCGTTGCTATGCTGCTGCTGCTACTAGTCCCGATGCCGCTGCTGATGCTGCTGCTACTACTAGTCCCGATGCCGCTGCTGATGCTGCTGCTACTACTAGTCCCGATGCCGCTGCTGATGCTGCTGCTACTACTAGTCCCGATGGCGCTGCTGATGCTGCTGCTACTACTAGTCCCGATGGCGCTGCTGATGCTGCTGCTACTACTAGTCCCGATGCCGCTGCTGATGCTGCTGCTACTACTAGTCCCGATGCCGCTGCTGATGCTGCTGCTACTACTAGTTCCGATGCCGCTGCTGATGCTGCTGCTACTACTAGTTCTGAGGCCGCTGCTGATGCTGCTACTAATAGTTTCGATGCTGATGTAGCTGCTGCTACTGCTACTACTAGTTCTGATGCCGCTGCTGCTGCTACTAGTTTCAATGCCACTGCTGCTACTACTAATTCTGATGCTGCTGCTGCTACTACTAGGTCTGATGCCGTCGCTGCTGCTACTACTAGTTCTAATGCCACTGCTGCTACTAGTTTCGATGCTGCTGCTGCTTCTAGTTCCGATGCCGCTGCTGCTACTGCTAGTTCCGATGCCGCTGCTGCTACTGCTAGTTCCAATGCCGCTGCTGCTGCTACTGCTAGTTCCGATGCCGCTGCTGCTGCTACTGCTAGTTCCGATGCCGCTGCTGCTGCTACTGCTAGTTCCAATGCCGCTGCTGCTGCTACTGCTAGTTCCAATGCCGCTGCTACTGCTAGTTCCGCTGCTGCTGCTACTGCTAGTTCCAATGTCGCTGCTGCTGCTATTACTAGTTCCAATGTCGCTGCTGCTGCTATTACTAGTTCCAATGTCGCTGCTGCTGCTATTACTAGTTCCAATGTCGCTGCTGCTGCTACTAGTTCCAATGTCGCTGCTGCTACTACTAGTTCCGAAGCCGCCGACGCTGCAGCTGCTACTACTAGTTCCGAAGCCGCCGACGCTGCAGCTGCTGCTACTAGTTCTGAAGCCGCCGCTGCTACTACTAGTTCCGATGCCGATGCTGCTGCTACTAGTTCCGATGCCGCTGCTGCTGCTAATTTCTATGCCGCTGCTGCTGCTGCTACTAGTTTCAATGCTGCTGCTGCTGCTACCAGTTTTGATGCCGCTGCTGCTGCTGCTACTACTTTTGATGCTGCTGCTGCTGCTACTAGTTCCAAAGCCCCCGCCGCTGCAGCTGCTGCTACTTGTTCCAAAGCCGCCACCCCTGCTTCTGCTGCTACTGATTTTGATGCCGCTGCTTTTGCTGCTACTAGTTTCAATGCTGCTGCTGCTACTAGTTTTTTTATGCCGCTGCTGCTGCTACTAGTTTTGATGCCGCTGGTGCTGCTGCTACTAGTTTCGATGCCGCTGCTGCTGCTACTAGTTCCGAAGCCGCCGCCGCTGCAGCTGCTGCTACTTGTTACGAAGCCACCACTGCTGCTTCTGCTGCTACTTGTTCCGAAGCCCCCGCCGCTGCTTATGCTGCTACTAGTTCAGAGGCTTCTGCTGCTACTAGTTCTGATGCCGCCACTGCTGCTGCTACTAGTTCTTATGCAGCCGCTGCTGCTACTAGTTCTGATGCCACCACTGCTGCTACTAGTTCTGATGCCACCACTGCTGCTACTAGTTCCAAAGCCACCACTGCTGCTACTAGTTCCAATGCTTCTACTACTAGTTCTGATGCTGCTCCTACTAGTTCCAATGCTGCTGCTACATGTTCCAATGCTGCTCCTACTAGTCCCAATGCTGATGCTACTAGTCCCAATGCTGCTGCATATGCTGCTACTAAGTTTTGCTGCTGCTACTAGTTCCAATGCCACTGCTGTTGCTGATGCTACTAGTGCTGATGCCACTACTTTTGCTACTGTTGATACTAGTTCCAATGCAGCTTGTGCTGCTACTGGTTCCTATGATACTGCTGCTACTGGTTCCTATGATACTGCTGCTACTATTTCCGATGTCGCTGCAGTGACTGCTACTAGTTCTAATGCCGCTGCATCTTCTGCTACTAATTTCGGTGTCGCTGCAGCTGCTGCTCCTAGTTTTGGTGTCGCTGCAGCTGCTACTGCTAGTTTCGGTGTCGCTGCTGCTGATGCTAGTCCCGATGTCGCTGCTGATGATGCTACTAGTTTCGGTGTCGCTGCTGATGATGCTACTAGTTTCGGTGTCGCTGCTGCTGCTGCTAGGCTCGATGTCGCTATTACTGCTACTATTCCCGATGCCGTTGCTGCTGCTACTTGTTCTGATGCCAGTGCTTTTGCTGCTGCTGCTACTAGTTCCAATGCGGCTTCTGCTGCTATTACTTCCTATGATGCTGCAGTGACTGCTACTAGTTCTAATGCTGCTGCTGCTGCTACTAGTCCCGATGCCGCTGCTGCTGCTACTAGTCCTGATGCCACTGCTGCTGCTACTAGTCCCGAGGCCGCTGTTGCTGGTACTATTCCCGATGCCACTGCTCCTGATATTAGTCCCGATGCCGCCGCTGCTCGGGCTGCTACTATGCCCGCTGTGCTGCTCCTGCTACTAGTCCTGAAGCCGATGGTGCTACGAGTCCCGATGTCGATACTGCTACCAGTCCCGATGCTGTCACTGCTGCTGCTACTAGTATCGATGCTGCTGCTGATACTAGTCCCGATGCTGCTACTGGTCCTGATGCCGCTGCTGCTCTGGCTATTAATCCTGAAGCCAGTACTGCTACTAATCCCGATGCCATCACTAGTGCTACAACTAGTCTCTATGACGATGCTCCTGCTGGTACTATACCCAATGCCTCTGCTGCTACTAGTAGTCCAGATTTTGCAGCTGCTGCTACTAGTAGTCCTGATGTTGTAGCTTCTGCTACTTGTAGCCCAGATGTTGCAGCTGCTGCTACTTGTAGTCCTGATGTTGCAGCTGCTGCTACTTGTAGTCCTGATGTTGCAGCTGCTGCTACTTGTAGTCCTGATGTTGCAGCTGCTGCTACTTGTAGTCCTGATGTTGCAGCTGCTGCTACTAGTAGTCCTGATGTTGCAGCTGCTGCTACTAGTAGTCCTGATGTTGCAGCTGCTGCTACTAGTAGTCCTGATGTTGCAGCTGCTACTAGTAGTCCACGCAGCTGCTGCTACTAGTAGTCCTGATGTTGCTGCTGCTGCTCCTAGTTTTGATGTTGCTGCTGCTGCTACTAGTTTTGATGTTGCTGCTGCTGCTACTAGTTTTAATGTTGCTGCTGCTGCTGCTGCTCCTAGTTTTGATGTTGCTGCTGCTGCTACTAGTTTTGATGTTGCTGCTGCTGCTACTAGTTTTAATGTTGCTGCTGCTGCTACTACTACTACTAGTTTTGTTGCTGCCACTGCTGCTGCTACTAGTTTCTGCCACTGCTGTTGCTGCTGCTACTCGTTCCTGCCACTGCTGTTGCTGCTGCTACTAGTTCCTGCCACTGCTGTTGCTGCTGCTACGAGTTCCAATGCCACTGCTGTTGCTGTTGCTACTAGTCCGGATACCGTTGCTGTTGCTACTAGTCCGGATACTCCTGCTGCTACTGCTACTAGTCCCGATGCTGCCGCTGCTGCTGCTACTAGTCCCGATGCTGCCGCTGCTGCTGCTACTAGTCCCGATGCCCCTGCTGCTCCTATTACTAGTCCTGATACCCCTGCTGCTGCTACTAGTCCTGATGCCCATGCTGCTCCTGTTACTAGTCCCGGTGCCAATTATGCTACTAGTCCCAATGCTGATGCTGCTGCTACTAGTCCCGATACCGCCGCTGCTACTGCTACTAGCGTGATGTGAGAGTATTCCGACACTGCAGATTCTGATATGGGTCGAGTTATCCCCTTCTGTTAGTCTTATGCCAGTCATTTAAAAAGCTGCCGTCCAAGTTGGTACATAATTTACATTCAGAAAAAAGAAAAATTACAAGCCAAGGGCTCTAGGATTTTTTTTTCTTCTAAAGTAGATCTAATATCTACTTATCTTACAAATCACACACTTATACAATTATTGGAATTAAAGCTTTATAGAGTATATACTAACAATGTCAACTCGAGCTCCCAAAGAAAATTAATTATAGGCACCACCAGTTGGACTATAACCGACCCCGAACACATGAAAATTCTCTAATTATCCCCATTAATTTAATAAGCAAATATTAAGTAATTGGATTTAATTTTATCGCCATATGTGTTTATTGATGAAGTTACTAACATAAATGATAGTAGGAGAGACTAACTATAGTAAGCAGCTCTTCTAGGAGAGTGACAATCCAAGATCAAACCATTGTTCTCTAGCCTTGAATATTGCCATAGCCACTGTACCATGGTCTTCCACTGTCTTGGATTTAGAGTTTTCTTGCTTGAGGGTACACTCGGGCACACTATTTTATCTGGCAAATCAGCACCAATTTGTGTGTGCTTAAAAGTTCAAACTTGCAGCAAATGTTTTTATGTTGAACAGGCTGACAAGTCTTTGCCGATATGCCTCTTTATAGTTTATATATGAAATATCTATTTTAATGTTTACTGTTCTTAGAATATTTTATTTTAGTTGTTCACTTCTCTTATTTCCTTTCCTCACTGGGGTAATTTTCCCTGTTGTAGCCCTTGGGCGTATAGCATCCAGCTTTTTTCAACTAGGGTTGTAGAGTGGCTAGTAGCAAAAATTATTGAAAAGTATCCTAAACTTCACTCTTATAGATATATTCAGATAAATGTCCTATAAAGATAAGTTTGTAAGTAATAAGAGTTAACAGAATTGATTACTGTCACATACACTATTAAAACTGACGCAAAGTACAATTGAGAACTTTTATAAATTAATTTGCAGAAAAGATAGATAAAGACTGTCCCACCCCAAGAAATATTGTCCCTGTGCTAACTGAACTACACAGGCTGCTCATCAAAGCTAGAAGAGATTCTAAAATACATGCAGGAACTTTGTTATTAGAACTGGACGTCTTGGAATATTTAAGAATTGCAACGTGCCGTGCCCACGAGACTTGGTTAGTGATATTTTAAAGTTATTTAAGCCAAACTACACCTCTACTGAGCTGAAGAACTGTCAAATATGCACCCCCAAGATTGCATAATTAGTTCTCCCTTCACATCTCAAGAAACTGAAGACTAATTGCTTTCAAGAAGTTAAAATCTATCATACACAATTTGCTATGGGTGAAGTATATATGAAAAATTCCGTGGATTACGATTTATGATTATCTGAGTACTCAAAGGATATCTATGGCAAAAACTCATACAGTTCCTACAGTTATGATACACTTCGATGTGTAACAACGCCAGGAAATTTTTTCAAAGCAAAGAATGGATAATCCACATTCAAAGGCAAAAACTATGCGGTGAACAAAAACCTCTCGACTAATTGAAAGTTACAGCCTCTTACATGTGTGGCGGAGCAAGAAAACTAAACTAAGTAAAGATAAACCACACGGAATGGCTAAAAGTATGTGGTAGACAAGAACCTGTCAACTAATTAAAAGTTTATGAACCCATTACAAGTGTGGTGGGACCAAGAAAATTTTTCCAAGGAAAGATAAACCATATTAAATGGCTAAAAGTAAGTAGTAGACAAGAACCTCTCAACCAAATAAAAGTTTATGAACCTCTTACAACTGTGGCAGGGCCAAGAAAACTTTTCTAAGTAAAGATAAACCATGCTGAACAGCTATAAGTATGTGGTAGACAAGAACTTCTCAACTAATTAAAAGTTTATGAACCTCTTACAAGTGTGGCGGGATCAAGTAAACTTTTCTGAGTAAAGATAAACCATAATGAATGGCTAAAAGTATGAGCTAGACAAGAACCTGTCAACTAATTAAAAATTATGAACCTCTTACAAGTGTGGCGGGACCAAAAAAACTTTTCTAAGTAAAGATAAACCATACTGAATGGCTAAAAGTATGTGCTTGACAAGAAACTCTAAACTAATTAAAAGTTTATGAACCTCTTACAAGTGTGGTGGGACCAAGAAAATTTTCTAAGTAAAGATAAATCTTACAGAATGGCTAAAAGTATGTGCTAGACAAGAACCTTTCAACTAATTAAATGTTTATGAACCTCTTACAAGTGTGGTGGAACCAAGAACACTTTTGTAAGTAAAGATAAACCATACTGAAAGAAAGTTTGAGGTAGAAAAGAACCTCTCAACTAATTAACAGTTTATGAACCTCTTACAAGTGTGGTGGAACCAAGAAAACATTTGTAAGTAAAGATAAACCCTACTTAATGGCTAAAAGTATGTGGTAGACAAGAACCTCTCAACTAATCAACAGTTTATGAACCTCTTACAAGTGTGGTGGAATCAAGAAAACTTTTCTAAGTAAAGATAAACCATGCTGAATGGCTAAAAGTTTGTGGTAGACAAGAACCTCTCAACTAATCAACAGTTTATGAACCTCTTGCAAGTGTGGTGGAACCAAGAAAACTTTTCTAAGTAAAGATAAACCATACTGAATGGCTAAAAGTATGTGGTAGACAAGAACTTCACAACTAATTAAAAGTTTATGCTCCTCTTACAAGTGTGGCGAGACCACAAACTTTTTTAAGTAAAGATAAACCATGCTGAAACACTAAAAGTTTGTGGTAGACAAGAACCTCTCAACTAATCAACAGTTTATGAACCTCTTGCAAGTGTGGTGGAACCAAGAAAACTTTTCTAAGTAAAGATAAACCATACTGAATGGCTAAAAGTATGTGGTAGACAAGAACTTCACAACTAATTAAAAGTTTATGCTCCTCTTACAAGTGTGGCGAGACCACAAACTTTTTTAAGTAAAGATAAACCATGCTGAAAGACTGAAAGTTTGTGGTAGACAAGAACCTCTCAACTAATCAACAGTTTATGAACCTCTTGCAAGTGTGGTGGAACCAAGAAAACTTTTCTAAGTAAAGATAAACCATACTGAATGGCTAAAAGTAAACCATACTGAATAGCTATAAGTATGTGCTAGACAAGAACCTCTCAACTAATTTGAAGTTTATGCGCCTCTTACAAGTGTGGCGAGACCACAAACTTTTTTAAGTAAAGATAAACCATGCTGAAACACTAAAAGTTTGTGGTAGACAAGAACCTCTCAACTAATCAACAGTTTATGAACCTCTTGCAAGTGTGGTGGAACCAAGAAAACTTTTCTAAGTAAATATAAACCATACTGAATGGCTAAAAGTATGTGGTAGACAAGAACCTCTCAACTAATTTGAAGTTTATGCGCCTCTTACAAGTGTGACGGGACCACAAACTTTTTTAAGTAAAGATAAACCATGCTGAAAGACTGAAAGTTTGTGGTAGACAAGAACCTCGCAACTAATCAACAGTTTATGAACCTCTTACAAGTGTGGTGGAACCAAGAAAACATTTGTAAGTAAAGATAAACCATAATGAATGGCTAAAAGTATGTGGTAGATAAGAACCTCTCAACTGATTAAAAGTTTATGAACCTCTTACAAGTGTGGTGGAATCAAGAAAACTTTTCTAAGTAAAGATAAACCATGCTGAATAGCTAAAAGTATGTGGTATACAAGAACCTCTCAACTAATCAACAGTTTATGAACCTCTTGCAAGTGTGGTGGAACCAAGAAAACGTTTCTAAGTAAAGATAATCCATGCTGAATGGCTAAAAGTATGTGATAGACAAGAACTCCTCAACCAATTAAAAGTTTATGAACCTTTACCAAGTGTGGCAGAACTAAGAAAAGTTGGTGGAACCAAGAAAACTTTTCTAAGTAAAGATAAACCATGCTGAATGGCTAAAAGTATGTGCTAGACAAGAACTTCTCAACTAATTAAAAGTTTATGAGCCTCTTACAAGTGTGGTGGGACCAAAAAAACTTTCCTAAGTAAAGATAAACCATACTGAAAGAAAGTTTGCGGTAGAAAAGAACCTCTTAACTAATTAACAGTTTATGAACCTCTTACAAAAGTGGTGGAACCAAGAAAAAAATTATAAATAAAGATAAACCATACTGAAAGGAAGTTTGCGGTAGAAAAGAACCTCTCAACCAATTAACAGTTTATGAACCTCTTAAAAATGTGGCAGGGCCAAGAGAACTTTTCTAAGTAAAGATAAACCATGCTGAATAGCTATAATTATGTGGTAAACAAGAACTTCCCAACTAATTAAAAGTTTATGAACCTCTTACAAGTGTGGCGGGATCAAGAAAACTTTTCTGAGTAAAGATAAACCATGCTGAATGGCTAAAAGTTTGTGGTAGCCAAGAAATTCTCAACTAACTGAAAGTTTACGAGCCTCTTACAAGTGTGGCGGGACCGAGAAAATTTTTCTAAGTAGAGATAAACCATACTGAATGGCTAAATGTATGTGATAGACAAGAACTTCTCAACTAATTAAAAGTTTATGAACCTCTTACAAGTGTGGCTGGACCAAGAAAACTTTTCTAAGTAAAGATAAACCATACTAAATGGGTAAAAGTATGTGATAGACGAGAACTTCTCAATTAATCAAAAGTTTATGAACCTCTCACATGTGTGGCGGGATCAAGAAAACTTTTCTGAGTAAAGATAAACCATAATGAATGGCTAAAAGTATGTGGTAGACAAGAACCTCTCAAGTAATTAACAGTTTATAAACCTCTTGCAAGAGTGGTGGAATCAAGAAAACTTTTGTAAGTAAAGATAAACCATACTGAATGGCTAAAAGTATGTGGTAGACAAGAACTTCTTAACTAATTAAAAGTTTATGAACCTTTTACAAGTGTGGCGGGACAAAGAAAAGTTGGTGGGACCAAGAAAACTTTTGTAAGTAAAGATAAACCATACTGAATGGCTAAAAGTATGTGATAGACAAGAACTTCTCAACTAATTAAAAGTTTATGAACTTCTTACAAGTGTGGCGGGACCAAGAAAACTTTTCTAAGTAAAGATAAACCATACTGAATGGCTAAAAGTATGTGCTAGACAAGAACCAACAACTAATTAAAAGTTTATGATCATCTTACAAGTGTGGCGGGACCAAGAAAACTTTTGTAAGTAAAGATAAATTATACTGAATGGCTAAAAGTATATGATAGACAAGAACTTCTCAACCAATTAAAAGTTTATGAACCTCTTACAAGTGTGGCGAGACCAAGACATTTTTCTAAGTAAAGATAAACCATATTGAATGGCTAAAAGTATGTGATAGACAAGAACTCTTCAACCAATTAAAAGTTTAGGAACCTTTTACAAGTGTGGTGGGACCAAGAAAAGTTGGTGGGACCAAGAAAACTTTTCTAAGTAAAGATAAACCATACTGAATGGCTAAAAGTAAGTGATAGACAAGAACTTCTCAACCAATTAAAAGTTTATGAACCTTTTACAAGTATGGTGGGACCAAGAAAACTTTTCTAAGTAAAGATAAACCCTACTGAATGACAAAGTATGTGGTAGACAAGAACTTCTCAACTAATTAAAAGTTTATGAACCTGAACCTCTTATAAGTGTGGTGGATCAAAAAAAAAACTTTTCTAAGTAAAGATAAACCATACTGAATGGCTAAAAGTATGTGGTAGACAAGAACCTCTCAACTAATTAAAAGTTTATGAACTAACTACAAGTATGACGGGACCAAGAAAACCTTATAGATAAAGTAAGGATGACCCATATTGAAGGGAAAACGTATGTGGCAAACAAGTGCTTCCTAACTTCTTGAAAATTTACGAACTGGCAAGTGTGGCGGGACCAAGAAACGGATATTGATCAAAGTGAAAAATCTATTTTTTGTGTGAGATGGCCATGTCGTCCTGATGGAAGGGTTCCTATAGGTAACCTTCTAAGGGATATTTGCCACTGTGATACTCCCATAGGATTAAAACCAAAGGTCTCCAGGATTCCAACTCCTGGCACGAGTATCCAATAAAGGATATCGTATAACATCAGATGATAAACCATATGCAAAGGCAAAAACTTTAATGAACGAGTGCCCCTCAACATCTTTGAAGTTTATAGAGTCTTATTTATTATTTATCCTTTTAGGTGAATGCAAGCACAGTGTCTTTGAAGATAAGAAGCAGTAAGGGAAAATGTCAAGAACAGCAACAAATTTACGATCGGAAAAACCTTACAACAGCCGTATGAGGGACTTAGTTAAGCTGCTTATTGTAGAGAGATTTCTTCGAGTTATATAAAAATGGAAATGGTAATTTCTGTTTATGAACTTGTCCAATATTCAAAAACCTAATTAAATTACGAATATGTAATATTTCTTATTAAATCTATTATTTTAGATTATGACTAATATTTTAATTAGATTACGAATATGTAATATTTTTTTATTTAATGTATTATTTTAGATTATGATTATTTTAATTAAATTTCGAATGTAATATTTTTTATTAAATATAATTTTAGATTATAACTATAAATTTTAATTAAATTACAAATAAGTAATATTTTTTACTAAATCTATTACTTTAGATTGACTAATATATTTTAATTAAATTACGAATATATAATATTTTTTATTAAATCGATTATTTTAGATTATGACTAATATGTTTTAATTAAATTACGAATTTGTAATATTTTAGATTATGATTTTTTGAAATTGTTACTATGTAATATATTTTGAATAAATTGCGAATGTAATATTTCAATTGAATTATGATTTTTTTAGATTGACTATTTTAATCAAAAACAATTTTTAATTAAATTGATTTAAAAAAAAAATACTATATATTCAGTTTTAATTAAATTATGAGTATGTAATATTTAAATTCAATTATGAATTAAAAAAAAAAACCATTTTACGTTTACTAAATAACGAATTATTTTCAAACTACATTATGAATGCAATAATTTTTTTTAAACTAAATATATATTTAAACTGAAGTATGAATATGTAATATTTACAAATTATGGTTATATAATGTATACGAATAGCAAAGAGACCGAAATGTATGTATAATTTAAACCAA
>NC_090760.1:18623390-18635890 GCF_036898095.1 Palaemon carinicauda
AACATTTTTATAAATTCAAACATTTTTATAAATTCAAACATTTTTATAAAGTCAAACATTTTTATAAATTCAAACATTTTTATAATTTCAATCATATTTTTTCAATCCTCTTTTGTTGTCCTTGGTCAGCAAAGCTTCTGTTTCTGGAATCTAAGTTTAGCTGTTCAAGAAGATTAAAAACAAATTAGATCTCTTCGATACACATTACATTTGTATATATATTTTCCCCGAGTCGTATTACTACATCCATACAACACGTACTTGTCCTATCAGCTTTCCATTATACAGTATCATGAAAATATAAAATGTAATAACACACGAGACAAGGGTACAGTAAAAAATACCACACAGTACAGTGTTTTTTTAAAAAATCGTACAGTAATACACGCAAACACATAAATCTCACATAAAGGACATTTTATTTTTATGTAAACAAACCACAAACATAAAAAAGCTATTGTCCCGATTCTCCAAATTTCCAAAGCAATTTCCTTAACCACCAGACAACTGCATGTTCCACCCTGCGGATTGACTTAGTCTATGAAAATATGTTACATATATCTTGATAAATAAATGCATTCAGAAGTTCAACAAAAATATTTATTTTATGCATCACATTTAACTGCCACATTACATAAAGTATTTTTTTTTTTATTTTCCCGGGGCAGGATCCCCTTGGCCATAGTAATTCCACTTTATAAAAGCCCTGTCCACACGATCGAGCATGCCCGACGGGCAAACAGTGATACCAGGCCACAATCGTTAGTGAAAATGAGGGTTGATGACATCGGAAGCGGTTAACTAAAGGCAGGGATCTGGCAACACTGTATGATGCCAGATCCCTATCTGTGGTTTTCCTGCTTCTGACGTCATTAACCCTCATTCTTATTAACTATTGTGGTCTGGTATCACTGTTTGCCCGTCGGGCATGCTCGATCGTGTGGACAGGGTTTAAGAATCAATTCAGGCAAAGGAGAATTCCACCACACACACACACACACATACATACTTGTTTTGAATCAAGGATTGTGGAACATACCGGCCGGTTTCCTGCCCCCCTACTAACACATATAAAACAATTCCACCTAGCAGTATAGACTAGTTAAGTCCTATTCCAAAGAGGCATTTTTACCTCGAAGAGGTAATTTTTTTATACCTTCAATGGGTCCTACCTATCATTTCCTACATCTGTTGAGTGCTCATGGCTCAGTATGATGCTTAGGCCTATACATTTCTTATATCATGAAAATTAGGCCAAAGGTTCAAGGGATGTTTTCGTTTTTTATAATACTGAATCTATTCCTTATGCTTTCTGTATTAGGTTTAATTCGATGAAGTTATAATTTTAGCAGCTAGGTCGTTTGAAGTTAATTAATTAGAGACTGCTTTGTAATCCTTTTCAAGAACATATTCGTCAAAAAACAAAAAAATATATTTTATTTCCATTTTCTTCTTATCTAAATTAACTCGATGTCTGTGTACATAAATCAGCGTGCATCTTTCCTTTATCACAGCTTCATAAATACCGAAGAAATAATTACAGAAAGTCCTCAACTTAAAAAATTAATAATACGTTCCAAGAAGCTCTTTGCAAGTTGAATTTACCTAAATGTCATTTTGATTACTGTATTAAATGATATAATATTGTTTGATAACAGTATTTGTCTATCTTATTACACTATATAAACTTTTGATGCAATATCTGATATGTATAATTTCGCTTTGATTTATGTTCGTATCTCCGAATGTTCGTAAGTTGAATACTCGTATGGTGAATGTTCGTAAGTCGAATAGTTGCAGGATGAGGACCTACTGTCATTAAAGAGATATTTGCAGACCTCAGAATTACTGTATAACGGATCCTGTAGTTCTAATCGTTCATAACAATCAAACTTTATCCTAAATACATCGACTATTATTTTCAAACGGACATTTTCAAGGAAAGAATTCTGTCATAGTTAAAAGATTTATAAGAAAAGCAATATTTTGGCGCTAACAAATCTTTGGTATGCAGGTAATTTTCATTTTTACTAACGCATCAGGAATATTATTTGTTAATAAATATTCGCAAAAGTTTAATTTTATGTATTAGAATATACATTTTCACTTTTACTAACGCATCGGAAATATCTTTTGTTGATAAATATTCGCAAAAGTACAATTTCATCTATTAGAGTATACATATTAAATCAATATGTAAAGAATGTATATTATTATCCAATATAAAGCAGTGCATATTTTCTTTTTGTTCTATTCCGTATTTCCTCTTAATCACAAGAAATTCGAAAAGGATATATTTTTTTCCGTTATATATCTATCAAACCCAGCCGCCATTTCGATGTTGACAATTACCCACGTGATTTTCCAAATTAACGCCAGATATTTTTAGCGCTAAAGTAATCAGACCATACAGAGCATAGAAACACCTTTACATTTTTTTGTTTTGTTTAAACTCCTACGGTTTTCGTTATGTGTTTCTTTACAACAGGTCATTGTGAAATTATAAAAATTACTCTGCAACCGTATTTTGGCTCGCACATCAAAGGACCAGCAACTTAAAAATAGATAGATAGAGAAGGCTAAAACTCTTTTACTCTTTGACAACATCTATCGATAGATAGTTGCGAGCAACTACGCCCTGTTGAACCAAGAATGCCTCCGCAAGAGTTGAATGCAAATGTCATGCTAATCGTATATATAGAGTTAAACTTTGAAGATAATTGAACTTTTCTTTCTTCTTCATATTCATGGGGGGCAAAGAAGGAATCAACAGACATAGTTGTCACACTCTTTTTTTAAAAAGCACATATAAACATGGAACCACCAGCAGAAGTAGCTCTTAGGATTTCAGCAATGCACTGAGCGTATAATGCACTGCCCATGCATTCGTGGGAGCGAGATAGCATACATACACACGTACACACACATACGTCACTCTTGCCTCCGAAGGGCGAACTAACATACGCACTATATGCGACGGTCGCTTCTTCAGCTGCCGTGAAAAAAAAAAAAAAAAAAAAGACACGTCCAAATGATTGCAAACGAGTGTGCAATTTAAGACTTGCTTTATGTACACCAATCACAAGCTTGGAGGAAACACAGGATTGAGGGGGTCTTTTCCCCCCTCTTTTTCTATCGCCTAATCTAGTTCTATGCACGACACAGTAAAATATGTGGGCCCATTTCTACCAGTTTGGTTTGAATATTGGTTAAAAATCTATCGGATAATTTGGCAGTTATCTTTTGTTTTTTTTTATACCTAATAAAAATGGCTGATTTCTTAATACTGGGGATAATGGGGGGCTTCCTATCGTAGGGGAATAAACATTTAATTGTGCCATTTTGCGAAACGTAACATTTCCTCTTTTATACAACACTTCAATAAATTCAGACAGTCGGGCGAGTCTTAAAGCACTCGCTGACACCTGATTTAAACTCTCTTTTATTTCTCTTAAAATCTCTACATAAAACCAACAATAAAATCTCTTCAAAATATAATTTGTGATACCAAAATGATAACTACCATTAGTGAGATATGTATTTGATATGGTTGTTTTAAGACCAGAAAATAAAATGAATCGGGAAGACACGAGAGAGAGAGAAAGTGGATGTGTAAAAGGATCAGTTGATAATAGTCATTTATATTCAAATAGCATTTGAATTATGACACCGCCAGCAGCAGCAGTTCATTGTTCACATTAAAGAGTTTTTCTACATTTAAAGTTTGGAAGGGGGGAGAGGGGTGTGGGTGGGGGGGGGGGATTAATAGGAAAGGCTTCTTGTGCGTGTCATCTTCATGATAACAAACCAAACGCACACACACACACACACAGGAGAAATAAACCGAAGGAATGTTGCCTTCTGGAGATCGGTGTATTTTTTGTTGCAATTTTTTTTTCTTGAATATATAATTTTTTTCTGAGGACCTCCATGTGAAATATGTGTAGAATTCCTTCTTCCTAATGAGGAAAATATGATGATGGTTTGAATCCTAGGAAAGAGAGGTTACGACCCTCTCTGGAACGCCGCGATCGTCTTCTTGATCCACCTGACGGTGTTGGGCGTGATGTCGTCGTAGAGGCGTGGGCGTAATCCTTCAGTGCAGCCTGTAGGCGCTGATGCGACGCCCACGATCTCCCAGCGTCCTGCCCACTCGCAAAGGAGACCAGCTCCGCTTTGTTCTGCAAGCTGTGATGGTAAAAAAAAAAAGTGGGGATTGTTATTCATAGATTTGATGGAGCGAGTTTAAAATTCTCGGAAAAACTAAGAAAAAAACCTAGATAAATAATTTTTCATAAATTGAATTCTCAGAAAACAAACTAAGAAAAATGTAAATAAATCATTGATTATAAATTTGACTCAGAGAATAAAATATGAAAACTGTAGCTAAATCATATTTTATAAATTTGACTCAATGAAGAAAATAAGAAAAACTAGATAAATAATTTTCTATAAATTGAACTCTCAGAGAAGAAAATAGGAAAATTGTAGATCAATCATTATTCAAAAATTTGACACTCAATGAAGAAAATAAGAAAACTATATAAATAATTATTTATAAATTGAACTCTCAGAGAAGAAAATAAGAAAACTGTAGATAAATCAACATTTATAAATTTGACTTAGAGAAGACAATAAGAAAACTGTAGATAAATCAATATTTATAAATTTGACTCTCCGAGAAAAAAAAAATGTAGATAAATCATTATTTATAAATTGAACTCATGAAGAAAATAAGAAAACTAGATAAATCCTTATTTTTAATTTGAACTCTCACAGAACAAAATAAGAAAACTGTAGATAAATCATTATTTATAAATTTGAATCTCAATGAAGAAAATAAAAAAAAAACTGTAGATAAATCGTTATTTACAAAGTTAACTTTTGGAAAACAATATAAAACTAGAAAACTGTAGATAAATCATTATTTACAAATTCAACTCTTGGAAAACAAAGAAAATATCTCAATACTTACAAGACATCTGTCTGTTCTGTCTGTCTGTTGTGCACAAATAGTGTTTCCTTTGGGCCCATCTATTCGCTGGCAAGCGTCTTTGTTAACAACCTTTACTGATAACTCCACCAGGGGATCGCCTGTGTGAGAAAATAATAATAATAATAATAATAATAATAATAATAATAATAATAATAATAATACATTGAGGAAAGTGATGGATTCCCAAGGAAGCTGGATGCAACCCAAAACCCCACACTAAAAGCCACCAGTCCCTGCAGACTTAATAATAATAATAATAATAATAATAATAATAATAATAATAATAATAATAATAATAATAATAATAATAATAGTGAATTTTATAGTCGAAATAATAACTAAGATATTAATTATTTAGGACTTTGGTAAAAGGAAATTTAATATTTTGAATTTATGAAATTGCAAAGTTAATTTTCAAAAACTTACGAAATACACTCATGCAATTTCTAAGGTCTGATAATCTTTCTTATAATAAATAAAAACGGAATAAGATGCTTTAATCTCGCCAAAGTTCTAAAGGACATTTTTCCCCAGAAGAATAGAAAAACTTTGTAGTATCTGGGAATGTTCTTTCATAAGCACGGATAAGTTGCTTACGTAAGACATATTTCCTCGTAAAATTGCTAATCTATCCTATAAAAAGGAAATAGGCCTTTATGGATATTTTCCTTAACTCGGAGGCAAGCTTATATCTTTAAAGAAGTAACCAAAGTAGGGAAGAAAGTAAAGAATTAGGTAGGAAAGAAAAGAGTTCCATCTTCTGTAACAGTCGGAGAACTCCCAATGCTCTGTAATTTAGGGAAACATCATAACAACCAAATTGTGTTTAATGGTCGTCTCGGAAGGTCGTGGGTAAGGAGGAGGAGAGATATAGAATTACCATCTGAAGGTCATCGGCAGAGGGGATGAAGTTCGAGAGTAGAGATTAAGGGCAGGGTCACTTATAGAGAGGGTACGAGAGGAGAGGTCCAGGGCAGGGTCACATATAGAGAGGGTACGAGAGGACAGGTCCAGAGCAGGGTCACTTATAGAGAGGGTACGAGAGGAGAGGTCCAGGGCAGGGTGACTTATAGAGAGGGTACGAGAGGAGAGGTCCAGGGCAGGGTGACTTATAGAGAGGGTACGAGAGGAGAGGTCCAGGGCAGAGTCACTTATAGAGAGGGTACGAGAGGAGAGGTCCAGGGCAGGGTCACTTATAGAGAGGGTACGAGAGGAGAGGTCCAGGGCAGGGTCACTTATAGAGAGGGTACGAGAGGAGAGGTCCAGGGCAGAGTCACTTATAGAGAGGGTACGAGAGGAGAGGTCCAGGGCAGGGTCACTTATAGAGAGGGTACGAGAGGAGAGGTCCAGGGCAGGGTCACTTATAGAGAGGGTACGAGAGGAGAGGTCCAGGGCAGGGTCACTTATAGAGAGGGTACGAGAGGAGAGGTCCAGGGCAGGGTCACTTATAGAGAGGGTACGAGAGGAGAGGTCCAGGGCAGGGTGACTTATAGAGAGGGTACGAGAGGAGAGGTCCAGGGCAGGGTGACTTATAGAGAGGGTACGAGAGGAGAGGTCCAGGGCAGGGTGACTTATAGAGAGGGTACGAGAGGAGAGGTCCAGGGCAGGGTCACTTATAGAGAGGGTACGAGAGGAGAGGTCCAGGGCAGAGTCACTTATAGAGAGGGTACGAGAGGAGAGGTCCAGGGCAGGGTCACTTATAGAGAGGGTACGAGAGGAGAGGTCCAGGGCAGGGTCACTTATAGAGAGGGTACGAGAGGAGAGGTCCAGGGCAGGGTCACTTATAGAGAGGGTACGAGAGGAGAGGTCCAGGGCAGGGTCACTTATAGAGAGGGTACGAGAGGAGAGGTCCAGGGCAGAGTCACTTATAGAGAGGGTACGAGAGGAGAGGTCCAGGGCAGAGTCACTTATAGAGAGGGTACGAGAGGAGAGGTCCAGGGCAGGGTGACTTATAGAGAGGGTACGAGAGGAGAGGTCCAGGGCAGGGTCACTTATAGAGAGGGTACGAGAGGAGAGGTCCAGGGCAGGGTGACTTATAGAGAGGGTACGAGAGGAGAGGTCCAGGGCAGGGTCACTTATAGAGAGGGTACGAGAGGAGAGGTCCAGGGCAGGGTGACTTATAGAGAGGGTACGAGAGGAGAGGTCCAGGGCAGGGTCACTTATAGAGAGGGTACGAGAGGAGAGGTCCAGGGCAGGGTGACTTATAGAGAGGGTACGAGAGGAGAGGTCCAGGGCAGGGTGACTTATAGAGAGGGTACGAGAGGAGAGGTCCAGGGCAGGGTGACTTATAGAGAGGGTACGAGAGGAGAGGTCCAGGGCAGGGTGACTTATAGAGAGGGTACGAGAGGAGAGGTCCAGGGCAGGGTGACTTATAGAGAGGGTACGAGAGGAGAGGTCCAGGGCAGGGTGACTTATAGAGAGGGTACGAGAGGAGAGGTCCAGGGCAGGGTGACTTATAGAGAGGGTACGAGAGGAGAGGTCCAGGGCAGGGTGACTTATAGAGAGGGTACGAGAGGAGAGGTCCAGGGCAGGGTGACTTATAGAGAGGGTACGAGAGGAGAGGTCCAGGGCAGGGTGACTTATAGAGAGGGTACGAGAGGAGAGGTCCAGGGCAGGGTGACTTATAGAGAGGGTACGAGAGGAGAGGTCCAGGGCAGGGTGACTTATAGAGAGGGTACGAGAGGAGAGGTCCAGGGCAGGGTGACTTATAGAGAGGGTACGAGAGGAGAGGTCCAGGGCAGGGTGACTTATAGAGAGGGTACGAGAGGAGAGGTCCAGGGCAGGGTGACTTATAGAGAGGGTACGAGAGGAGAGGTCCAGGGCAGGGTCACTTATAGAGAGGGTACGAGAGGAGAGGTCCAGGGCAGGGTGACTTATAGAGAGGGTACGAGAGGAGAGGTCCAGGGCAGGGTGACTTATAGAGAGGGTACGAGAGGAGAGGTCCAGGGCAGGGTCACTTATAGAGAGGGTACGAGAGGAGAGGTCCAGGGCAGAGTCACTTATAGAGAGGGTACGAGAGGAGAGGTCCAGGCCAGGGTCACTTATAGAGAGGGTACGAGAGGAGAGGTCCAGGGCAGAGTCACTTATAGAGAGGGTACGAGAGGAGAGGTCCAGGGCAGGGTCACTTATAGAGAGGGTACGAGAGGAGAGGTCCAGGGCAGAGTCCCTTATAGAGAGGGTACGAGAGGAGAGGTCCAGGGCAGAGTCACTTATAGAGAGGGTACGAGAGGAGAGGTCCAGGGCAGAGTCACTTATAGAGAGGGTACGAGAGGAGAGGTCCAGGGCAGAGTCACTTATAGAGAGGGTACGAGAGGAGAGGTCCAGGGCAGAGTCACTTATAGAGAGGGTACGAGAGGAGAAGTCCAGGGCAGGGTCACTTATAGAGAGGGTACGAGAGGAGAAGTCCAGGGCAGGGTCACATATAGAGAGGGTACGAGAGGACAGGTCCAGAGCAGGGTCACTTATAGAGAGGGTACGAGAGGAGAGGTCCAGGGCAGAGTCACTTATTGGGAGGGTCTTAAAGGAGAGGTTAAGGGCAGGGTCCTAGAGGAAAAGTCAAGGGTAGGGTCGTAGAGGAGAGGTTAAGGGCAGGGTCCTAGAGGAAAAGTCAAGGGTAGGGTCGTAGAGGAGAGGTCAAGAGTAGGGTCCCTAGGAGAGCTCAAGGACAGGGTCTTTTATTGAGAGGGTGCGAGAGTAGAGATCACGGGCAGGGTCACTTATAGAGAGGGTACGAGAGGAGAGGTCCAGGGCAGGGTCACTTATAGAGAGGGTACGAGAGGAGAGGTCCAGGCCAGGGTCACTTATTGGGAGGGTCTTAAAGGAGAGGTTAAGGGCAGGGTCCTAGAGGAAAAGTCAAGGGTAGGGTCGTAAAGGAGAGGTCAAGAGTAGGGTCCTTAGGAGAGCTCAAGGGCAGGGTCCTTTATTGAGAGGGTGCGAGAGTAGAGATTAAGGGCAGGGTCACTTATCGGGAGCGTTCGAGAGGAAAGGCCAAGGACAGGGTTACTTATTGGAAGGGTCGGAAAGGAGAGGTCAAGGGAAGCGTCACTTATTGGGAGGGTCCTAAAGGAGACATCAAGGACAGCGTCACTTATTGGGAGGGTCCTAGAGGAGAGGTCAAAGATAGCGTCACTTATTGGGAGGGTCTTAGAGGAGAGGTCAAAAATAGCATCACTTATTGGGAGGGTCGTAGATGAGAGGTCAAAGGTTGGAACACTTATCGAGATCACTTGTCGGAAGGGTTCGAAAGGAGACGTCAAGGGCAGGGTCACTTATCGGGAAGGTTAAAGAGGAGAGGTCAAGGGCAGGGTCTCTTATTAGGTGGGTTTGAGAAAGGTCAAGAGCAAGGTCACATATCGGGAGGGATAAAGAGGAGAGGTCAAGGGCAGGGTCTCTTATTAGGCGGGTCTGAGAAAGGTCAAGAGCAGGTGACCTATTGGGTGGGTCCAAGAGGAGAGGTCAGGGGCAGCGTCAATTTTTGCAAGGGTTCGAGATGAGGACAGGGTCACTTATCGGGTGGGTCCGAGAGGAAACGTCAAGGGCAGGGTCACTTATCAGAAGTACTTGCTCCAAAATACCCGAAGGAGGATACTTACGTCGGGCTCCCCAACCCAGGCTGCGACACTTCCTCTTGGCCAACAGGTCGATGTTTCCATGGGATCCTAGACATGCTGGACGTACGTAATCACTGAGTTCAACTTCTGCGTCCGCCAACTGTGAAGAGAATGACATTATCAGGGAGTGAAGAAAAAATTAACTTATTTGATTCTTTTTGAGTTATTTAATTCATAAACATGTTTAATACCACTTCTTTAGAATTTACTATCAATACTGCTGCATTCCACTGAATTCTATGAGGTTTGGAGTTATAGGTATCGGTAGTATTATAATCACTTCTTGGATTTCAGTTTTCATGTACACATGATTATACAGTACTGTTGTACTTTGATATGCAATTGTTATTACTCCTGGTTTCACTAAAATACTAAAGCTATACAACCATGTTTTTTTTTCATACTCAAACATATACCTAGCTTTCCATTATTTAATATAATCTTTTATTTGGTAAGCTTTCAGCCTACTAATAGCATAAAATGCATGTGATTAAGAAATCTATATCTTGTGTGAGTTTGTCTGTTGGTAAAATGGGTGCAACTAACATTTTTTAAATGGATCATACTCATATAAGTAATTTCTCTCTTCTCTATATAGATCTTCACTGGACAGCCATTCGATGTCAGGATGCCAGAAAACTCCAAATCAGTCAATCAATCAATCTGGACAGCCATCAATACAATCTTTTAAGTATGTTTATTTGTAAGTTTGACTCCTTTTTGGTCAGTATCTTTTTAAGAGTTTAATAAAAATAGAAAACTAATTGTTTTTAATCTTGATTCTAAGGGTTATTTTATTGTCATCAACTGGTTTTCAGCCTTAAATAACATTCATCTAATCCTTAATGGCGTTAAATATGGCCCAATAAATTGTAAATCTCGTGCGATTTCAATTTCAAATGAGGAAGAAATCTGATGCTTAATCTTGTGTTTTATAATATTCGGCAGGTAATAATTTATCGGCCAATTCGAGAGATCAGATAAGTTTTTAAATTCAGGATTCCGAAGAGAAAAAATAAACATAAGGGATTCAAATTCAGTTAATACTTCAAAGTAAAACTATTTTTTATTTATGCAACAGACATCAATATCCATATCTGTTCGTCATTTGCAAACTATAAAAGTATTTCCCTTCTTAAAATTTAATTTTTTCACATTGTTATGGTTAATAATACCTCAATCTCTAGTGAATTACTTGAATAACATTCTACCTTTATTAAAATGATTTATGGCACAGCCAATATATTAATATTTGACCAGAAACAAAAGAAGCGACGATTGAAGAGAATTTCAAATTGAGCATTTCCTCGTCCAGTCTCTCTATCTCTCTCTCTCTCTCTCTCTCTCTCTCTCTCTCTCTCTCTCTCTCTCTCTCTCTCTCTCTCTCTCTCTCTCTCTCTCTCTTTTTTAATAAATGATGTGAGGGTATGCGCTTCTGATGGAGCACTGATCAGTCATACTCTCTCTCTCTCTCTCTCTCTCTCTCTCTCTCTCTCTCTCTCTCTCTCTTTTTTTTAATAAATGATGTGAGGGTATGCGCTTCTGATGGAGCACTGATCAGTCATACTCTCTCTCTTTTTTTTTTAATAAATGATGTGAGGGTATGCGCTTCTGATGGAGCACTGATCAGTCATACTCTCTCTCTCTCTCTCTCTCTTTCTCTCTCTCTCTCTCTCTCTCTCTTTTTATTTTTTCTCTCTCTCTCTTTTTTTTTTAATAAATGATGTGAGGGTATGCGCTTCTGATGGAGCACTGATCAGTCATACTCTCTCTCTCTCTCTCTCTCTCTCTCTCTCTCTCTCTCTCTCTCTCTCTCTCTCTCTCTCTCTCTCTCTCTCCAGCTTAAATCCATAACAATTAACTAAAAACTACATACCCAATTTACTACTTAGGTCAGGGCTGAATAGCATTTGAACAAAATATGACACCACTACTCCTTTCCTCGTCCTGTTCTTAGATCAAACACGGATGTGCCAATTGATCCAGCTACTAATTGCCCTACTTAAGCCTTGGAAGAGAGAGGAGAGAGAGAGAGAGAGAGAGAGAGAGAGAGAGAGAGAGAGAGAGAGAGAGAGAGGGCGTTCGTGTGGGATTCTGTTCCAGATGGAACCAAGGTCTTGGATCCCGGTTTGTCGAAGCCTGTCGGATCCCAGCTCCTTGGATTCAGCATATCTTGGATTCAGCCTATCCAGCGAGTATACACAACGAAGGCAAACAAGGCAACAAACCCCGTACTTGATGAGGGGAGAGACTGCTGAATGCAAGTCCTAACTTCAAGCTCCAACTTTCCCTGGTGGGATTAACTTCGTGGTGTTGGAGATTCAACAGACGCGTCGCAGATCGAGAGCTGCGTAAGAAGAGGGACTATTTCGAGTCGTTGCAATAAGAATCCGAACGTCGAATGAATCAAAGGCGTAAAGATTTTTATGGGAAATTCGGGAATTTTACGTCAAATGAAGCAAAGATTTTTATGGGAAATTCGTGAATTTTACGTCGAATGAATCAAAGATTTTTAGGTGAAATTCGGGAATTTTACGTCGAAAGAATCAAAAGATTTTTCGGTGAAATTCGGGAATTTTACGTCGAATGAATCAAAGATTTTTAGGTGAAATTCGGGAATTTTACGTCGAATGAATCATAGATTTTTAGGGAAAATTCGGGAATTATACGTCGAATGAATCAAAGATTTTTAGGTGAAATTCGGGAATTTTACGTCGAATGAATCATAGATTTTTAGGTGAAATTCGGGAATTATGCGTCGAATGAATCAAAGATTTTTAGGTGAAATTCGGGAATTTTACATCGAATGAATCAAAGATCTTTAGGTGAAATTCCTGAGTTTTACATCGAATGAATCATAGATTTTTAGGGGAAATTCGGGATTTTTAGTCGAA
>NC_090760.1:18638390-18640890 GCF_036898095.1 Palaemon carinicauda
ACATATAGTCACTAAAAAATCAAATACAAATGGAAAAAAAATTATGAATATTTTTGATGAAAATTTTGATGAAAACTTTTCATGAAAATCGACGAAATTTTTTATTAAATATTTTCATGAAAATTTCACAAATTTTTTTTATTAAAAATTTTGATGAAAATTTTGATGAAAATTCCTGATGAAGATTTGCCGAAGTTAGAAAGATCGAGTTAAAAATGAAGAAATTGCTCTAAAATGTTTAGAAGCTGAAAACTACATAGAAATAGTATATCACTAACATGGTCTGTACATGTGTTGAGGAAGGCCTTGGAACAATTAATTAAAGAAATAGACGAAGAGCAGCATTATCATAACTATCTAAGCTACAACCCTAGTTGGAAAAGCAGGATGCTATCAGCCCAAAGGCTCCAAAAGGGAAAAATAGCCCAGTGAGGAAAGGAAATAAGGAAATAAATAAACTATATGCGAAGTAATGAACACTTGAAATAGAATATTTCAAGAACAATGATAACATTAAAACATATTTTTTACATAAAAATTATAAAAAAGAGAGACTTATGTCAGTCTGTTTAACATCAGCAAAAACCAACCCACAAAGGAAAGGAAGTAAGGAAATAAATGAACTATATGCGAAGTATTGAACACTTAAAATATTTCAAGAACAATAACAACATTAAAACAGATCTTTTACATAAAAAAAACTATAAAGAAGAGACTATGTCAGCCTATTTAACGTTAGGGAAAACCAACCCAGAAAGGAAAGGAAGTAAGGAAATAAATAAACTATATGCGAAGTAATGAACACTTAAAATATTTCAAGAACAATAACATTAAAACAGATCTTTTACATACAAAAAAACTATAAAAAAGAGACTTATGTCAGCCTGCTCAACATCAAAACATTCGCTGCAAATTCGAACATCTAAAGGAAAAATGTAAAAATGTGAATATTGAGAAATCTCCAGACTCACCTTAATGAGAACAATTTGACTTCCTTCTACAGGAGACTTCACCATGCCGACGATAAGCCTCTCCTGAACCCAGGGCGCCTTCGACGATATGCGGATGCCGCCGAGCTTCGCTACACCCAAAGGGCACGACCTTGTCTGTATGAAGTCCTTCAATTTAGGTCAATGTATGTCGCCATACAATGGCATAGGGAAATTTAACGCTCTCATGGATCAAAGCACAGTTTGAGAAGTGCTTTATAGCCATAAGACTTAAATCATCTACATTGGACAGTTTTTTATTCTCATTTTGACAAATAAGTTTACAAAGAAATTTAATTTTCTTATGGAATAAAGTACAATTAAGAAGTGCTTTCTAACTATAAGACTTAAATCATCTACATTGGACAGTTCTTTAAATTTCTGATTTTAACAAATAATTCTACAAAGATATTTAATTTTGTTATGGAATGAAGCACATTCAAGAAATGCTTTATAGCCATAAGGCTTAAATTAAGTCAATCTACGTTGCATAGTGCTTTATATATCTCATTTAAGCAGTTAATTATACAAAGATATTTAATTTGTCAAGGAATAAAGCACATTTAAGAACTTTATAGCCATAAGGGTTAAATCAAGTCATCTACTGTTCTATAAATTTCTCATTTTAAACAATTTATTCTACAGACACTTAAGGGTATATGGAGTTTATATCTGAACATTGAACAATTATTATCATGCGAAGTAACAAGATAAGAAAGGCTTTTAAAGTTCATGCCTCTAGACACTATTAAAAAGTGAATTAAAGAAATCTTATTTCGTAAAAATATATAAAACGAATATTACTGGAGGGAAAAGAATTTAAGATTACTCAATCGGAAGGGAAACAAGGATATAAAATATTCATGATGTATATATTGAAAATCGAATCAAATCACTGAAAAAGAAGAATCTGAGATTATTATTGTGATTAAAAATCATTTATATAAAGGCCCTTGTTTTAAAAATTCAAATTTAATGACTCAAAAAATAAATCAATAAAATTCCTTAAAAAATAAAGCAAAATAATTTGATTATTATACTTAGCAGCAAATGCATGTTGAAAAATATCAATGAGAAAAATTTAACATTAGATTGTTATAAAAAATATAAAGGATACAAAGAGTATATATTGTAGAAATTGAAAATTGAGTAACGTTGCTGAAAAAGATTAATTAGAAAAATCTATCTAAAGTATAATGTTAATGAGTTGTGAAATTGAGAATGAGAAAATATCAGTGATCAAAATAAAATCTAAAATTATTCTATTGTACGAAAATCATGTATATAATTAATCTGTTGTATAAATTGAGAAATAAACCATTGATTGAAGTAAACACATTTGAGATTATACATCGAAAGCAAATTAAGTATATAAAGAATACACTTTGTAGAAATTGAAAAATTGAAGGTTTTTCATTGAAGTAAAATATTTAAGATTATACATAAAAAAGCAAACATGGATTTAACGAATTCATGTTGTGGATATTGAAAATTTAACAACAATATACATA
>NC_090760.1:18642905-18650405 GCF_036898095.1 Palaemon carinicauda
CAAAATAATGGAAGCCGTACTTCGGTTTGTATCCTCTCTCTCTCTCTCTCTCTCTCTCTCTCTCTCTCTCTCAATAATGAAAGCCGTACAGTTTTTATCCTCTCTCTATCTCTCTCTTTCGATAATTGAAGACTTGCTGTATTCTCTCTCTCTCTCTCTCTCTCTCTCTCTCTCTCTCTCTCAAAATAATGGAAGCCGTACTTCGGTTTGTATCCTCTCTCTCTCTCTCTCTCTCTCTCTCTCTCTCTCTCTTATGGAAGCCGTACTTTATAGTTTTTATCTCTCTCTCTCTCTCTCTCTCTCTCTCTCTCTCTCTCTCTGCTAAGCATAAAGTATTTCAAATAGGCAAAGAATTATAATTTGCTTATTTTCTTGTTTATTTATATGATTTATGAAAAGAATAGAAAGGGAGAAGGATATTTTATTATTATTATTATTATTATTATTATTATTATTATTATTATTATTGTTTCTGTTGTTGTTATTGAATGAAGTTGTTTCATGTAAGCCCCTACCTCTCTGAATGCTACAAAAGTATTTTTTTTTCATTTCAAATCATTAGTATTTTCATATACTATTATTTCAATACTTTACAATTCTTTTACAATTCTATTATTCCAATACTTTACAATACTTTACAATACTTATAATACTTTTACCCAGACTTCCCTCACACACTTCTGTGCTGTCAGCTCCCCAAGCAGAAATTGCAACTAGATTCTCATTATATAATTTCACCATATTTTTCTTTTGATTATTATTGTTTTTGTTGTCGTTGTTTGAGAAAAAACATCATCCTACAGCTATACCTAATGCTAGTTACCTCCGCCAATGAAGCTGGGAGGTGGTTATAATTTTGCACCTGTTTGTCTGTTTGTTTGTTTGTGAACAATTTGTAGCCATCGTTTTATTCATAGAGTAGTGAAACTTTCAGGGATTAATTGCTAAGTTGAGACGTGGAATTGATTCAATCTTAAAAGGCTTAGGTCAAAGATCAAGATCAAGGTCAACAGAATTAACCCTAACCTAAAACACAAGTTCGCGTATGGTTATCAAACAGACTTCAAATACGGCTACGGTCTAATTTGATGCTGGGAAAGGCAAGCTGGTTTTAAGAAATAAGCGTCTGTAGCGGAGGTCTACACTACGCGTGCTTTTCTATTTTTACTTGTTTTTTTCTCATTGTTTCCCCTTTTTTTTACTGTTTTCCTCTGATTTTATTTTATAGGATGCTCTGAAAAATCCTATCATCCTCTCCCGTCTTCGGGGCGTTATTATTCTGGCTTAGGAGAAACCTCTGACAAGCTTAGCTTCTGTTTGTGTTTGTTTTTGTGTTTTTTTTTGGTTGAAAAAATTCGAGTCAGGGTAGGAACACTTAACTAGAATTAAATATTCTTCTGGTGATCATAGTCACATCTTTGAAAGTTATATCATTGGGTATTTTGTGACTAGCCTTGAAGGTATAAATGTCATTATAAAATTAGTTATATGCTGATATATATATATATATATATATATATGGTATATATATATATATATATATGTGTGTGTGTGTGTGTGTGTGTAAACAAAAAACCTCAAGAAAAATGAAAATAATAGTAAATCCTAACTGGTTTCGTCTTACTTCTTCAAGAGTAATTCTTGAAGAAGTAAGACGAAACCAGTCATGATTATTTTTTCCATATTCCCTGTGGTTCTTTTTGCATATATATATATATATATATATATATGTGTGTGTGTGTGTGTATATATATATATATATTATATTATATATATATATATATATATATATATATATTTAAAAGCATTATATGTTATTCATGTTTAAATAAACGTCGTCAAAAAGATAATCTTACATTTTCACTCTTGGTTCTGTTGTTTGTTGTGAATGTCAAAAGAGAGGATTAGAGATTAGCCGTATTTTCGTGTGACGGGAGTCTACACAAACATCTTTAAGCTTCTTTGAGACAAGTCTCTTGAAGACCTGACATGACCTAATTGTTGGTTTAGTTGAGATTTTATTCAATGTGTTCAAAACCCAATATTTGCATTTTTTTTCTCCAAATGACTAATTCATTTTCCTTGTTTCAAAATCATGGCCAAATCTTTAACATTAACCTTTTTACTTATTTTATCACAAGATTTTATATCTGTTGATCTATTCATGATTTTCTACATATCTATTTAATTTTTACCTTCTATCTATTTCTAAATTACTTTTCATCTCTGATCTTTTTATCATTCTTTTAAATATCTTTGTGTTATTATCCTTCATTTAGTTCCCTTCTATTTTATTTACAATTTTTTTATTATTTAGTGTTTCACTTTTTTATATTCATCTTTGCATATTTATTAATTTACATTTTTCCATCCTTTTCCTCGTGTACTCTTTCTCTTCCTCCACTTCTGTCTCAGCCTCTCTTTGGTTCCTCTTCTTCTTCTTCTTCTTATTATTATTATTATTCTTCCCTCTCTTTGCTTCTTCTTCTTCTTCTTCTTCCCTCTGTTTGCTTCATCTTCTTCTTCCCTCTGTTTGCTTCTTCTTCTTCTTCTTCTTCTTCTTCTTCTCCCCTCTCTTTGCTTCTTCTTCTTCTTCTCCCCTCTCTTTGCTTCTTCTTCTTCTTCTCCCCTCTCTTTGCTTCTTCTTTTTCTCTCCTCTCTTTGCTTCTTCTTCTTCTTCTTCTTCTTCTTCTTCCATCCATCTCCGGGGACTACCAGCACACGGCGGGGGTCCTTGGTCGACTTTAATATGACTTTCTCAAAACATTATGAGGGACCAGATGGGGAGAGAGGAAGGCCAAGGTGTCTGCAAGGAAGGAGTGGAAAGCAAGTGTGATGGAAGAGAGAGAGAGAGAGAGAGAGAGAGAGAGAGAGAAATGGGGCGGGGGTGTTTTGACAACATTGCAATGATAGTAGTATTACTGTTGGGTAGCGTAATTGAAAAAGATGAAGGAAGGGGTACTATAGCAGTGGGGAGTTTTGGTATATATACAAAGGGGGAGAGAGAGAGAGAGAGAGAGAGAGAGAGAGAGAGATGGTTATTAAAGGATTTGAAAGGATGGTTGTCAATTATACTGGTAAGGGAAGGAGTGAGATTGGAGCTATCACAACATTGGGGGATAATAGTATTATTGCTGTGAGAGAGAGAGAGAGAGAGAGAGAGAGAGAGAGAGGATGGTTATTAAAGGATTTGAAAGGATAGTTGTCAATTATACTGTTAAGGGAAGGAGTGAGATGGGAGCTATCTCAACTTGGAGAGATAATAGTATTATTGATGAGAGAGAGAGAGAGAGAGAGAGAGAGAGAGAGAGAGAGAAAGCATTACATCATTGGTAGAGAATGATATTATACGAAGAAGTGAGATACGGAGACTGGGTTGTAACAACATTAAGACCAATATTATAATTGTCGGAGAAAACAATAAGGAGATTTACTATCGCAGGTTTGAAATAAAATTCTATTATTACTATTGTTATGAGAGAGAGAGAGAGAGAGAGAGAGAGAGAGAGAGAGAGAGATGGTTAATGTTGATCTTTTGTTAGCAATTACGTAAGGATAATCAGTACATAAAGAGTAGGAAATTTTAAAAATAAAAATATGCTAAATGTAGGAATTAATTTTTTTTTCGAATTTTCAAGATAAACTAATAATAAATTTTTGAAAAATCTCAAAATTACCCAGAAACGTTTAGTAAATTGAAGAGCACTATTGACCTAACAACCAGAATGATGTATAAACGAGCAGTATCTACGTAGCGATGCAAGATCAAAGATGCTACATAAACCTAAAGAGGCTGAGAAAAACGTTTTTGATGCCAAGAGAGAGAGATGGTCCTTCACTGACGAAGCACAACGCTGTGACTAAAACGTTTTCTTTGAATAATACTTCTTTATGAAACTTTTTGTTTTTCATCTTGTGCTCAAATGTAACTCAAGTTAATGAGGATGGGTATTTAACTCTTAAGTCTTTAAACGAGGGTTTTCTATCTTTAAATGTGTTATTTTTTTAATTATATTCTTTTAAATAAATTCCGCTTAGATGTTAAGGGTGTGCTGATACTGTCCAGAAATGGTTGGAATTTTTTTTATTTTTCTATTTTTTTATTTATTTATTTTTTTTCTTGCTATTTAAGTTCTTTTCAAGAAGTTTATTCAAATCTTATGCGAAAACATTGTTAAGTGTAGCGGGGGTTCCCAGAGGAAAATACGACACAAGTATAAGTGGAATTGATTTAAAAAATGATAAGTATATTTACTTAAATTTGTTAATAGGTACAACCGTTCTCTCAATATGTTGAGAATATATTTAGAAAAACACTTGAATGGTAGTAAAGAGCGTGGAGAATATATTTAGTGAATTTCCAAAATATAGTTTTATAAGTAAATTGTATCAATTGTATTGCTTGAAGCTGTATTGATTAAGGGTAATCTACCCTATATTATGAAGAGAAAGTGCGTGGATATATATGTATATATATATATATATATATATGTATATATACATATATATATGTATGTATATGTATGTATATATATATATATATATATATATAAATATATATATATATATATATATATACATATACTGTATATGTGTGTATATATACATATATATACATACATATATATATATATATATATATACATATACATATATGTATGTATATATATATGTATGTATTTTCCTTTTCACGCTCATGGAGAGAGAATTAGTCATACCCTTAAGAGAGGGGGTTACCCCAAGAGGTACACTCGCAAACCGCACAGTTCCACAAATTGCCTAACCAGTGGGTTGTAGTTAGAAAAAGGTGGGGGGGGGGAAGAGTGTGTGCATATCTGCATATTTACCCGTCAAAACAATAGCATTAGTGTAAATTACATAAAAGTCCATAGTATTAATTAGAATTTATTAATGATCGCAAAACAAAATATGGTATGTGTAGTAAAATGTATAAGTTACATAAACATTATTGAATTGCTTAAGAAATATTTTAATAAATTACAAACTGAATGTCATCGATATTTATAAAGAAAATTACGATGATAATTAAAATATTAATCTAATATTCACCACCGAACTCAGGACTTTTGAATTTGTATTCACAACCCCCGCAAATGAAAACTGCAAAGACTCAAAACTACAGACTTGGAAACTTATCCTAACTTGAATATCTGGAAGTTGTTCAAATTCGAAGTTTGCGATAACTTGAGCAATCTTGGATCACAGACGGGGCTCTCTTCCAATTGGAATTGCGAGCCAAATTTTCTTTTCGCAATTTGTAATTGTTCTCCAAATTTTCTTTTTGCAATTTGTAATTGTTCGCCAAATTTTCTTTTCGCAGTTTGTAATTGTTCGCCAAATTTTCTTTTCGCAATTTGTAATTGTTCTCCAAATTTTCTTTTCGCAGTTTGTAATTATTCGCCAAATTTTCTTTTCGCAATTTGTAATTGTTCGCCAAATTTTCTTTTCGCAATTTGTAATTGTTCGCCAAATTTTCTTTTCGCAGTTTGTAATTGTTCTCCAAATTTTCTTTTCGCAATTTTTAATTGTTCGCCAAATTTTCTTTTCGCAGTTTGTAATTATTCGCCAAATTTTCTTTTCGCAATTTGTAATTGTTCGCCAGATTTTCTTGTCGCAATTTGTAATTGTTCGCAAATTTTCTTTTTGTAATTGTTTGCCAGATTTTCTTGTCGCAATTTGTGATTGTTCGCCAAATTTTCTTTTCGCAATTTGTAAATGTTCTCCAAATTTCTTTACGCAATTTGTAATTGTTCGCCAAATTTTCTTTTCGCAATTTGTAATTGTTCGCCAAATTTTCTTTTCGCAATTTGTAATTGTTCGCCAAATTTTCTTTTCGCAATTTGTAATTGTTCGCCAAATTTTCTTTTCGCAATTTGTAATTGTTCTCCAAATTTTCTTTTCGCAATTTGTAATTGTTCGCCAAATTTTCTTTTCGCAATTTGTAATTGTTCTCCAAATTTTCTTTTCGCAATTTGTAATTGTTCGCCAAATTTTCTTTTCGCAATTTGTAATTGTTCTCCAAATTTTCTTTTCGCAATTTGTAATTGTTCGCCAAATTTTCTTTTCGCAATTTGTAATTGTTCGCCAAATTTTCTTTTCGCAATTTGTAATTGTTCGCCAAATCTTCTTTTCGCAATTTGTAATTGTTCGCCAAATTTTCTTTTCGCAATTTGTAATTGTTCGCCAAATTTTCTTTTCGCAATTTGTAATTGTTCGCCAGATTTTCTTGTCGCAATTTGTTATTGTTCGCAAATTTTCTTTTTGTAATTGTTTGCCAGATTTTCTTGTCGCAATTTGTGATTGTTCGCCAAATTTTCTTTTCGCAATTTGTAAATGTTCTCCAAATTTCTTTTCGCAATTTGTAATTGTTCGCCAAATTTTCTTTTCGCAATTTGTAATTGTTCGCCAAATTTTCTTTTCGCTATTTGTAATTGTTCGCCAAATTTTCTTTTCGCAATTTGTAATTGTTCGCCAATTTTCTTTTCGCAATTTGTAATTGTTCGCCAAATTTTCTTTTCGCAATTTGTAATTGTTCGCCAAATTTTCTTTTCGCAATTTGTAATTGTTCGCCAAATTTTGTTTGTCGCAATTTGTAATTGTTCTCCAAAATTTTCTTTTCGCAATTTTTAATTGTTCGCCAAATTTTTTTGTTGCAATTTGTAATTGTTCTCCAAATTTTCTTTTCGCAATTTGTAATTGTTCTCCAAATTTTCTTTTCGCAATTTGTAATTATTTTACACATTTTCTTTTCGCAATTTGTAACTGTTCACCAAATTTTCTTGTCGCAATTTGTAATTGTTCGCCAAATTTTCTTTTCGCAATTTGTAATTGTTCGCCAAATTTTCTTTTCGCAATTTGTAATTGTTCTCCAAATTTTTTTGTCGCAATTTGTAATTGTTCGCCAATTTTCTTTTCACAATTTGTAATTGTTCGCCAAATTTTCTTTTCGCAATTTGTAATTGTTCACCAAATTTTTTTGTCGCAATTTGTAATTGTTCTCCAAATTTTCTTTTCGCAATTTGTAATTGTTCGCCAAATTTTCTTTTCACAATTTGTAATTGTTTGCCAAATTTTCTTTTCGCAATTTGTAATTGTGCTCCAAATTTTCTTTTCCCAATTTGTAATTTTTCTCCAAATTTTCTTTTCGCAATTTGTAATTGTTTGCAAAATTTTCTTTTCGCAATTTGTAATTGTTCGCCAAATTTCTTTTCGCATTTTGTAATTGTTCTCCAAATTTTCTTTTCCCAATTTGTAATTGTGCTCTAAATTTTCTTTTCCCAATTTGTAATTTTTCTCCAAATTTTCTTTTCGCAATTTGTAATTATTCGCCAAATTTTCTTTTCGCAATTTGTAATTGTTCGCCAAATTTTCTTTTCGCAATTTTTAATTGTTCGCCAAATTTTCTTTTCGCAGTTTGTAATTGTTCTCCAAATTTTCTTTTCGCAATTTGTAATTGTTCGCCAAATTTTCTTTTCGCAA
>NC_090760.1:18657905-18665405 GCF_036898095.1 Palaemon carinicauda
TCAGTTCCTTGAGTTGCAAGACATTTTAGCATCCGTTCCTTGAGTGGCAAGGCATTTTAGCATCAATTCCTTGAGTTGCAAGACATTTTAGCATCAGTTCCTTGAGTTGCAAGACATTTTAACATCAGTTTCTTGACTTGCAAGACATTTTAGCATCAGTTCCTTGAGTTTCAAGACATTTTAACATCAGTTTCTTGAGTTGCAGGACATTTTATCATCAGTTTCACATTCCAAGATATTGATTTTCCGTATTTTTCTTTAAATGTAAATCCTCTCTATTTCCGTTTCACAGCCATTTCAACTGTGATTTTTAATTTATGAGACAATTTAACTCCATTTTAAGACATCTTGAAATCTTTCTCCCACGACCATTGGAAGATAACCTCACTTGACATGGCCCCCCCCCCCCCCCCCCCCACCCGTCTTCCCTCCAGCTTCAGGTTTAGGGGTGAGGCAATAGCCTTTGCAACGGCGCCTCCAAAGTTTTATCTTCTTATACTGTTTGGTCTTTTCCTACACATCAGGTTTAATACTTCTTTTTTTCTTTCTATATTTGTTTCACTAAATTAAAGATATTCTTACTTGCAGTATCCCTATATTTGTTTCACTAACTAAAGATATTCCTACTTGCAGTATCTCTGACGCCAACTCCCACGGAGCCTGAAGCCCTGACGGAGCAGCAGTGGATCGTCTACAACCGAGAGGGCCTTCTTCGCTACACCGAGGGAGGTCAACCCGCTAGGGTGTGCGTGGACAACATCAATAAGACGCTTACTACACAGGACGCCCATCAGCTCATTCACAACATGGCCGAAGTCACTTGCGACCCTCCTCTCCTACGGGTAGGTCTCCATTGTGGTCTCGAAATCTTGCTTTTGTTTTGGATGCAGGAGTCCTTGGCACACCACGTCGAGTAACCAGATGGATATTATTATTATTATTATTATTATTATTATTATTATTATTATTATTATTTGCTAATCTACAACCCTAGTTGTGAAAGCAGAATGCTATAAGTCCAAAGGCTCCAACATTGAAAATAGCCCAGTGAGAAAAGGGAATAAGGAACCAGATAGAGTAGTGTGCGTGAGTGTACCAATAAGCAAGAGAAATCTAACCCAAGACAATGGAAGACCAGGGTACAGAGACTATGGCACTACCCATAACTAGAGAACAATGGTTTAATTTTGGAGTGTTCTTCTCTTAGAAGGTGTAGGAGGAGATGTTAGAGGTGGTGGGTGGGGTTAAACACAGGAACTCGCAGTGTAGTAAAGGTGTGCCTGGGTGCACTTAAGAGCGAGGTGTCCAACTGTACATCACGAAGGGATTTCTATAGTCATCTTACAATTGAGGAGCAAGTCTATCGCTTCCCTATCTTGCAAAGCATATCAATTGAATAAGCCGTTGCAAAGTATATTATTATTATTATTATTATTATTATTATTATTATTATTATTATTATTATTATTATTATTATTATTATTATTAAGAGAAAACAAATCAAAACCCATCGCCATACATAAAAGAAACCCTTCCACATAGTAGAATAATCTCAGGTGTCAAAATCAAGGAAGGGAATTATAAACTGAAGGTTTTCCAACTTGATGGTTACTTAACGAAATTCAAGTTTAAATTTCCCTCTCTTAAATCGTGTATTGACTTTAAAATTCCCACCTCTCTCTCTCTCTCTCTCTCTCTCTCTCTCTCTCTCAAAGAGCAAATGGAATCTCCGCGGATGGATTAAAAAGTCTTTGAGACATCCAAAATCCTTGCAACTCACTCTCCCTCTCTCTCTCTCTCTCTCTCTCTCTCTCTCTCTCGTTTCTTTTAATCCTTCCCTGTGATGCCTTCATTGCACTCGGCGTTCCTCATAGGAGCGAGACAGAAGGACAATTATATAAGGTTTATGGCTTCCTGACGTCGAAAGACAGAGGGAGAATCCCGGGCAAATGGGCCTACATAAAACCCGAGATGGTGCATAATGAATCCAAAACTCGACTCTAGGAAACAATGCAACGTTAACCTCCTTGTTTTCTTCTGGACAATGAATCGTTGTTGTGTTTCAGAGCAGACGACCTCATCGGTTGCGGTTTTTGGGTCGTGTCGATTTTCTGTTTCCCTTTGTGGTTTGTTGGTGTTCGGACTTTGTTGTTTTTTTACAATATTGTTTTAAGAATGAATTACCTTTTGATTTGTTGGTTGGAATGTCTTTCTATATTATTATTATTATTATTATTATTATTATTATTATTGTTTGGTGTTATTATTTTATTGTCATTATTATTACTATTATTATTATTATTATTATTATTATTATTATTATTATTATTATTACTTGCTAAGCTACAACCCTAGTTGGAAAAGCAGGATGCTATAAGCCTAAGGGACCTATTATTATTATTATTATTATTATTATTATTATTATTATTACTACTTGCTAAGCTACAACCCTATTTAAAAATAAGCAAGATGCTATAAGCCCAAGGGCTCCAACAGGGGAAAATATCCCAGTTGATGAAAGGAAATGAAGAAATAAATAAACTTTATGAGAAGTAATGAAATATTTTAAGAACAGTTAAACATTAAAACAGATCTTTCATTTATAAATTATAAAGAGAGCCTTGAAAATATTGCCTTTTTAATAGTCTTGGAGAGCTGTTGTTTTTTCAATATTTGATTTGAGTTATTGAAAATTTGGTATTTTTAAAATTGAAAATAAACAACAACAACAACAACAACAATAATAATAATAATAATAATAATAATAATAATAATAATTATAATTATAATGATATTAATGATAATAATGAAAATAGAATAATAATAATAATAATAATAATAATAATAATAATAATAATAATAATAATAATGAAAAAAATAATAATAATAATAATTAAAATAATAATAATAATAATAATAATAATAATAATGATAATGAAAAAAATAATAATTATAATAATAATAATGATAATAACAACGACTATAATAATAATAATATTATATCTAACCATTTTATTAGTTATGTTTAGTTATTTCTCAGTCTGTTATTTTTGTATTCATTTTGTAACTATCATTATCAATTAAAGTGCAGATTTAATCTTTTCATAGATATATGTGGCAGTTTCTATAACTTGTCATTTCAAAATTCTTTTGTTTCTTATAGTTGTCGAAGAACATTATTCTTTAAAAAAATCTATTTTGGAAACTTCCCTCAAGATATAAATAGTATATTTACAAATAGCTGTATTTTTTACAAATAACTTTATCTTTGTAAATAGCTGTATGTTTATAAATAGCTTTATCCTTATAAATAGCTTTATCTCTATAAATAGCTTTGTCTTTTTAAATAACTTTAAGAATAGCTTTATTTTTATAATAGTTTTATCGTTATAAATAGCTTTATCTTTATGAATACCTATATCTTAATAAATAGTTTTATCTTTACAAATAGCTTTAACTTTATAAATAGCTTTATCTTAAAAAATAGCTTTATTTTTACAAATAATTTTATCTTTATGAATAGCTTTATCTTTATAAATAGCTTTATCTTTGTAAATAGCTTTATCTTTACAAATAGCTTTAACTTTATAAATAGCTTTATCTTTATAAATAGCTTTACTTTTACAAATATCTTTATAAATAGCGTTTATCTTTATAAATACCTTTATCTTTACAAATAACTTTATCTTCATAAATAGCTTTATCATCGTAAACAGCATTATCAACAAATAACTTCATGTTCCAAAATAGATTTTATTGTACACACTTCATTTTTTTTTTTTTTTTTTTTTTTTACCAAGACCTCTGAGAATCGAATGTTTTCTCAGCCTTTCACTGGAAGATGTTATCTCAGCGAAAATTAATCGTCAAAAACTTGAAGATATATCTCTTATCATATCTTGACGTAGGCAAGCTGTCTCTTCGTAAGGATTGATTGAATAGTGTACGCGACCCGTCAGAAATAACTGCTAAATGGTTAGATATGCGTAAACACGAATGTCTTCAGATATGGGGGGAATCCATTATATTTTGGCATTCGTTGGGTAGTATAGTAATGTGTCATATGTACCTCAACCCCCCCCCCCCCCCCATTACATTGTTACGTATATTGATGTCTTTTCTTCAACGTATAGAAACTTCTAAAGGTTAAAATCCGATGAATACAAAACATCACAAACTACAGAAGGAATGTAATGCTGTAATGGTAATCGTTTAACTTAAAGAAACAACCCTTTTTTTATGTGTGTCCCTATTACAGTCATTCCACTTAGATGGGAGTTGATAGGGATCACGGAATAAGATTTTTTTTTCTCCTCGTGACATCTCTCAGAGTCTCCAGGGGACCGGGGAAGGGTAGGTCCCCTGGAAGATAAAAATGTCTATTTGGACATAACAGCCAATTTCGGAGAAGACGCCGAGCGTAACGACCTCTCCCCCCTTTTCTATGTCTCCCTTCTATATCTATTATCAAGACGTCGTGATAGGTATGGCTGTTGTTGGCCAAGCTGCGTTTTCTTATTCTCCTTCTGTTTCTTCTTCTGTTCCTTTTACGTGATACCTATAGTCGTGGTTTTCTTGGCTGCTTGTTTTGCCAATAATAAGATATTTTTTTCTTCTCCATCATCATCATCATCTTCTTCTTCTTCTTCTTCTTCTTCTTTTACGTGATACTTATGCTCATTGTTTTCTTGGCTGCTTGTATTGCCTATAATACGATAATTTTTCTTCTTCTTCTTCTTCCTCTTCTTCTTCTTCCTCTTCTTCTTCTTCCTCTTCTTCTTCTTCTTTTACGTGATACTTATGCTCATTGTTTTATTGGCTGCTTGCGTTGTTGTCTCTGATACGCCATTTACATATGTATGTCTGTATTCTTTAATACTTCGACGTTATTTATCCTATTCCATCCTACGTATGATTTTTATTCTCATTGTTTATTCTCTTCGGTGTGTTTCCTTCTTAACTCTTGCTTTTCTTCCGTTGCCTTTAATACGTCCTTTTTATTGGTATGTCTATATTCTCTAATACTTCGACGTGGTTTTTTCTTGTTGCATCATACGTGTGGTTTGTATACTATTCCATGTGTTACTATATATTTTCTTGTTTATGTTGTTGTGTATAATGCAATCATTTCTTTAGATATGAAACACTGAAGTCTTATATATGTGTGTGTGTATATATATATATATATATATACATATATATATATATATATATAATGTGTTAATTAAACAATTATGCTAAAATACCTTGAAATAAGTAATTTATGTTACTCCTTAATAATTATGTCGAAAGTGTGTACGATAACTTTGGTTAAAAATCGATAATATTAAGGCTCATGTACGATAATCCAGTGGAAATCATCTGGTAACCCTGGTCACTTATGTTTTCTTGTTTCCTTGTCAAGAAAATTGCCGCCAACGGTTTTCCCTAATTTTCCTTCTAAAGCGTATACGTTTCCTTGCTGTTTTCCTCCCAACGCCTCGAGGTTTTCCTCGCTACGCATCGGCGTAGATATCCATTATCAATCCATCGTTGAAACCTGATTATCATTAACAACAGACGTGGCGGAGACAATCGCCGAAATGTATTTAAAGGGGTCCTCTTGCTTGGAGGACGGACCCATGAAAGAGGCTGGCCTACACACACAAACACACACACGTATGAAAGAGGCTGGGCTACACACACACACACACACACACACACACACGTAAAAGCGAAAATACGAAATTAGTTATATCGAAAATACGAAATTAGTTATATGGATAAGAAAAGAGGAAAAATAAACATGTTTGCGTTGATAGATATTGAAGAGATAGAAATTGAATGGTCTAAGAGACCGATGGGGGTAGATAGAAATGAGATCGATAGATAGAGCATATGAGATGAGGGAAAGGACAAAAGAAAACTATTGTAGAATATGTAAGAAAAAAACTTTGGAGAGAGAGAGAGAGAGAGAGAGAGAGAGAGAGAGAGAGAGAGAGAGATTAGGTACAAAAATCGTTTGGAAAGAGAAGTAGGAATTTAGTGTGATACGACTAAATTTTAAGTAGCGATACAAGAGAGAGAGAGAGAGAGAGAGAGAGAGAGAGATTAGGTACAAAAATCTTTCGGAAAGAGAAATAAGAATTTGGACTGAAAATGCAAAATATCAAGTAGAGAGAGGAAAAAAAATAGTATAATACATAAAAAAAAAACATGAGAAAAAGCCAGACAAAATTTTTAAGTAGAGAGAGAAAAAAAAAGTAGATCAGGTATGAAAAAATCTCGGGAAAGAGAGATAAGAATTTTTTTTTTTCTTTTTTCTTTTTGAGAGAGAGAGAGAGAGAGAGACTTCAGAACCTGTTCACCTGGAACCCCGGGGGTGGGGGGGGGAATAAAACACAGCTTTGAACATGATGGAGCAGCCTTTAGGGGATAAAAGGTTATTTCCTGCAGTCTCGTAAATTTACGACCCCCTCCTCCACCTCCCCTGTACTCTACTCTTCCCTCCTTCCCTCATTTCACTCCTCCTCCTCCCTCCTCTTCTTCTCCTTCTCCTCCTCCCCTCCTCCCCCCCCCCACCCCCTTGTACTCTATTCCTCTCTCCTTCCCTCATTTCACTCCTCCTCCTCCCTCTTCTCCTCCTCCCTCCTCCTCCCTCCTCCTCTCCTCCTCCTCCATCTAAAAATACACACAAAACCCATTGGAATATGCTTTTGCTATATTTTCAGAGCAAGATATTCTGCCGAATTTTATTCTGACGTACGCACCCGCAGCCCAGCTGATATAGTGGCTTCCTATACGCTCTCTTCCAATACGAAAAAAATATGGCTAGGAAAGAACGTGTTTTTTTTTTTTTTTTTTTTTTTTTTACCAAATTACTTTTGGGGAACTAATTAAAGGTGATTGATTAGATAATAAAGTTATTTCGTGGATTTATCATTAATTTACAAGTCTTCGGGACTTCCTTAACCTTGACTCCTAGGAAAGAATTTTTTTTTTTTTTTTTTTTTTTTTTTTTTGAATCAACTAAAGGAAATTGATTAGACAATAAAGTTATTTCATGGAGTTATTATTAATTTACAAGTCTCTGGGACTCCCTTAACCTTGACTCCTAGGAAAGATTTATTTTTTTTTTTTTTTTTTTTTTTTTTTATTGAGGAATCAACTAAAGGAAATTGATTAGACAACAAAGTTATTTCATGGATTTATCATTAATTTACAAGTCTCCGGGACTCCCTTAATCTTGACTCCCTTAATCTTGACTCCATTTACAGATGGGTACAATTGCGAGCGTCAGGCTGGATGGGAACGGTCCGCTGACCTAGCAAATGGGAGTCAAACGTTGCACCAGTTAGTTATAGCTGAGGTCATCTTTAATTTTACTAATTTCTAAGATAAATATTTAGTCTTATCAAAGGCGTTGCTTTGGAAGCTTCAACTGGATTTTTCTGTAGATTTCTATCACTCATCATTGCCAATATCGAGAAATTACAGCCATAGTATTTCACAAGAGAGTTT
>NC_090760.1:18670405-18672880 GCF_036898095.1 Palaemon carinicauda
CATGGAGAGAAGAGGTTTGGTTGAAGAGGATGCCTTTGATAGAAGGCATTGGAGAGGGGCGCATCAGGCAACCGACCCCTTATTGTAGGGATAACGGTGGGAAAGAAGAAGAAGAAGAAGAAGAAGAAGAAGAAGAAGGAGGAGGGGGAGGAGAAGGAGGAGGAGGAGGAGGAGGAGGAAGAAGAGGAGGAGGAGGAAAAAGAGGAGGAAGAAGAGGAGGAGGAAGAAGAGGAGGAGGAGGAAGAAGAGGGAGGAGGAGGAGGAGGAGGAGGAGACCCCTACGTGAACCTTCGTGGTTAACTCCTTCCTGATTAGGTAGCGAATCGACAGAGGGCTGTCAGAGCTAAGACAGTCATTAACTATTAAGGAAATGTTATTGCTACATCGGTCTGCTATTCTAGGGGTGAACATGTGTGCTGTGGGACTCGTGTACATGAATCATATCTTTCAAAGTTATCAGATATCTTTCGACTTCCTTTTAATCATAAATGGATAGATAAGGTTGAAATATCAAGGATTAAAGGTTAGAAAATCCATAATGTATCAGTACAATACTAAAAATATCATACGAAACATATTATTTTTAATTACAACACAAGTTTTCCAATAGGAAAAATATATGTGGACTATCTGGTACATGAATTCCAAGCTTATAGGGCAAACAAAAAAAAAAAAATATGCGTCATTGTGACAGATTTGTGCCTTCATAGGAGAGCGTAAACTAATGGTGTTTTCTAATGTGTTTTATAACTAGATTTTATAATGTTTTTTTTTAGACCTATTCACTTTTTTTTTTCTTTTTTTTTTTTGTGCGTTACTGCATATCTGAATCTAGGTATTACTTTTAGAAGACCGTAACTTTTTATCCTTGAATAAAAAAGGTAAAAAAAGTATTTATTAAAATAGGAACAAATATTTGAAGCACATACAAAAATACTTTTTTTTTTTATCAGAGGACTTGGCAGATTACAATTGTATGTGTCAGTTGAAAAGGCTGTTTATTTTAAATCCAAATCATGTGTACTTTTTCGTCTTTAAATAGGCATAACTTTGTGACCACCTCTTTTCTATTATTCATTTTCCTTCTTACAAACGTTGAATATATAACCATGAGAGAGAGAGAGAGAGAGAGAGAGAGAGAGAGAGAGAGAAAGTGGTTACATCCAACAAATATTGTTTCTTAAACTATTTGCAAAACCTTTGAATCAAATACATTGTTAAACTATTTTTATCATGAACCAACATATTTTGTCTCTTAAATTCCCTTTTTTTCTTTTTTTTTTTAATTTTGACACAGTGCCCCCAACCTAATTGCTGGTGGGCGTCAATGACCATTATAGTTTTCACGCCAGTTAACAGTCTGTCAGTCCTTCAGTCTTTCCCCTGATGCAAGGATATCTGAGATCCTATCTGTTGCTTCGGCCATTTGTACCAACAAGGAGGTTGTCCCCTTTTGGCATCGTCTCGAGTCCCCCTTTTCGATTTAGTGATGTCTCGTCTCCCTTTCGGGTCTTTGTGTGTGTTTGTTTGTGTGTTTCCTTTTTAAGGTCACTTCGGATAATTCCATCCTTTTAGGTCCCCTTTCTATGATTTCCTCCTCTGAGCTTCCTCTCGTACATCTCTTATTTTTCTTTCTTCATTCAACTCTTCCCTTCGATTCTGCTTTTCACCAACATTCTTTCTTTGATATCCTTTCGGACATATTGTCTTCATTTACGGCATTTCGTCAGATAGTTGTCCTTCTCGCCTTTTCTTCTTTTCCTGTCCTCCATGATATATCTTCTTTTCCTTAAGCCATATTTCCGGTTCATATTATTTGCTTTTCATTGTTGTCCTTCTTTGATCCTTTAACATCAAGTATTCATTCACTCCCTACCTCCAAATCTCCTCCTCCTCCTCCTCCTCTTCCTCCTCCTCCTCCTCCTCCTCCTCCTCCTCCAAACCCTCCTCCTCCTCCTCCTCCTCTTCTTCTTCTTCTTCTATTCCTTCTTCTTCTTCTTCTTCTATTCCTTTTGTCACTGAGACTTTACAACAATGTTCTCCTCATCTAAGACTGAGTCAACCCGTTGAACTTTCTAATTGCATTACGACCTCGTTTGCAGCGATGGATCATTTTTAATTACGTCTTTCCCAAGGTAAGCTAATTATGCCACCACTCTCCCTCTATCCTCCCTAGTGATTCCTCTCCCCCCCCCCCTTTCCCTCCTCCTCCCCCTCCCCTCCCCCTCCTCCTCCCCTCCCCTCCCCCTCCTCCTCTCCCTTCCCCCTCTTTCTTTGAAGGCTTCAGGAGCTGATGGGAGGAACGTTTGTTAAGGAATTTCCCCCTTTTGAGAAGACGAGAAGATTCGCGTCTCTCTCTCTCTCTCTCTCTCTCTCTCTCTCTCTCTCTCTTTGGGGAATACCCCTAATTAGTCAGAGGATCTGTCTATCTGGCAACCTATCCGGGGACACAAAAGAAACTCCTTATTACAGAAT
>NC_090760.1:18673380-18675880 GCF_036898095.1 Palaemon carinicauda
GCCCGTCCATTTCTCCCCCCTGCAGAAGACGGTGGGCGTGGGCGTCCCCTGCGTGAGATCCTCAAGTATGACCGATTCTGAACTCTTCAGCCGTGGGCGCGGTTGCTCGAGGCGTTGGTGTGTCTGCCTCATCCTAGCCGTCCTTTTTGTCTCTTTGGGCGCCGCCGCTGGAATATACTTCGCTTGTGAGTGTTAGATTATTTTTTTTGTTGATTATTATTGTGTTTATTAACTGTAATTGTTCATTGCCTTCCCCTAAATAGGAGATTTTGCGTTTATTTATTTGCTTGTGAGAAACTTCACACAGAAACTACTTTACCGATTTTTACCAAATTTGATTTTCATGTTGGGTGTTTGTAAGCAACTTTACACAAAGACTCCTGTACCGATTTTGACCAAATTTGATAGTCCTGTTGGGTGTTTGTGAGCAACTTTATACAAAGACTACTGTACCGGTTTTGACCAAATTTGGTAGTCATGTTGGATGTTTATAAGCAAATTTACACAAAAACTACTTTACCGATTTTGACCAAATTTGATAGTCCTGTTGGGTGTTTGTGAGCAACTTTATACAAAGACTACTGTACCGGTTTTGAACAAATTTGATAGTCCTGTTGGGTGTTTGTGAGCAACTTTATACAAAGACTACTGTACCGGTTTTGAACAAATTTGATAGTCCTGTTGGGTGTTTGTGAGCAACTTTATACAAAGACTACTGTACCGGTTTTGAACAAATTTGATAGTCCTGTTGGGTGTTTGTGAGCAACTTTATACAAAGACTACTGTACCGGTTTTGACCAAATTTGATAGTCCTGTTGGGTGTTTGTGAGCAACTTTATACAAAGACTACTGTACCGGTTTTGAACAAATTTGATAGTCCTGTTTGGGTGTTTGGAGCAACTTTATACAAAGACTACTGTACCGGTTTTGAACAAATTTGATAGTCCTGTTTGGGTGTTTGTGAGCAACTTTATACAAAGACTACTGTACCGGTTTTGACCAAATTTGATAGTCCTGTTTGGGTGTTTGTGAGCAACTTTATACAAAGACTACTGTACCGGTTTTGAACAAATTTGATAGTCCTGTTTGGGTGTTTGTGAGCAACTTTATACAAAGACTACTGTACCGGTTTTGACCAAATTTGATAATCATGTTGCGTGTTTGTGAGCTACTTTACACAAAAACTATTGTAACGATTTTGACCAAACAGGGTAGTCATGTTGAGTGTTTGAGAGCAAATTTACACAGAAACTACTGTACCGATTTTAACCAAACTTGGCAGTCAGGTTGGGTATGACCCAAGGATGAATCTGCAACATTTTACAGAAAATACATCAAAGTACAAGTACGCAGCAGTACTTTGAAAATAATCACAATGTTAAGTAAATGGCGAATATTTTTTTAGTTTCTGTTTTGTTTGTGAACAACATTACGCAAAAACAACTAAATTAGTTTCAACGAAACTAGGTGGACATGTTGGTTATGAAGCAAGGACAAATCCATTAGATTTTGAAGAAAATACATGGAATTGCAAGTACACAGTGGAGTTAAGAGCAAAATGAAACTGCTTGGCGTGGCGAAGGCATGCTCTCTACTGAGAGCCCTTCTGGTTATGTATAATAATTAACCCATTGTGAGTGAAAAGGGTGAAGAAATAATTAAGTGCCTGTAATTAGTTGCGTAAATATTTATAAAGTAATGTAGTTTGATGACATTAATTAATTAATCTATTTAAACAGTTCAGACGTACAAATACATTTCATGAATCAACTGTTTAAGTTAGAAATTAATTACTTGCAAGCAAAGTAGTGTTGGTTCACGATTCATATAATTAATTATCTCATAATTAATGTGTTCATAGTAAGTAAAACTTATTTGAATGCTCAATTCACTTTGAGGAATTAACTATTTTCAAAATAATTGAATTGTTGTAAGGTAAAATAGCTCCAATTCAATAAACTTTGTTAGTAGCAATTGACTTAGATGGTGCGATGGGTGCCTTTATGAACATGAGCAGTGGTTGCCAGCTTGGCCTTTTTCGTGTCAAAGAACTCCAAATTTGTCCTTTTTTCGTGCTAGATATCTAAATTTGGCCTTTTTGAAATTGGTTAGCCTTAAATGCAATAATTTCGGCCTTTTTCTACTATTAGGTTGGCCTTTTAAAGCTACAGTTAATCAGACGTTGGCCTTTTTTTTTATTTTGAAAACCTGGCAACCCTGAACATAAGTCTTGTAACACCACACTCTCTTCTCTCTCTCTCTCTCTCTCTCTCTCTCTCTCTCTCTCTCTCTCTCTCTCTCTCTCTCTCGTGCGTCTTAGGATTTGGTTCCTAGGAATGTTCATCAAGAATGTAAGTCTCTAAGAGAAGTCTGATTGGTCACGAAACTTGGATCTTTTCGTGTGGGTAGATGATTACATAGCGCGTGCGCGCGTGCGTGCATGAGTGCGTGTATGTGCGTATTTGTGTATTCTGAGACACACACACACACACATATATAT
>NC_090760.1:18690880-18695880 GCF_036898095.1 Palaemon carinicauda
GAGCGGTATCATCCCCTGTTGAGTTTCCAGGTATAGATAGAGGAAGGGGGCAGCAGGAATCCTACTAGACTTCTTCTTCGTTTGGTTTTATCAGAGTGGCACTGGTCGTCTAGACTTTGTTTCTTGGTTTTGTCAGAGTGGCTTTGGAATAGTAGAGGTCATAGGAGCCTTGGGATTTTCTGGTGCTTTGTCAAATCACTGTGGATGTTTTTGTGTTGTTAATGAATGTAATTTCTGTATCTCGTGGACAGGACTGGGATGTGCTGTTATCCTGAACGACTGAATATACACATTTTTGTTTTGGGGTTTTGAAATGTAGTAAAAAAAGGAAGTAATTTTTCTGAGCGTCTTTGTTGCACATAAAAGGGGCAGAGGTATGTATGTGTGTGTGCATATATATATATATATATATATATATATATGAATATATGAATATATATATCTTCATCATCATCATCATCATCATCATCATCATCATCATCATCATCTTCTACGCCTACTGACGCAAATTGGCTCAGTTAGATTTATATATATATATATATATATATAGGTGTGTCTGTATGGCCTTATGTATATATATCTGTATGCATATACGTATGTAAATATAGATAGATTTATAAATGGGAACGTATGAAATCTAGGAGTTATTTCAACGAAAACATTAAAAATGAATAAGCTATAACTGAGAAAAAAAACAATTAAAAAGAAGACTCTCCTGCAGAAAATTAAAAATACAGTACTGGATAAGAATCATCATTTCCAGCTGGGCTGGAAAAAACGAAGACAAGAAATGTCATTTCCAGTAGCGAAGGATATCTTAGAATACTGGAAATGTATATATTACAACAGTAGGAGTGGAAACTAAAATACTGGAAGTGAACTGTTTCCTGACGAAGAGGGAAAATCAAGAGGAAAATCTAAGTTACTGGAATTTGATTAATTCCAGCAGAAGAAGAAAGAATGAGATGCTGATAATAAATCAACTATGTCAGAGATAGTAAGGTACTGATAAGAAGAAGAAGAAGAAGAAGAAAAAGAAGAAGAAGATACTAGTATCAAATCAACTCTCAGATAAAAAAGATACCCTGGAAATTTATAAATTCCAGCAAAAGAAGAAAGAAAATGTACGAAGACAACGGCTCCAGCAGAAGAGGAGAAATAAAGATACTGGAAGTGAATCAGTAGCGTCCCAGGTCCCTCTGGACGTCTGGAATCTCTCTCTCTCTCTCTCTCTCTCTCTCTCTCTCTCTCTCTCTGTCGCAGGAGAGAGGAATACTGTAGACTTGTCGCCACGGGGCCTCTCCGTGTCCTTCCAGGAACGGGACAAATCCAGGCAAACCTGGAAGCAGCTGATAAGCCGCGCAGACACTCGGAGGAGACCGGGTGCTAAAATTAGGATGCAGGAGTCCTTTTCTGTCAGGATTTAAGGGAGATATAAAGCAGAAAGGACCGAGAAGAAAGGGAGATTAATGAATTAACAAACGAATTAAAGAAGGAAGTAGGGGAGGAAAGGAAAGAAAGGAGGAAGAAAGATAAACGGAGAATTAGCAACTGAATTATTTTTTGAAATCTTAGGGGATTGATAAGTGGAGAATTAAGGTTGATGTGCAAACTTGATTTATTAGAATGAAAAATTAATCAAATGAACGAATAACCTCGCAGTCATTGGTAGTTTGAGTTTGATAGTGACATATGTAGTTTTTCACTTGAGCCACCCCTTGTTAGAGTAAATGAGTTAGTGGTGAATAAATATATATATATATATATATATATGTGTGTGTGTATGTGTATATATATGTATATATATGTATATATGTATGTATAGATATATATATATATATATATATGTATATATGTATTTATATTTATGTATATATATGTATATATATATATATTATATATATATGTATTTATGTATATATATATGTATATATATATATATATATATATATATGTATGAATTTATATATATGCAGTGTATATGTATATGTGTGGGAACAAACGCGATTGGAAGGACATGTCTAAGGCCTTTGTTCTGCAGTGGACTAGTAACGGCTTATGATAATAACGATGATATGTATGTGTGCATCTGTGTGTATACATACACGCACTTGAGTAATCGACACGTCAGTATAATAGCTTCTAATTCACAAAACTGAATTTTGAGTAACCCGTGAAATAAAATTGTGAGAAAGAAATTGTTTTAAATGGTTCGGTCATGTATAGAGAATCGGAGAAATGGGATGCTCAATAGATTTTCATTTACAGTGAGTAACGCTATCAATAGAAACTAAAAGCATTTTCATCTACAACTTGACCATTTCGTATGCCATCGAATAACGTTTTCAAGTTAACAGAGAAAAATGTTTTTTATTCAACTTTTTAGTTGACGAACGAATTACTCTTGCCAGTTATTGTTTATATATTTTATATATTTTATAGAATAATGTTTGCATTGGCTATCGAATAATAAAGACGTTTTATCAGTAATTTTTATGCAAAATAATTCGATTCTTTATACCTCTATACACCGTTAAAAATTTGCATTAAAAAAACGGTAAATGTCTGCAACATTTATTCCAGGATTTTTTACCGTTTATAAAACGGATATACTGACGTAAAGGAGTGATATTACAGTAACCAACCCGTAATAGATAATGACAAAGTAAGGTAAAATTACGGTCGCCTGTATTTTACTGAAATACGGTTAAGAACAGCATATCTTTACGGAGAATTTCAGATTAAAATTACGGTTTTTTTTCCAAGTGTATGATGATCTAAATTTGTTCTTTATCATACTCAGATTGGCGGAAAACAGTTCGCTCTTGGTATTAAAACTTTTTATATAATAAAATTAACTACGAAATTGAACCAAAAATAAAAACGTTTTAGTGTTTTTTTTATTGCGTTTAACGATATAGAGATTGCAGAATAAAACGTTGTTTTTTTCGAGACAATTGACGCAAAGATAACTTTGAGGATTATCCGTTTCGTGAACCAGGCTGCCATTGAACGCAAACAGATTCCTTGTCTCTTGCCGAGCGTCAATAGACCACAAGGAAAGTTTTAATTGGCCTTACAAAAACTCTCTCTCTCTCTCTCTCTCTCTCTCTCTCTCTCTCTCTCTCTCTCTTATTATTATTATTATCCTATTTTTAGTGTCACGTCAATTTAACTTTAGAAATTAGTGAAGGTCATTAATTTTTTTATTCTGTTTTATTATAATTGTTATTATTGTTGTTGTTGTTTTAATATTATCATTGTTATTAATAATGATAATAATAGTATTATTATTATTATCATCATTATTATTATTATTGTTATTATTATTATTATTATTATTATTATTGTTGTTGTTCTTGTTGTTCAACAAAAAAGCATTCTTCTTCCAAAGAATATTGTTATTATTATTACTTGTTGAGCAACAACCCTAGTTGGAAAAGCAGGATGCTATAAGCCCAAGGGCCCCAACAGGGAAAATAGCTCAGAGTTGAAAGGAATGTAAGGAAATACACTACAAGATGAGTTTAAGAACAATAACATTAAAAAAATCTTTCAGATATAAACTATAAAAACTTTGAAAAAAGCAAAAGGAAGGGAAACAAGGTAGAAAAGTGTGCCCGAGTGTACCCTTAAGCAAGAGAACTTTTTTTGTAAAGAAAATAGAGAGAAATCATCGCCAAGACGAAGTAGTGCAGCAGTACATAGAAGAATAATAGTAGAGATAAAACATTTCGCATTTAGACAGAAACAAACATTTCTCTCGGAAATAAACAATGCTCCGTTTTCTTTGTGTCCGCTCCGAAAATTCTCTCTCTCACGGACTTACCGTCGGCTACCTTTAAGCTACGGTCTGTCGTTTCTGCTTTGCTGTGGCTTTTGTGGAGAGAGAGAGAGAGAGAGAGAGAGAGAGAGAGAGAGAGAGAGAGACCCATGAAATATTTCTTATTTCTCTTCCTCTTTCGTCTGCTTCATGTGGAGGCATTGTACGCTTCGCTGAAGTCACATTTTCCCTCAGTCAGACATTTACTGAAACAACATTGCTGCTGTTTCAATTGTAATAGGATAAAATAACTTTTTATTACTATTGACCATTTTATTAATACAACTACTGCATTATTAATGGCTGTATCATTATTACCATTCCATTTCACCGCTCGCTTTGTTATTATTGAACGTTGGGTCCGTTAAAAAAAGAATGATTAAACCAAGATTCATCGATTTACGTTGATCGTATAATTAATTCCCGCTGCGAGGTTTTGAGCTCTATGGCTTAATAATGCCGTAAAAATTGGAGAATAATACTGTTAGATTTAATCACACAAATGGAGGTCGAAAAACCTTTTGAAAATGTCGGTTTTTGGTGCAAGTTAATGAAATCGTAAAGTAAGTTCTCTTTTTGTGAAGAGTACAATTTGATTACATGTTGATAAATTATGTATTTGTGTACGCGACCCGTAAAACGTGGCGACTAAATATTTAGATAGATGTTTACGTACACAATTACTCCTCTCTCCAGGCTATGACTACTCTCTTTTTCCCCTACCTGAGGGACGGTGAGAGGTAAGTAAGCTTGACCAATAAGATATATATATATATATATATATATATATATATATATATATATATATATATATATATATATATATATATATAATCCTTACTCTATTTTATATAAGGAAGATAATTAAATACTAATTTTAATTCATGAAAATGTCTAATTATTATTATTATTATTATTATCATTATTCTTGTTATTATTACTAGCTAAGTTACAACCCTAGTTGGAAAAGCAGGAGGCTATAAGCCCAAGGACTCCAACAGGGAAAAATAGCTCGGTGAGGAAAATAAATAAAGAAATAAATAAAGTGCAAGAGAAATAAAGAGCAATTAAAATAAAATATTATAAGAACAATAACAACATTAAAACAAATCTTTCACATAAAAACTATAAAAAAGAGACTTATGCTTCCCTGTTCAATATCAAGACATTGGCCGCA
>NC_090760.1:18703380-18708380 GCF_036898095.1 Palaemon carinicauda
ATATATATAACTTTCCCTTTCTGAGAAGGGATACATTAACGTGGTGAGAGGGTTTGCGTATCACCATGATCAGCAAAGCTGTACTAGTCAGGGACACCCATATTAGGTTGGTTTGCTGTGACCAATCAGAAAAAAAAAGTCTCCCACCGTCACCGATTCGCATTGGCCATGTCTGTGACCTTTGTCCTACAGTGGACAAGAAAATACTGCATTCGCTTTTGTTGTTGTTGTTGTTTGTGTGTATACAGTATATATATATATATATATACGTATATATATCTATATATATATCTATATATATATATATATATGTATAGATATATATATATATATATATATATGTATATATATGGATATATATGTGTGTATATATATTTGTATATATATATATATATATATATATATATGTATGTGTGTGTGTATATATATGTGTATATTATTATTATTATTATTATTATTATTATTATTATTAAATGCTAAGCTACAACCCTAGTTGGAAAAGCAGGATGCTATAAGCCCAGGATCCCCAACAGGGAAAATAGCCCAGTAAGGAAAGGAAATAAGGAAATATATATGTATGTATGTGTATATATATATATATATATATATATGTATGTATATATATATGTATATATATAAATTATATATATATATATGTACATATATATATATATATATATATATATCTACATATATATATATATACATATATATATATATATATATATATAGTTTAACAAGTATATGGAATGGCTACTAAAAAACCTCTAAATCCAACATTGTCAAAAATCAAACAATTAATCATTTTTATATCATAAAAAATTAACAAAAATCCCTTCAATAATAAACAGTTAAGATACCAATCGATTTGCCCTCGCCTAGAAAGTAGCAACCTCCCTCAGATTTCCGAGAAGTCGGCCGGATATCTTGAGCCGAGCCTTTAGCGGTAAACGCGAATAATAATTACTCGCTGGAACGCGTCGAAAGATGCCAAGTTCGGGGAAACTCGTTACGCTTAATTAAACGTCAGTGATTGATGGAACTTCAGAAAACCTGCTTTGCCTCCCTCCCATTCATTCACTAGGCCTGCCAAGGCGGACAGGTTACGCTCCAGATCCGGCTATATTTAATCTTCTCTGGCTCTGTATTTCTGTATCTTAGCAGTACAGCTTCTCTGGCTTTTTATCCAGTTTCTGTTAACTGTACAGATTCTCTGGCTTTGTGCTTAGTCAGTGTTATTTTTTCAGCTTTTACTTTGTATTCTGTTTCAGTTGTACACCTCTGGCTTTGTATCTAGTCTGTATTAGCTCTACAGATCTGACTTTGTATTCTGTCTCTGATAGTTGTACAGCTCTGGCTTTGTAACCAGTCTGTGTTAGATGTACAGGTTCTCTGGCTTTGTATTCAGTTTCTGTTTATTGTACAGCTTCGGTGGCTTTGTATCCAGTCTTTGTTGGTGGTACAGATTTTCTGGCTTTGTATCCAGTCTCTGTTAGCTGTACAGCTCTGGCTTTGTATCCCGCCTCTGTTAGCTGTACAGTTTCTCTGACTTTATTTCCAGTCTCTGTTAGCTGTGCAGCTCTGGCTTTGTATCCAGCCTCTGTTAGCTGTACACCTTCTCTGATTTTGTATTCAGTCTCTGTTAACTGTACAGCTCTGGCTTTGTAACCACTCTCTGTTATTTGTACAGAGTATAGTGGTCCATGTTAGGCCTACGACTACGTTAAAACCTTACCACGGGTTCGAACTGGCATAGCCCAGCTTCATCAGTGTCCAAAGCCAGAAAACACAAAATCAATCATCCATCATTACCCAGCAACTTGTAATGTAGTGGATGATCCATTGACAATGAGAGTTAAGCAATGCTTGGTCTGGTCAGTGTATGGATAAGTAACGATCTTCCGACACATTCAGTGGGATAGGCATGTGGCCTGCAACTTCATTCCGTGTGTAAATAGGTAAAGGATTGATGACTTAAACTTTGTTTAGCCCTCCCTTCTTTGACAGATAAAGATGTATGCTTGAAGATAAGAATTATAATGGTAATAATACCAACGGTAATATAAATGTATATGCATTCTAATATATGACACTTGAGGTTCGAGTTGAAGGCGTAGGTTATTTAATGGACTGACGTGCTAATGATGAGACTCTGGTAGTTTTACTCAGTTATATTAGTTATTTATTTCATAACTGATCTATCCATTGTAGAGTTACGTCGTCAAAAAAACTCACGGTTATGTAACTCTTTGTTAAAGCCATATATTTATTAATGAAATATAAAGGGTAATTAGCTAATGCAGTAGTAGTAGTAGTAGTAGTAGTAGTAGTAGTAGTAGTACCTGGCTTGAAAAGTGGTTGGTGTTAGTTTCCAGTGAAAAAACTTTGCTTAACTTCGTAGAAATTAAACGAAGATAAATCTCTCTTCTTAATAAAAAATGGTTCCTTACATAAGGTCTCTCTCTCTCTCTCTCTCTCTCTCTCTCTCTCTCTCTCTCTCTCTCTCTCTCTCTCTCTCTCAAAGTAGTTCTTATCAAGATACATGTGTGTACGTATACTGTATGTATGTATGTATGTATGTATTTAAATACATATATATTATATACTGTATATGCGTGTGTGTATTATAATATATAAGACATATGTATGTACAAATACATGTAATTCATTCTGATGGTCAGTTAAATTACAATTCTATCAGATCTCGCTAAGGACTCGAACCTGGGTGATAATATAATAACAAAATAATGAAGTTTAAAATTCTTAATTATAATTATCCATTATCATAACTAATGTAAGTAATCGTGTTTTAAATAGTAGTTGATATGTATTAGAATTGCATATACATATCCGTAGAATGTATGGATATACATTATACACGTAAGCTATACAAAATGTATATGTATACAAAAGTTCTACGCTTTTGCGTTTCAGCAAAGTAATGGCGCTCCGACCTTACATCTTTAAACTGGCCAAGCGGCCTAGATACCCCTCTATAGCCCCCTACCCAATATTCACCTCTCTCTCTCTCTCTCTCTCTCTCTCTCTCTCTCTCTCTCTCTCTCTCTCTCTCTCCTTCCCCTACAACATCCTTTGTTATAATCCGCATTAGTTGGAGGCCCTTTTCTTTCCCGCTGAAGTAATGAGACAGGAGAAACTCCTTCGACCGTGCCCTTCCTATACCAGGCCCTCCTGTACCCCTCATGCCAATCATAGGGTATCCTATACGATTTTTTCTATATCCCATGACCTCTTAAAATTGGACCACATACCTTGCAAACCCGAAAAAAAATGGTGTTTTCCATGTCACAAACGGCTGTATAGACTTATCTTATTGTGTTTGAATTTTTGTGCCCTTCTTAACTGGAAAGGGTTGTGTATATATACTGATGCTCCGTCCAAATAAAGTTAGTTGCATTCACTCCTTTTTTTTTAGTTAATACCTAATTGAGGACACTTCAAATGATTCCCTTATATCCTCTTGACATCATGTTGAGAATTGTCCTATTTTGGAACTATTTAGTTACACTTCCATCACTATTATACAGTGGTTAGAGGTTAGCGGTGGCCTATGTAGTAACGTCCCTGACGGGTTATCGCCAGACTGGGGTTAGAGTTCGGCTCAGACTCGTTCGTTCCATTGGGCGCTAAGGATTAGGGGTTTGGGGGAGCCTATGGGTCTATCTGCTGAGTCGTCAGCAGCCATTGCCTGTCCCTCCTTGGTCCTAGCTCGAATGTAGAGGGAGCTTGGGCACTGATCATATGTATATGATCAGTCTCTAGGGCATTGTGTTTGATAGGGCAATGTTACTGTCCATTGCCTCTGTCATTCGTGAGCGACCTTTGAACCTTTTAGACACGATGCGCTTGGTTGACACGAACGGTGAATCATTAGCCCTAGTTCATGCCAGCACTGACCTTTGTCCAGAGAGCCCCCGCTCGGGCAATCTGAACGAATGAACTGACCCCAGTTCGAAGGGGGTATCCTAAGCGTATAGTCAGTTGTAGCAGGGATTTACTAAGTCTGACGTGGACCTTTGGAACTTGAATCCATCAAGTGATCTACCGTAAAACTCCTTTTATAGTTTGTATATGAAAGATCTGTTTTAATGTTGTTATTGTTCTTAAGATGTTTTGTTTTAATTGTGCTATACTTCTCATATAGTTAAGTATAGTATTGCCTTAGATCCTTTCCTCTCTGGGCTATATTTTCCCTGTTGGAGCCCATGGGCTAATAGCTTCCTGCTTTTCCAACTAGGGTTGTAGCTTAGGTATTATTAGTAATAATAATAATAATAATAATAATAATAATAATAATTAGAGTCAAGGGACCCTGTTTAGCTATTATATTCTTCTCGTAAAGTTCACAAATTCTGACTTCTTTCGAAATTTCTCTTTTATGTGATGTCGGCCTCTTTTAACTGGAATTATGCCACTCTACTCTTCTTCTTACTGCTATTCATTAAACAAGTGTGTTATTAATCCTTTTCTTAATCTTATTTTCTCCTATTCTTCTCTTTTATTATCATTCTCCTTTCTAGTTCATCTTCCTCCATTCTACCCTCTCCACCTCTGACTCCTGTCTCTTCACTGGTAATTTACACTTTGAGAATTAAATGAAGCAATCTTTTAATACTTAAATTATTTATATTTCTCATTTCTGTAATCATCATCATCATAATCTCCTACGCCTATTGACGCAAAGGGCTCTCGGTTAGATTTCGCCAGTCGTCTCTATCTTGAGCTGTTATTTCAATACTTCTTCATTCAATTTCTGTTATCAATTGTACATTTTATCATTTTAGTTCAAATTAATTATATTGACCCGATCCAACTTATAACAGATCAAATGAAGTTATTTCTTAACCGGACGGTTAGTTAACAGGACTAATCATATTCAGATAATCCAATATAGTCAAAGTGTATTGTTTTTTTGTTTTGTTTTTAATGATGTTTTATCGCAAATTAACGAGCTTCATTTCCTCCCACTGGGTCCACGC
>NC_090760.1:18715880-18723380 GCF_036898095.1 Palaemon carinicauda
TCAACTCTACAAAAATTAGAATATTCATTTCATGTTTAAGTAATCTCTTAATATACACCTGTTGTATTTGCATTACGTATTCTATTAATATACACTTGGTGTATTTACCTATTCTTTAACTGTTCGTTAATGATTTATAGTTAGATGAATATAATCCTTCTGGCCACTTACTGTATTTATTTAACTTGTTATTCTCCTTCAACAGAGGTGTTGATAACGACTTAATACTCTCTTATTCTCCTTCAACAGAGGTGTTGATAACGACTTAATACTCTCTTATTCTCCTTCAACAGAGGTGTTGATAACGACTTAATACTCTCTTATTCTCCTTCAACAGAGGTGTTGATAACGACTTAATACTCTCTTCTTCTCCTTCAACAGAGGTGTTGATAACGACTTAATACTCTCTTATTCTCCTTCAACAGAGGTGTTGATAACGACTTGATAGTCTACTTCAACCTGCACATCAACTACCGTCGCCTGCACTTGGACGCTGCTGACCTGTACTTGGTTCTAGTCGCCGAGATACGAAGGCCAGATTCGCGAGCGCTGGCCGGTATCAAAATCTACGAAGATTCGGTGGAGATACAAGGTACGTTAGATTTTGACGTTATACATACTGCTTGAGAATGGAAAATGGCTGTCTGCTAAAGGTGATGAATGCAAGAGTTGGTGGGAGAAGTACGAGAGGAAGGCCAAGGTTTGGGTGGATGGATGCAGTGAAGAAAGCTCTGAGTGATAGGAGGATGGATGTGACAGTTGCAAGAGAGCGTGCTAGAAATAGGAATGAATGGCGAGCGATTGTGACGCAGTTCCGGTAGACCCTGCTGCTTCCTCCGGTGCCTTGGATGACCGCGGAGGTAGCAGCAGTAGGGGGTTCAGCGTTATGAAGCTTCATCTGTGGTGGATAACTGAGAAGGGTGGGCTGTGACACCCTAGCAGTACCAGCTGAACTCGGTCGAGTTCCTTGTCAGGCTGGGAGGAACGTAGAGAGGAAAGGTTCCCTTTTTTGTTTCATTTGTTTGATGTCGGCTACCCCCGAAAATGGTGGGAAGTGCCTTGGTATATGTATATATGTACTTATTGGTTGTGATTGAGGTCATCTTGTGGATTATACGCCAGTGTTATGCTTCTTCTTACATGTTAATTTAAGTATGATTGGCACATGTAATGGCTATGTACAATCTTACCTTAACTTATCCTGTGGTGTGGTAAGTATCCAGAGAAGTTATAAACTTCAACCAAATCTATTGTCACAGTAATTATGGTGGTAAGGCCATGAAGTATTAGATTAACTTAACCTTACACACCTAGGACAAATTAAACTAATTTGCCTAGTCTAAAGCAACCTTGCATAGAGGCTTCTCTTCTTGACCTATGCTGTGGTAAATATTCAGAGAATTTATAAACTTCGACCGAAGCTATTGTCACAATGATTATGGTGGTAAGGCCATGAGGTATTAAATTAACTTAACCATACACACAGGACAAATTTAACTAATTATCCTAGTCTAAAACAACCTTGCATAGACTCAGCGCCTTTTCTTTTCAAGCCTAACCTAAGCTTACCTAGCTACCCAGTCTACGATAAACTTAACTTTTCTAACTCGATGTAACCTAGCCCACCTTCTATCCATCCTAATGTTCTCTTCACACGAGCGAATTTTTCCTGTATTCGCTCATTAGGAGGCATTAATCTACAGGAAGAGATTTTTTTCCAAGCGGTCTCGCAATTTCTATAAGCCTCTACACCGGAACCGCTCTGGTTAGCAGTGCATGCTGATAATTTTTTCAAGCAGTCTCTTAGTCTCTATAAGCCTCTACACAGGAACTGCGTAGGTTAGCAGTGCATGCTGATAATAAATCACTATTCCGAGCGGTCTCGTAGTCTCTATAAGCCTCTACACAGGAACTGCGTAGGTTAGCAGTGCACGCTGATAGTAAAACACTTTTCCCAGCGGTTTTTTAGTCTCTATAAGTCTCTACACAGGAACTGCGTATGTTAGCAGTGCACGCTGATAGTAAATCACTTTTCCGAGCGATCTCATAGTTTCTATGAGCCTCTACATAGGAACTGGGCCAGTTAGTAGTGCACGATGATAGTACATCATTATTCCGAGTGATCTCGTAGTTTCTATAAGCCTCTACACTGGACCTGCATGGGTTAGCAGTGCACGCTGATAGCAAATCACTTTTCCGAGCAGTCTCGTAGTTTCTATAAGCCTCTACACGGGACCCGTGTGGGTTAGCAGTGCATGCTGATAGAAAATCACTTTTCCGAGCAGTCTCGTAGTTTCTATATGCCTCTACACTGGACCCGCGTGGGTTAGCAGTGCATGCTGATAGCAAATCACTTTTCCGAGCAGTCTCGTAGTTTCTATATGCCTCTACACTGGACCCGCGTGGGTTAGCAGTGCATGCTGATAGCAAATCACTTTTCCGAGCAGTCTCGTAGTTTCTATAAGCCTCTACACGGGACCCGCGTGGGTTAGCAGTGCATGCTGATAGCAAATCACTTTTCCGAGCAGTCTCGTAGTTTCTATAAGCCTCTACACGGGACCCGCGTGGGTTAGCAGTGCATGCTGATAGCAAATCACTTTTCCGAGCAGTCTCGTAGTTTCTATAAGCCTCTACACGGGACCCGCGTGGGTTAGCAGTGCATGCTGATAGCAAATCACTTTTCCGAGCAGTCTCGTAGTTTCTATAAGCCTCTACACAGGACCCGCATGGGTTAGCAGTGCATGCTGATAGCAAATCACTTTTCCGAGCAGTCTCGTAGTTTCTATAAGCCTCTACACAGGACCCGCATGGGTTAGCAGTGCATGCTGATAGCAAATCACTTTTCCGAGCAGTCTCGTAGTTTCTATAAGCCTCTACACAGGACCCGCATGGGTTAGCAGTGCATGCTGATAGCAAATCACTTTTCCGAGCAGTCTCGTAGTTTCTATAAGCCTCTACACAGGACCCGCATGGGTTAGCAGTGCATGCTGATAGCAAATCACTTTTCCAAGCGGTCTTGTAGTTTCTAAAACCCTCTACACAGGATCCGTGTGGGTTAGCAGTGCACGCTAATAGTAAATCATTTTCCAAGCGGGCTCTTAGTTCCTATAAGTCTCTACACAGGAACCGCGCTGGTTAGCAGTACACGCTGACAGTAAATCACTTTACCCAGCGGTCTCGTAGTTTCTATACGTCTCTACACAGGAAATGAGTGGTTATCAGTGCACGCAGATAGTAAATCACTGTTCCGAGCGGTCTCGTAGTTTCTATAAGCCTCTACACTGGACCCGCATGGGTTAGCAGTGCATGCTGATAGAAAATCACTTAACCAAGCGGTCTCGTAGTTTCTAAAACCCTCTACACATGATCCGTGTGGGTTAGCAGTGCACGCTAATAGTAAATCATTTTCCAAGCGGGCTCATAGTTTCTATAAGCCTCTACACAAGAACCGCGCGGGTTAGCAGTACACGCTGACAATAAATCACTTTACTGAGCGGTCTCATAGTTTCTATAAGTCTCTACACAGGAATCGAGTGGTTGTCCGTGCACACAGATAGTAAATCACTGTTCCGAGTGGTCTGGTAGTTTCTATAAGCCTCTACACACGAACCGTGTGGGTTAGCATTGCATGCTGATAGTAAATCACTTTTTTGAGTGATCTCGTAGTTTCTATAAGCCTCTACATAGGAACTGGGCGGGTTAGTAGTGCATGACGATAGTAAATCACTTTTCCGAGCGATCTCGTAGTTTTTATAAGCCTCTACACAGGAACCGCATGGGTTAGTAGTGCAACCTGATAGTAAATCCCTAACGACTGGATCTCTCCCCGTCCCTCGGGTAAGGGAAGAGGGGGTAGTCATACCCCGGTGATAAAATATACCCCGAGAAGTACACTCGGAAACACTTATCTCCAAAAAATTGCCCAAACCACCATGTTGTAGTTAGGAAAGGGGGAGAAGGTGGGAAGGGTTGAATCTGTGTGTGTGCATATTTATCTGAATATTTAGCCGTCATTATGACGGGGCGCGTACACTAGTAATATGTTTTTTTAACCTTAAAAGAAATCCCGGATTAACAACAAAATTTGTGGAAGCGGTAAATAGTTTTGTTATTGCAAATAAAACGTTTTGTATTACAATGACAACGTATTACATGCAGCAAAGCTGCAGTTATTGCATGAACGCTAATGAAATGTGGGCGGGGGGGGGGGGGTGGAGGGGCTGGCGAGAATGGATTTTCATTCAGAATGGAAACATTGAAAGAGCTTCATAATATTTTGGTCAGGGGGAGAAAATAGTAATGTTTGATGACGGCTTATTTCATAAACAAGTTTAGTTTATTTTGCCTTTTTGGTATTTTTGTGTTACTTTTAACTTTCTTGGACACATTTTGTATATGATAGGATAGGTAAAGTGTATGTAATCAGAGTCTATATATATATATATATATATATATATATATATACTTATATTTATAAATATATATATATATTTATATATGTATATATATATATGTATGTATATCTATATATATATATATATATATATATATATATATATATATATATATATTTATATAATATTTATATATATGTATGTATGTTATTAATATATATATATATATATATGTATATATATATAATATAATATATATATATAATATAATATATATATATAATATAATATATATATATATTTATATATATATATATATATTATATATATATATATATTAATATATATACGTATATATATTAATATATATATATATATATTTATATACATATATATATATATATATATATATATATATTAATTATACAGTACTCTGTTTGTAATACCTCGTTTTTTTTTTTTTTGCATGACTTTTAACTTTTTGGAGACATTTGGCATGTGAATACACAGGATAGGTAAACTGTCTGTAATGAGACTCTATACATATACAGTACTCTGTTCGTAATACCTCGTTTCTAAATATGTAAAGACATTTTGGCATTAATTCACAAAGAATGAATCCTCTAGAGGCGTAGGAGGATATAATGGTGAAAATGTAGTATTTAGAGATTGTATTATATCTATATTTTTCCTGATTTTACTCCTTATGTTTTGTATCAATAAATGAAAGTTATTCTTTCTAAAATTAACCCATATTTGTACCAACATACAAAAATTCAAAATGAATATAGGTTTAGGTTAAATGCAATAAAATATATTCAGTTTGACAAAGCAATTAAACGATGAAATATCCTTAGATTTAGAGAAAAGATTCTAACATTTGCCTTTAGGTAATTGGAAACTTCTTCTGTGTCTTCTTCATTCTCCATTAACGAAGTTGTTCGATCTTTATCTTTCATCTCGAAAGAATAGAAAATTTAGTTTAGGAGAAGCTTCGAATGGTGTGTGTGTGTGTGTCATGAATTAAGGCGATTGGTTGTCCCACCACCTGAGAGAGAGAGAGAGAGAGAGAGAGAGAGAGAGGAGAGAGAGAGAGAGAGAGAGAGAGAGAGATTAATTTGTGTCTTAAAATGTCAGTGAACGAATAGGAGAGGCCGAATAAAAGTTTAAAAGTGAGGAACCTATTTTCTTATTGTAAAATCCTCTAAAGATATTAGAAAAAATCTTGCAATATATATATATATATAATATATTATATATATATATTATATATGTATCTATATATTTATATGTGTATATATATATATATATATATATATATATAGAGAGAGAGAGAGAGAGAGAGAGAGAGAGAGAGAGAGAGAGAGAGAGAGAGAGAGAGAGAGAGAGAGAAATTAACTTCAACAAAAAATCAATAACTGAGTTCGCAACATATTCTAATGAATGAATAATCTTCTTTGGGCGTCTCTCATTCGGGTTTCAACACAGCAGATCATGTCTCCATTTACTATATCCACTGTAATCTGTTACACCAACTTCCCTCATATCTTCTTTCATTTAATCCATAAATCTGCTCTAGACCTTCCTCTCCCCTTCCTACCTAGCGGCTCCATGCTCTTACTCCCTCTTACTCCCTTCTCTTCACATGACCAAACCACCTTCGTCTATATCCCTTACATTTTTCATATGGTTGTTGTGGCATATTTGATACGTCCCTGCCTAGCAATCTGCCTGACTGGTGTTCGAGTCTTGCTCAAGCTTGATAGTTTCTTGTAGTGTCTACAACATCGCCATCCTTTTGAGCTAAGGATGGATATTTTTGGGAGGCCTGTAAGCCCACTTGCTGGGTCATCAGCAGCCATTGCCTGGCCTATCCGGCCCTAGCATGAATGGAGAGGGGTTTTGGGTGCAGATCATATGTATATATGGTCAGTCTCTAGGGCATTGTCACTGTCCCTTGCCTCTGCCATTCATGAGCAGCCCTCGAATGAATTTATTTCTGATCTTATCCTTCTTCATCAACCAATAGTGAAATTCTCAACATTTTTATTTCTATCTCTGCTTATTCTTCGCCTATTTATATGTTTATTCATTCATTATTCCAGTGAATGAATAAACAAATAGACATGGGTAACTTGAATAATACCCGTTTTTAAACCTCGCAAACCACGTTAAACGATTGGGGATACAGAGGCAGCGTTTGAATTCCATAACCAGCAGGTGAATGGTTAACCCTCGAGGGAGCCTGGATAGTGCCCAAAATAATACCTAATGAACTGTTTCTTCCAAATACCAGAAGGTGGGGTGGACCCATTTGTTGAATGAAAAGTCAGGTCAGGTGTCAGAGGGAAAGCTTCAGAAGTGAGAGAGAGAGAGAGAGAGAGAGAGAGAGAGAGAGAGAGGAGAGAGAGAGAGAGAGAGAGATTTGTTATTGAATATGGGTAAAAAACACTTATCAGGGATGTATTTCTTAAAGTATTTTCTTTATGAATGGAGGTTCCAGACTGAGAGAGAGAGAGAGAGAGAGAGAGAGAGAGAGAGAGAGAGAGAGAGAGAGAGAGAGAGAGAGAGATCTGGTATTGAATATGGGGTAAAAACCCTCTTATCAGTGATGTATTTCTTAAAGTATTTTCTTTATGAATGGAGGTTCCAGATTGTGTGTGAGAGAGAGAGAGAGAGAGAGAGAGAGAGAGAGAGAGAGAGAGAGCGAGAGAGAGAGAGAGACGCGTCCTAAAACTGCTCAACATAGACTATCGAATGGACGGCCCTAAAAAGTGATAATCAGGTCATAATTTGAGGCCTTGCCTCACACCCTTGAAGTGGAAAGCGGCATTCTCTCAAGGGCTGAGCCCTTGAATGGTGTCTGAAGGCGAAGAAGAAGGGCCTTCCGTATACACAAACGCCCTTGTTTCCTCGTAATATCCCGTGAAACATTATTTCACATCAGAGGCGGCCGACACAGAAAGGCTTCTAGAGGACAACAATAGAATTCCTGGGATTTTATGTCTTCTTTTTTTCTTTCTTTCTCTTTTCTCTCTTCTTCTTCGTCTGCTTCTGGTTCTTCTTCTTCTTGAATCTTTATTTTATGTTAACTTTTATTTCTTTA
>NC_090760.1:18731733-18734233 GCF_036898095.1 Palaemon carinicauda
ATAGACAGAAAATCTCTCTCTCTCTCTCTCTCTCAACATAAGTCACGATGAGATTAAATATATTAATCTCACTCTTCCATATAACTATAGACAGAAAATCTCTCTCTCTCTCTCTCTCTCTCTCTCTCCCAACATAAGTCACGATGAGATTAAATATATTAATCTCACTCTTCCATATAACTAGACAGAAAATCTCTCTCTCTCTCTCTCTCTCAACATGTCAAGATGAGATTAAATATATTAATCTCACTCTTCCATATAACTATAGACAGAAAATCTCTCTCTCTCTCTCTCTCTCTCTCTCTCTCTCTCTCCCAACATAAGTCACGATGAGATTAAATATATTAATCTCACTCTTCCATATAACTATAGACAGAAAATCTCTCTCTCTCTCTCTCTCTCTCTCTCTCTCTCAACATGTCAAGATGAGATTAAATATATTAATTTCACTCTTCCATATAACTATAGACAAAATCTCTCTCTCTCTCTCTCTCTCTCTCTCTCTCTCTCACCATAAGTCAAGATGAGAATAAATATATTAATCTCACTCTTTCATATAACTATAGACAGAAAATCTCTCTCTCTCTCTCTCTCTCTCTCTCTCTCCAACATAAGTCACGATGAGATTAAATATATTAATCTCACTCTTCCATATAACTATAGACAGAAAATCTCTCTCTCTCTCTCTCTCTCTCTCTCTCAACATGTCAAGATGAGATTAAATATATTAATCTCACTCTTCCATATAACTATACAGAAAATCTCTCTCTCTCTCTCTCTCTCTCTCTCTCTCTTCCCCAACATAAGTCACGATGAGATTAAATATATTAATCTCACTCTTCCATATAACTATAGACAGAAAATCTCTCTCTCTCTCTCTCTCTCTCTCTCTCTCTCAACATGTCAAGATGAGATTAAATATATTAATCTCACTCTTCCATATAACTATAGACAGAAAATCTCTCTCTCTCTCTCTCTCTCTCTCTCTCTCTCTCTCCCAACATAAGTCACGATGAGATTAAATATATTAATCTCACTCTTCCATATAACTATAGACAGAAAATCTCTCTCTCTCTCTCTCTCTCTCTCTCTCTCAACATGTCAAGATGAGATTAAATAAATTAATTTCACTCTTCCATATAACTATAGACAGAAAATCTCTCTCTCTCTCTCTCTCTCTCTCTCTCTCTCTCTCAACATAAGTCAAGATGAGAATAAATATATTAATCTCACTCTTTCATATAACTATAGACAGAAAATCTCTCTCTCTCTCTCTCTCTCTCTCTCTCTCTCTCTCAACATAAGTCACGATGAGATTAAATATATTAATCTCACTCTTCCATATAACTATAGACAGAAAATCTCTCTCTCTCTCTCTCTCTCTCTCTCTCCCAACATAAGTCACGATGAGATTAAATATATTAATCTCACTCTTTCATATAACTATAGACAGAAAATCTCTCTCTCTCTCTCTCTCTCTCTCTCTCTCTCTCTCTCTCTCCCAACATAAGTCACGATGAGATTAAATATATTAATCTCACTCTTCCATATAACTATAGACAGAAAATCTCTCTCTCTCTCTCTCTCTCTCTCTCTCTCTCTCTCTCTCTCTCTCTCTCTCCCAACATAAGTCAAGATGAGATTAAATATACTAATCTCACTCTTCCATATAACTATAGACAGAAAATTTCTCTCTCTCTCTCTCTCTCTCTCTCTCTCTCTCCCAACATAAGTCAAGATGAGATTAAATATACTAATCTCACTCTTCCATATAACTATAGACAGAAAATCTCTCTCTCTCTCTCTCTCTCTCTCTCTCTCAACCGTAAGTCAAGATGATATCAAATATATTAATCTCACTCTTCCATATAACTATAGACAGAAAATCTCTCTCTCTCTCTCTCCTCTCTCTCTCTCTCTCTCTCCCAACATAAGTCAAGATGAGATTAAATATATTAATCTCACTCTTCCATATAACTATAGACAGAAAATCTCTCTCCTCTCTCTCTCTCTCTCTCTCTCTCTCTCTCTCTCTCATGCTGTAATCAAGAAAATAAGTATTCATTCCCAAAATAAGTCAAGAGTGAGATCAAGTATAATAATCTCACCCTCCCATATAACCATAGATAGTAAATTACATCTCTCTCTCTCTCTCTCTCTCTCTCTCACACACACACACACACACACACACACACACACACACCGGAAGGCAACATTCAAGTAACAGACGCAAATTCATATCTCCCATCTGTGCAAAATATCCGCAAGAATCCCTCTAAAGATAGAGCCTCGACGTAGCAATAAATAAATAAAAAATATATATATCAGTTATCTAAACTTCATATCTCAGTAGTTAAACAAGATAAAGTGATTTTAATGTTCTGGCAATTGTAAATCATATAGAAGCTTCGAAGTCGTCGTAGTCGGAGTAATACAAGTCGTCCTAGTCGTTGAACTCGTCAGAGTCGTCGTTACCATCATCAAATGCTAAGGGCTAAAG
>NC_090760.1:18741733-18746733 GCF_036898095.1 Palaemon carinicauda
TGGGCTTAAAACTACAAAAAAATACCAAAATAAAAATGAAAGGTATCTACCCATAAAATTCCTCTAAAACACCTTATGAACGTAAGAATTTACCCATCTAAAAGCATTATTCCTCTTAATAATTCTCGAAAGCACCCACCTCATGAACGTTAAGGAATTTACCCATCTAAAAGCATTATTCCCCTTAATTTCCCTAAAATACCCACCTAATGAACGTAAGGAATTTACCCATCTAAAAGCATCATTCCCCTTAATCCATCCATATACCAAGGCACTTCCCCCCAATTTTGGGGGGTAGCCGACACCAACAATGAAACAAAACAAAAAGGGGACCTCTACCCTCTATGTTCCTTCAGCCTAATCAGGGACTCCCCTTAATAATTTCCCTAAAATACCCACCTAATGAACGTAAGGAATTTACCCATCTAAAAGCATTATTCCCCCTAATAATTTCGCTAAAACACCCACCTCATCAATGTTAAGGAATTTACCCATCTAAAAGCATCATTCCCCTTAATAATTTCCCTAATATACCCATCTTCAGAACGTAAGGAATTTACCCATCTAAAAGCATTATTTCCCCTAATAATTTCTCTAAAACACCCACCTCATCAACGTTAAGGAATTTACCCATCTAAAAGCATTATTCCCCCTAATAATTTCTCTAAAACACCCACCTCATCAACGTTAAGGAATTTACCCATCTAAAAGCATTATTCCCCTTAATAATTTCCCTAATATACCCATCTTCAGAACGTAAGGAATTTACCCATCTAAAAGCATTATTCCCCCTAATAATTTCTCTAAAGCACCCACCTCATCAACGTTAAGGAATTTACCCACCTAAAAGCATAATATCTCTAGTTATTTCCACGAAACGTATTTTTCGAGCATAAAAATACTAATTACTGCCAAATTAGTCTGCAGTTGAAAATGTAGCCCTGGCTAATTTAAAAAAGCGGGCAATTAGTCCCCCCACCATTGCCCGTATTATTCAGAGACCTCAGCCCACTGAAATTATCTTTTAAGTAGTTCACAACCAGGCTCTGGATAATGAGATGATTACCAATGAGTTCTGATTACTCGTGGGAATGTCCTGGAGAAAAGGGTGTGGACGTTAAATGAGAATGTGAGAGAGAGAGAGAGAGAGAGAGGAGAGAGAGAGAGAGAGAGAGAATATTGATATAATTGTGGCAAACTGGAAGTTGAAAGACTCATAAATAATATTAATCTATAGATGAATATAACTCTAGCCAATATAATGAAATTCTTGAGAGAGAGAGAGAGAGAGAGAGAGAGAGAGAGAGAGAGAGAGTGTTCGGAATAATAATATTGATAAAATTGCGGCAAACAGAAAGCTGAATGAAATGAATAATATTAATATATAGATAGAATAAGTCTATTTAGCAGGAAGAAATTCTTGAGAGAGAGAGAGAGAGAGAGAGAGAGAGAGAGAGAGAGAGAGAGAGTTCAGAATAAGAATATTGATAAAATTGTGGTAAACAGAAAGCTGGATAAAATCATAAATAATATTAATATATAGATAAAATAAGTCTATTTAACAGGAAGAGATTCTTGAGAGAGAGAGAGAGAGAGAGAGAGAGAGAGAGAGAGAGAGAGAGAGAGAGTTCAGAATAAGAATATTGATAAAATTGTGGCAAACAGAAAACTGGAAAAACTCATAAATAATATTAATCTATAGATAGAAATAAGTCTAGCCAATAGGATGAAATTCTTGAGAGAGAGAGAGAGAGAGAGAGAGAGAGAGAGAGAGAGAGAGAGATCTGAACAACAAATAAGGATAATAAAATTATACTAACGAGAAGTGGAAAATCAGATTTCGCTAAAAACAGGAAAAGTAGATTTATCGAAATTGGAAAACAATCTTAGATAAAATTTGACCCAAAAAAAAAGTCATTCACATTTTCGTAAGGAAAAAGAATCTGGTTATAGTTTTTACTTAACAATAATATCGAATGAATTTTCTCGCTCTCCTATGAATATTTTCCTATTGACAGGACTCATTTTCCTAGATTTCCTTTGCTTTTTTTCCTGCATTATCTTTGGTACAATTTAATTTTCACAATTCTTATTTAGAAACCACTCTCTCTCTCTCTCTCTCTCTCTCTCTCTCTCTCTCCTTGATACTCTTTCATCCCTCCTTGATTCTCTCTCTCTCTCTTTAATAACCCTCTCTCTCTCTCTCTCTCTCTCTCTCTCTCTCTCTCTCCTTGATACTCTTTCCTCTCTCCTTGATTCTCTCTCTCTTTTTAATTACCCCTCTCTCTCTCTCTTTAATTACCTCTCTCTCTCTCCTTGATACTCTTTCCTCTCTCTTTGATTATCTCTCTCTCTCTTTAATTACCCCCCTCTCTCTCTCTTTAATTACCCCTCTCTCTCTCTCTCTTTAATTACCTCTCTCTCTCTCTTTGTATATAATTATAAATTATATAATCAATTAAATTAATTTTAGAAACGAAAGGACAATTGTCAAGATCCTCGGGGAGACGAAGAGATTTTGACGTTTTGACTTAAATCCAGTTGTGTCTTTATGATTGATCTAAGCAACTGATTAAGTACTGTATTTGATAGACGTTAGACTGTGGAGGGTCCAAAGGGTGGCAACCTCGTCACCACATAGTGGGGATTCATTATTTGGAGCCACCCTTTTAAATGTAAAATGTATATAATGGAAACAGAGACAGACAAACACACACATATATATATTTACACACATATATATACACACACACACACACACACATATATATATATATATATATGTGTGTGTGTGTAAAAATGCATTTATTTATGTATGTATAGATAGATAGATAGATAGATAAACATTTATCGACACTACGAATATATATATATATATATATATACTGTATATATATATATATACTGTATATATATATATAATATATATATATATATATATATATATTTATATATATATATATATATATATACAATTTACAATAAATATTATTTTCATTTCGGCACAAATCTATCGACTCATTACATAAGTCAACTGTAATTCATGTAATGTACCACTGCCTGACGATTTTGTAAAATCATAATATCACTTAAAATCATTCAAACTTAAAATTTATAATGTATATATGAACAGTACAGACAAAACTAATGTAACCAAGTATTTTCTAATGCACCAAGTTACATCTAATTTCTAAAATCAAAACAATTATCAAAAGTATTTAAGAAATTTTCTAGTACGTCAATTTGAGTTTAATTGTAGAGAAGTTATTTAAACACAAAATTTCACAGCATTTTTCAATAGAATTAAATCTCTTTTAGTTCACCTCACGCCACAAATTCACTAAGTTTAATTCGTTCTTCCAGAGCACAAACTAGCCAACTAAGACCATCACCTGTGAACGGTAAGACGCGACGCTAACGACTAGCCAAATGCTTTCTTCTTCTTCTACTTCCTCGACTGGGTTGCTGGTGGTGTTTAACCACTCATTGGAACAATTCACCAGGCGGCTGGTAGCAGGGGGGGGGGGGGGAAGAGGTAAGGGAGACGATCGGCCTACTCGTTCAGAATTACTTTCTCTTCAGAAACACCGTTCTAAAAAATCACCACAATGATTGACCGAAATGAGGGGGGTAGGGGGGGGGAAGCCCCCTTTCTTTAGTGGGGGCCAGAAACCCTCTCCCTTCCCTCCCCCTCATCTCCCATCTCCCAGAAACCCTCAGTCATTTCTGGATAAATCAATCTCATTCCGATTGTTAAGCGATGCAGGTGTGAAAGAATAAGCAGGTGAGAGAGAGAGAGAGAGAGAGAGAGAGAGAGAGAGAGATTTCTAACTACACAAAGACATGAAAAGCAATTCAAAGAATAGAAATACAAAAGGAAGCCAAGAATTTTATTTGATCCTTTGATCTCAAAATATCAAAAGAAGACAGAAAGTGAAGAAAGTGTGTAAAACCTTTAGGTTTTGTGCAGTTAACGGGTCAAAGCGAAATCTCTTCCAAATAAGGAGCACTGTAAGCATGAACTAGATTTCCAGGTAGAGAACACATGCGTGATTGCGGTGGCCTATTGGAATCGTCCATGATTGGCGATCTGCTGGACTGGGGTTCGAGTCACGCTCAAGCTCGATAGTTTTTTGTGGTGTCTGCAACCTCACCATCCTTGAGAGCTAAAGATTGGGAGTTTGGGGGAGCCTATAAGTCTACCTGTTGAGTCATCAGCAGCCATTGCCTGGTCCTCCCTGGTCCTAACGAGGTTGGAATAGGGGCTTGAAACAAATGCGTGTATATATATATACATATTATATATATATATATATATATATATATCTAGGCAGTCTCTAGGGCATTGTCCTGATAGGGTTTTGTCACTGTTCCTTGCCTCTGCCATTCATGAGCAACCTTTAATACCTTCAAACAGGGGGGGGGGGGGTTTGAACAAGCTTAATAAGTCAAACTTAGCATAGTTGGCCCATATAAATTCTGAAGGGGAAATATAAGTAGTGAATCTAAGTGATGAAAATTAATTAAATGATAAAAATCTATGATGAATGAAAATTCAAGTTTCATCTACCAAATCCCTTGAGCTTATAGTATCGTTTTTTTCCCAACTAAGGTTGTAGCTTAGCTACTACTACTACTACTACTCCTACTACTACTAATAATGTTGCTACTACTACTACTACTACTACTACTACTACTACTACTACTACTACTACTGTTGCCACTATTACTATTACTACTACTACTAGTACTAGTACTATAGAGCTTAAGCGGAACTCGAACACCAGTCCGGCAGGTCGTGAAGCAGGGACGTTTCCAATAGGCCACCACAACTACACCTAATATATACTTTAGTTTTGGAGCCTTTGAGCTTATAGCAACCTTCTTTTCCAACTAGGGTTGTAGCTTAGCTACTACTACTACTACTACTACTAAAATTACAATCAAGCTTGATATTGATTCCAATAAGCCATCACAATTACTAATATATGTAAGTGTTG
>NC_090760.1:18751733-18754233 GCF_036898095.1 Palaemon carinicauda
AGAGAGAGAGAGAGAGAGAGAGAGAGATTCTCGCATTTTACTTATAAATGCTGTGAATTCTATTACATTAAATTGATAACATTTCAATATATACTTTGTAGAGAGAGAGAGAGAGAGAGAGAGAGAGAGAGAGATCCTCACATTATATTCATAAATGCTGTGAATTCTATTACAATAAATTGATAAGACTTCAATATTACTTTGTAGAGAGAGAGAGAGAGAGAGAGAGAGAGAGAGAGAGAGAGAGAGAGAGTGCTTGCTTGCAATTTTAACCTTCCAAGAGGAAAAAAGATTCACGTCAGAGAGATCCGGCTAATGACTGTCCAAAGGAACTCGCAAAATTACTCTGAAAGTCATCCTGGTATTGTTTAGAGATGAAGAAAAATCCAGTGCAAAGAATCGCGAGTAAAAGTTAAAAGATGAATTGTTAAAACATGACGAATTTCTGGGGAAAAAATATCGCACAAATTTTGGTTATCCAGATTCTAAAAAAAAATGTATTTCACATTTTTTTTTTCAATATTGTAACTGTCTCTTATTGTTTTGTCTTTGCTTTTTGTTTCACATTTGGGTATATTATGTGAAGAAATAGTCTTGAAGTATTTATGATTGGACATATTTAACCATTGTTAGTAGAGGAAAATAATAATAATAATAATGATTTATGAATAAGTAATAATAATTAAATAATAAATAAATAAACTAATTAACAACAATAATCTATAAATAATAATAATAATAATAATAATAATAATAATAATAATAATGTTTTACAATTTCTGAAGTAATAAAAAAATAAAATATTTTTTCAAGTATTTTTGTTCTAACTGACAACAAAACAACCTTCTTACATAAAAGAAAAAAAAGGAAAAAAAAACCTAATATTTTTTATACTTAAATATCTTGTACGGTTACAAAGCTATCAACAGCAATAAAAGTAATAAAGAAGTAATATATAAGATATCATCATCATCCTCATTCGCAGTTACTAGTCTACTGCAGGACAAAGGCCTCAGACATGTCCTTCCACTTGCGTAATTTTATGAATTTTTTGTGCCAGTCTACACCCGTAAATTTTCTTATATATACATGCATATATGTATATATATATATATATATATATATATTCATATCTATATATATATATAATATATATATATATAATATAATATACTGTTTACATATGCATACCTGCAAACGTATATCATTTAAACAAACAAAGATGAATTAAACAAAACGTTATTGAATGTTATGAAGGGTAAAATCCCCATCCAGTGTAACAAAACGTATTTGTTTCAACCAGCAAATAAATCAAAATTGCTTCGCCCCGACATACAGTGGAGTACAGTCACCCTCGCCAGCCACATCCGATACGGAAGTTGATCGAGTGAGAACTGCCTACGGAAAACCATTTCGAGTGTGATGAAAGAGATCGAAGTTTATAAGACATATTTCTTATTTTATTTCTAGTAAGGGTGATCTACAAGTCAGTGGTACATGTATGTTATGTGTGTGTGTATATATATATATATATATATATATAAACAGTATATATGTATATATAATACATAGATATATATATATATATATATATATTATATATATATACATACATACATATATCTATATATATATATATATATATATATTTATATATATATATGTATTATATATATACATTGTATACTGTACATATATACTGTATATATATATATATATATATAATACATATATACATATATAAAATCTATATATATATATATATCTATACATAATATATATATATTATATATATATGTGTGTGTGTATTCATACACATAAATATATAATATATATAATACATATATATATACATATATGTATATATATATATATGTATTTATATGCATAAATATATAATATATGTATATACAAATAATATATTTATATATATTGTATATATATATATTGTGTATATATATATATATATATATATACATATATATATATATTAAATACTATGCAGCTTAGGATTGCGGTATCCTATCAGAAACGTCCCTGTCTGCTGATCTGCCGGGACTGGGGGTTCGAGCCTCCGCTCAAGCTCGATAGTTTCTTGTAGTGTCTGTAACCTCACCATCCTCTTTGAACTACAAATGGGGAGGAGGGGGTTTGGGAGGAGCCTACAGATCTACTTGCTGAGTTATGAGTAGCCATTGTCTGTCCCTCCCTGGTCCTACCTTGGGTAGAGAGGGGGCTTGGGTGCTGATCATATGTATATAAGATCAGTCGCTAGGGCATTGTCGCAATCAATTGCCTCTGCCATCCATGAACGACCTTTAAACCTTTAAACTATCTTCTAAATATATATGAAAAACTAGAGGGGCATTCAGTAGACCGCAGACCTTCGCCGCGGCAGCTTAATTCTCGTCGTTTTGCTCGACTGAGACCTAGACCTTTGACATTAATTTACAAAAATTAATTATTTTCAGCTTTTTACATAACAGTTAATCCCTGCAAG
>NC_090760.1:18776733-18781733 GCF_036898095.1 Palaemon carinicauda
GGAAGACTCGCACATTCCTAACTTACACATTTCGTTGAACTATTTCAACAAAATACTAAGACGATTCTAAAAGATATCTCCAATTAACGTTTCAGTCAGATGCCACGCTTTGAGATCAACCAAAGATTCTTTCCGGAGATTTCAACTCTGCTTTAAGACGTAATCTGAGACGCACGATTGCTTGTCATCTTTGCTACGTGATTGACTCAGGTTGTCTAATGTTTTTTTTTTATTCCTTTGCTTTTGTCTCATATTTTTAAAGTGAAAAAAGTTGAATATTAAATAAGTATATGTATATATATATATATATATATGTGTGTGTGTGTGTGTTACTGCGTTTGTGTCTAGCAACACCCCATTCAATATAAAAAAAAATCAATGTATATACAAAGACAAGAACAAATACACATATATGTATATGTATATATATGAGTGTATGTACGTATGTAAGTGCGAACATATAAAAATAAATTACTCAATAAACAAATACATGAGACGATTTTATTAGTAAATGAAAGAATTGCCGATTTATTTACCAATCTTTATATATATATATATATATATAATATATATATATATATATATATATATGTGTGTGTGTCTGTGTGCAAATATACCACATAAATAAGAAATAAGAAAAAAAAACTAACAAACCAAAGAATAAATAAGCAATAAAGCAGATAAAAAACCAATTAAGCAAAATGATAATTATCCTCAGTACATTCTCTTTGAAAATCATAAACCACTAGTAATGAACATTACCAGCCTTTGAAGTTACGAAGATAAAAGCAAGTTATTAAACTAAAGCAAGCATCAACATTAAATGCTTTTGCAAGCAATTACTCAAACAGTGAGGTTTATAGTAATACCTATTTACTTCAATACCTATTTACTATGGTAAGTAGCTCTTCTAGGAGAAGGACACTCCAAAATCAAACCAGTGTTCTCTGGTCTTGGGTAGTGCCATAGCCTCTGTACCATGGTCTTCCACTGTCTTGGGTTAGAGTTCTCTTGCTTGAGAGTACACTCGGGCACACTGTTCTATCTAATTTCTCTTTCTCTTGTTTTGTTAAAGTTTTTATAGTTTATATAGGAGATATTTATTTTAGTGTTATTCTAAAATATTTATTTTTTTCCTTGTTTCCTTTTCTTACTGGGCTATTTTCCCTGTTGGAGTCCCTGGGCTTATAGCATTCTACTTTTCCAACTTGGGTTGTAGCTTAGCAATTTATAATAATAATAATAATAATAATAATAATAATAATATTGTCAATTGATTTACAGGTTTGTGTATCTTACGTTTTAAGTTTTTTCCTGTTGTTTTATCCAATAAATCTAAATTAAATTATCATTATTATGATTAATATAATTAATATTCAAGCATTGTCTTAAGTTTATTCTAGGATCTTTATTAATTATCAAAAATTAAATCATAATCCTCAAAATTATCATTAAAATCTAACACCAAAATTATATTATAATAATTATATTTAATACTTAATATCATACTTAAATTATCATAATTATCATTAATATTTAATATCAAAATCAAATGATCATGATAATTATCAATAATATTTAATATGAAAATTAAATGATCATAAATTATAATAAATATCCAATATCAAAATCAAATTATCATAATTATCCTTAATACTTAATATTAAAATAATCCTAATTATCATTAATAATTAATATCAAAATTAAATTATCATAATAATTATCATTAATATTTAATATCAAAATTATCTGATCATAATAATTATAATGAATATTTAATAAAGTTAAATTATCATAATCATCATTGATAATATCGAAATTAAAGGATCACAATTATAATAAATAATTAACATCAAAATTAAATAATCATAATTATCATTAACGCTTAATATTAAAATCAAATTTCCATAATCATCATTAATCCTTAATATCAAAATTAAACTATCATAATAATCATTAATACTTAATATCAAAATTATAATATCATAAATATCATTATTATTTAAAAAGGTATGTAGTGACATATATACAGTATGTATTTAGTCTGTTTGGAGCAAAAAGCTATTTAGCTTTTTAAAATAAGCTAAAAGAAAACAGAAACACCCTAACAGATAATTTAAACATTTATATTACTTCGATTTGATTACTTAATATGAACCTAGACAATTCATTACTATTATCATGAATATTCTATCCAAAGCTAGCAATGTGTGGAATTACAGAATTACGTAATTAAAGAATAATAACTTTCTCTAGTTGACAGTAGACATTACACAATTTGCAGTTTTTGTGTTGCATGAAAAGAATAGTTTTTTTTTCTAATGTTTTTTAAAGGCCGTTAATAAATGGCTAGAGGCAAGGGACAGTGACATTGCCCTAGCAAGCAGGACAATGTCCTAGAGACTGACCATATATACATATGATAAGCACCATTGGCCCCTCTCCACCCAGCTAGGACCAAGGAGGGCCAGGCAATGGTCGCTGATGACTCAGCAGGTAGACCCGTAGGCTTCCCCAAAGCCCCCATAATTAGCTTACAAGGATAGTGAGCTTGCAGCGACCAAAAGGGCTAATGAGTAGTCCCTGACACGCCAAGCTCTAAAGAAATGCACCCTATCACACCATTATTTCACGGTTAATAACCAAGCAGATAGTGTAGGAAGAGAGGGCAGAGTTGGTGGGAGGCACTAAACGCAGGAACTCGCAGGTAGTAAGGGTGTGGCTGGTTGAGCTTCTTAAGAGCGAGGTATACCAGGAATTCTTGTATCCAACAGTACATCATAATCCTTTCTATCATTAAATCAGAGGATAATTATAAGCTCTGCAAATCACCAAATTATGCATAGAGTTGTGTTCACTTTACATCATGTTAATGAAAGGTTAGACAACAGTTAATCAACAACAGTTGGGCTGAACAAGAACATTCGCGCTTTCTATTCACATCAAGTCTTCCACAAGACTCTAGGAGCGATATCGTTTAAGCGGGCACATCTGGTCTGTAGCTGAGAGAGAGAGAGAGAGAGAGAGAGAGAGAGAGAGAGAGAGAATGAAATGTTCTATCTCGCTGAGATGGGGCGTATGTCTTAAGATTGTATATATTTTTTTTCACTTTGTGTCAGTAACCCTGGTATCTGTAACCCAAGCTATCTTAGTATCAATAAGATTATCCCATCTCTAGCTACAACCCACAATTGTTGACCATCAGCCAGCAGCACAATTAACTGCTTAGGTTAGCATAGACATACTAGATTTTTATAAAAGCAAAATGTTCCTTCTTTGGCCCAAGAACGAACGCAAGTCTAATCTGCTGTGTGCCAGGGATTACCAAATAAGTGATGTGGGCAAGGAAAGTTACAAGGATTTCGGATGTCTTAAAGACTTTTTAGTCAATCCTCCGGGACTCCCTTTGCTCTTGGGTAGAGTAAATTAGTTCAAACGTTTAAAGAGTTCTTATGATCTTGTTTAACATATATTTGAATTCTTTTACCGTGTTACTATTCACTTCGTCCGCTGGAAGTCTGTTCCATGTATTTGCTATTTTGCATGTAAAGAATTGCCACATTTAGTGGTGTTGCATCTTATCAATTCCAGTTTATATCAGTTACCTCTCTCTCTGGAGAGAGAGAGAGAGAGAGAGAGAGAGAGAGAGAGAGAGAGAGAGAGAGAGAGAGAGAGAGAGAGAGAGAGAGCGCGCAGAAATATTGATATTCAAAATAATTAGGCTCTTGAATACAGGGTCATTCAAGAAGTGCTATAATATGGATATATTAGAGCGTTATAGTATAAATATATTTAAGGTGTTTTGACCTAGCAGTTAAAACTTGACGGAATTGTAACAATATACTTTCAGATCCGGTTTATAATTTCCAAGAAACATATAGACACATGAAATAAGGATGTTGAATGCGAATGTGGTGTAAGAAGAACTGATAGTATGAGAAATGTGAAGATATGCAGAATTTATAGTAAAGGTTAGCATAGGTGAAAGAATTAAACAAAAAGATATCAGGTGGTTTGGACATGTGGTGAGAAGTGAAAATAGAATAACGAAAAGAATGTATATAGTTCAGGAAGGTCTTAAAGATAGTTGGATAGATAGTGTGAAAGACCTGTAAGAAAGAAATCTTCTTGATATTGTATCAACCGTGTGTAACACGATCGTACATAGTAACGACATTTCATTTTGTGTATATATTATCCTTGTATCTTTGCTCTCCCCTCGTGTTAACAAGGACCTGAAATAACATCTCTGTTTTTCTCACCGTTAACTGTTAACCTGTGCGGTGTCGGTTGAACAGGAAATTTCCTGTTGCATTGAACCTGAAATAACGTGTCTGTTTTTCTCACCGTTAACAGTTAACCGGTGCGGTGTCGGCTGAACAGGAAATTTCCCGTAGCATTGAGTTTTTATATATAAAGGCGAGTGCTCTGTAATAAAGTTACTCAGTTGCTTTCATCCTGCCTTTGAGTCACAACCTTCTCTCGGCTCGTGACTATATCAAGGACATGCTAAAAAATGCATCTGAAATAGGGTAATAGCACAGCATGTAAGGTAACGACGTGCAACTGATGAGTATTCTGAGGATGCGTATGAAGTGGCTTATGCTATGGCTGTTTTCTACTGATACCCAGGACATGCAAAAAATTTGTAGGAAACATGGGTGAGTAGTGCAGTATGTATATAAGGGGTAGACGTGCCACTGATGAGTTATGAAAACACCTAAAAAGGGTCTTATGCTATGGATGCTTTACTACACAGGGAATACACTCACAATACACTTCATGAATGAATATAGTAGTAATCTGTATCCTCTGAGAGTGTACGTGTCTATAAAAATCTGGGAGAACATTAACAACCTGATATTCCCTGTGAGAACAGTTCTTCACACGCGATCTCTATACTTAAAACCCATCAAGTTAACGATAACGCGGAACTAATACATCGTCACGGAGACTAACCATCTTTAAATACATCAGACAGGCAATTGGCAGCGACAATT
>NC_090760.1:18789233-18796733 GCF_036898095.1 Palaemon carinicauda
TGGGAGTGACCTACCATGTTGAACAAAGTGCCGTGATTAGATGAAGTTCTACAACGCTCGTCCTCGTCGTGTCAAGAGGCTTGATCAAGAGCCAGAACATAACCTCTTAATATTGCCATTTGCCGCTCTGGAATTAATTACAGGTAAGGGTCAACTAGAGAGTGGGTCTCAAGTCAAGCCCTTTGTAAATTCCAGCTTAGGAAAGCTATTTCTTAAGTAAGGCCTTGCATGTCTTTAATATATATGTAATCATCTATGAGCCAAATTTAAGTGTCTTGTGTCTTGGCATATATCCAGGTTAACGTTAGCAATTGTTTATCCTTTAGGGAGTATCCAGTCAACATTATTCGATTGTTCTAGGTTAGTCAATAGCCATTTTATGTCAAATTGATGAAATGTGTAATTGACTGGTAAGCCAGGAATGATAGGCCATTTTCATAACCTTTAGTTCTGCTTGGTAATTTTAATTGATGACCTATCGAAATTTACAGGTGATTACCGAACTGAATGGAGACATTGTGTTATACCCACTACTTCGCATCTAGCTGTAATTACTTCAGGACCTCGGGCAGTTATTGAGAGCCTCTAATAGTTTATTTAAGTTGCTTATGTTTACTTAAGGGAAGTTCTCTATTTGTTAGTATATTGTTAATATACAAATTAATTATTTTATGTGTTTCCTTGGTGCCTATAGTTTTTACCAGTGTTTTTGGTGTCTCCTTGATAAGAATTTAGTTCATGGCGACCGTGACAGGATAGTTGCATGTTAGGTAATTAATTAAGAGGCTCTCAAAATTAGGTTGCACTAGTTTAGCTGTAGCTCACTCCCACGGGTTTTCTATTAACGATCTTTGTTGTTGGTGATTTTTTGTCAAGTAAGATATAATGTCAAATTTAAAATTGCTTATTACTCAGAGAAAGGTTATTCGTAAGAAAGTAACTGATGCCTTTAATAAATTGGGGTCCTATGCAAATTTTACTGCATCCCGGAAAATATCGGAAAAGTGTCTCCTGTTAAGTTACCAGAAGGGTTTGATAGACTTGGATTCTAAAATTCAAAATTTAAAGTTCGAGGATAGCGCAGTTACAGAACTCGAATTAGAAGAGGAATGTTTGGGTTGTATTGATTATTTAGAGAAGATAGAGAGATGTTTGCCTTTACTTGAAGTTTCTCCTTCCAGTAGTGTCACGGACACAGCTCTTAGTTTACTAAAGCAGCCAACAGCGCCCCTCCCAAAATTTAGTAGCAAGGAAAAGGAGGATCTCTTACAGTTTTTTGTAGAATTTGAGGCTACTACTGGTGTTTATAAATATCCCGATAGGGATTTGTTACTTTTGCTTAAACAGCAAGTTGAAGGTCGGGCTAAGGTTTTGCTGAATTCTCTTGAAGCAGATAAACAGAGTTACCAAGATGCTAAATCTCTCTTGATTAAAGCTTTTGCTTCGGAAGAAGTTAGGAAGTCTTCCACCGTTAAGAAACTAAATCCAGGTGATGACCCATTTAATTATGTTTCTAGGTTAAGGAATTTATGTGAGTCTACTAAGGTTTTACAAATGTCCTCTGATGATTTTTTGACTTATTTTGCTTGGCTAGGTTTGAATGATGAATTTAGGAAAGAGTTAGTGCAAATTACTAATAAGACTTCTCCTTCAATTACGGAGATTTTGGATAACTTTTTTGTAGCTTGCGAGAGGTATGAAAACTCGAGAAAAGTGTCAAATGTTACGCCTTCAACGCATTCCTTATCATGCAATGGTAGTGCTGAAAATGCTGATAGTTTTGCTAGTTTGGCAGTTAAAGTGCATTCTCCTAAGAATAAAGTCCTACCTAGTTGTTCGTTATGTTCTAAGGTTCATGGTAAGGATTTTAATCATTTACTATATAAATGTACTAAATTTCCTACTCCTCAGTCTAAAGTAGATAAATTGAAGTATTTTAAAGGCTGTTTGAAATGTGCTAGTTTTTCGCATCCCACTGCTAAATGTAATTTTAGGTTTAAACAAAAATGTTTTAAATGTTTTGGCTGGCATTTTTCTTTTCTGTGTAACAAAGATAATTCATCTGATTGTAAGAAAAGTGAAGAAGCTATAGCAAGCACAGAAACAAATAATGGGGTTACAGTGTTCTCAAATTTCGTTAGTGACTCTGTTCTTCCTACTTTCACTTTTGGCATTGTTGGACAAGAGCGCTTGTATAGAGGTATAAAAGACAGTGGGTCTCAAAGTACTTTTGTTTCACAGAAATTAGCTGATACTTATGACTTTGAAACTATCAGAAATAATGTTAATCTTACAATTCATGGTTTCAATGGTGTTAAAACTTATCGGAGCAAGGTAGTTCAGGTGCATATTACACTAGGAAATGGTCGTTATAAGATTCCAGCCATGGTTATTCCTGAAATAAAGATTAAGTTGAATTTGCCGATGCTCGGCACGGCAGTGAAGGGTTTTTTAGATAAAGGGTTTTCATTTGCTGATGGGGGTCTTCATTCAAATATCCGGGAAGTAAAGGATATTGAATTTCTGCTTGGTTCTGATGCTGCTTATTGTATTCCAAGTAAAGACGTCCTGTTTGGAAAGGGTACTCTGTCAGTATATGTAGATTCCCCAATGGGCGTTATGTTGGTAGGCAATGTTCAAAGATTGATCGATAATATAGATTTTTTGCCATGTCATTCGATGTCTGTTAGTGCTAGTATTCCTAGTCCACCTAGTGTGGAGTCTTTAGTAAGTGTCCACACTCACTCGTTATTTGTTGCAGATTCTATCATACCTACTTTGGATGATGAGGTTCATGACCTTCACTATGATACTTTGAAAGTTAGTAGTAATTTTTCGGTTTTGAATGACAAGGGAAAGCTTATGGAGTGTAAACTACAAAAGGCAACAAATGAAATATTGGAGCTTGAATGCCCTAAATTCATTAATTATGACCAAACTATTTATGAGGAAGAGACTGTAGAACTGAATAAGCAGTTAGTTGATTATACTTTTAATAATATATCTAGAGAAGTAGATGGTAGGATTCGAGTTCCCTTACTTTGGAATGGTGAGGTATCACACTTGCTATCGAAAAATGAACATTTAGCAGAGGTAATTTTGAAGTCTAATTTTAGGAAGCTTAAAAATAATGTGGGTTATTTAAATTTAATGGATCAGACTATTAAGGATCAAATAGCAGCTGGTATAATAAAACCTATTCATGATCTTGAACAATATAAAGCCCTGCACCCAGATTATGCTTTTCTTCCTCACATGGGAATTTTTAAGCCTGAGAGGGAGACGACTAAGTGTCGTGTAGTCTTTTTATCCAATTTGAGAGAGAATGAGAAAAATAAGAAACTAAGCCTCTCTCTCAACCAGTGTATGCATCCAGGTCCCACATTGAACCAAAAGCTATCCTCAGCTTTTCTTCATTTAAGGTTCGGTCAGAAATTGCTTACCTATGACTTGAAAAAAGCATTCAATATGCTTTCATTAAGTGAATCTGATCAGTCAAAATTGCTGTTTCTTTGGTATAAAAATGTTAAAGCTGGGGACTTTTCTGTTTTTGCTTATCGCAATGTGAGGCTGAGTTTTGGGTTGCGTTGTAGCCCGTTTTTGTTAATGCTTTCCTTATATTATATTTTAGCTTTTAAGGAAGAAAAGGATAAAGATTTGTCAGAATTAAAACATTTAATGTATACCTTGCTGTATATGGATAATGGTGCAATTACCATGGAAACTGGAGAGTCTTTAGAATGGGCTTATAATGAGCTGCCTCGCATTTTTGCTCCGTACAAATTCGAGGTTCAGCAGATTATCACTAATGATAATTCCTTACAAATTAAGATAGATGAAGACATGAAAACTCAGACCCCTGAAACTACAAAGTTGTTTGGTCTTGCATGGGACAGAGTAAGAGATGAAATATTTACAAAGCCTATTTGCCTTGATGGCAAGGCCACCACTAAACGTGCTGTTTTAGGAACAATTGCTTCTCAATTTGACATATATGGCTTTAACATGCCTATTTTAAACAGAAGCCGTTTGTTTATGCACAGGCTTCAGTGCAATAAAAACCTTGGTTGGGATGCATTGTTGCCATTAGAGCTTCAACGTGAATGGGGAAATATATGTAAACAAGCTAATGCTTCTCCTCCCATTAAGATAGGTAGATATGTCGGACCAAGGAATGGTACTTATAAGCTTATGGCTTATACTGATGCTAGTCACGACTTATATGGTTCAGTAATTTTTTTGCAGCACGTTGAATCTGGTAAGGTGAGTTTTGTTCAAGCTAAGAACCGTATGATTAACACTCAGCTGAAGAATAAGTCAATTCCTTCATTAGAGTTAAATGCCATTGTTTTGGGTGTCGAAACTCTCGTGGAACTGCAAAGAGATATCTCTGGACCTTCTTGCCTGAAACCTGTTAACATAGTAGAAATGGTTCTCTATGCTGATTCTCTTTGTGCCCTACACTGGCTTAATTCTTCCTCCCAGAAACTGGATAAAATGCAAAGGTGTTCAACTTTCGTAATGAATAGAATTGGTAATATTCAAAAATTGTGTCAACGATTTCCAATAAGATTCTGTTTCATTTCAGGGAAAGAGAATCCGGCCGACTGTGTTACTAGATGCCTGTCACATAAGCAGTTGTATAAAACTAATTTTCTCGTCGGTCCAGGCAAGAAGTTGGATGACCTCCCTGGTGTGGAACATGACATGACTTTTATTATTCCAAATCCCATGACTGTCACAGACTCTGGGTACCTCTCCAAGTTAAATGCACCTTTAGGGGCAGAACTTTCTCAAACTACTTTTTCTTCTTTAACAGGTTCTCCTGAATATGTTATTGATCCCTGCAATTATTCCAGCTTTCGTAAGTTGATTTTGATTTATCGAAGAATACTAGTAGGCATAAGAAACTGGAAGTCAAAGGCAGGTATATGTTCTCAAACCTCATCTGATACCAACCCCAATCTCTTTGCAGAAGCTAGTAAGAGAGTTGTTATAACGGAGCAAAGGAAGTGTTTTCCAGAGATCTTTGCTTACTTTCAAAATAAGAATAGTTTTAATCTGAAGGCCATTCCTAACCTCATTACTCAGCTTAATATATTCATGGATGAAAATGGTATTCTTAGGGTTAAAAGCAAATTTAAGAAATGGTTTAGCAATAATGGTTTTCCTATTTTACTGCCGAGAGACAGTGCTTTGACGAAGCTAATTATTTTGGATGTTCATTTCAATCTGTTTCATGCAGGATGTTATTCAGTTCTAGCTGAAATACGACGACAATTTCATATCCCTAGGCATTTTTCGACCATCAAAAAAGCATTAAAACAATGTGTGCATTGTAGGCGTTTTTGTAATAGAACTTTCAAACTTAGTCAGAATTCATATAGGGAATTCAGGTCTAATTTACCATCCAAGCCATTTGCTAATGTTTTCATTGATCATATGGGTCCTTTCCATGTTAGGAAGAATAATGAAACTCAAAAAGTGTGGTTATTATGCATTACATGTACTTGGAGTAGGGCAGTGAATCTTAAAATTTGCAAGGATCTTGGTGTAAAAGAATTCTTGCGATCTTTCCAGCTGCATTGTTTTGATTATGGAATCCCTGAATTATGCGTCAGTGATATGGGGACACAGCTTGTAGCTGGGGCTAATGTGATGCAGAACTTTTTAAGTGATCATGCTAGTCAGTTATATTTTGAAGAAAACTATATTCGCCCTATACAGTTTCAGCAATATTTTAAAGGATGCAGTAAGCTTGGATCTCTTGTTGAAGTTTGTGTCAAACAGGTTAAAAGATTGTTGTTTGGAAGTATAAAAAATCTTGTTTTATCTTATGATGACTTTGAATTTATTGTTTGCCACACTGTTCACCTTGTTAATAGGAGACCTATAGCCTTTAAGGAATCCCTTAGAGAAGAAGATTTAGACTTTATACCTGAACCAATTACACCTGAACAGTTAGTTAAGGGCTATGAACTGACTTCCATGAACCTCCTTCCAGAATTACAGGGTATACCAGATGAGGATCCTGACTGGCAACCTTGTGTAAATCCCCAACAGGTTAAAGATGAGTATATGAAATTAAGGAAAGTCAGAAATAATCTGTTATCAAAATATCATAACGAGTTTTTGGGTACACTGATTGACCAAGCTGTTGATAAAAAGGATAGATACCGACCTATTACACAGAGGGGTATTAAAATTGGGGATATTGTCCTACTGAAAGAGGTGCACACAAAACCTAACAATTATCCTATGGGTTTGGTGAAAGAATTGCAATATAACAGTATCGGTGAAGTTACAGGAGCATCGATACAAAAGGGTTCTACTAGGGAAGTCGTTAAAAGACACATTACAACACTAGTTCCTTTTCTTGAAAGATTAGATGATTCGGAACTTTCGTCGACTAATGATTCAGAAAGGCTGCTATAGTTAGTGAGCAGAAGACCAGGGAGATTTTAACAGAGTGAAATGTTAGTGCATTGTTTATATTTTTAGATGCAATTTTTTGTACTAAAAAAGTTGCATCGCTGGTGGTGGACTAAAAGAAATTAAATTTTAGTATATTTAACGTCTTTCATATGTTAAGACATAAGATATGTAAATTGGTTAATTTATATTAATTACTTTTCCCTTATGTAATTACCCTTGACCAACTTTTAAATAGACCCTTTAACCTGTTACCCGTTGTTATCGGGAAAAAATGTTTACTTCGGGACTGACTTAGTTAGCCGAAGCAGTCTGGCAACGAATTGTCTCCGACTCGGAAGCCACACTCTCGTAGGAGATTTTAACCTTGTGCTTTTATCACTAGGACTTTGATGGATAAGATTTTCTCCTACTTTTAAAAGCCCTATGTACCAGCATGATCGTGGTGTAGATTGATCCTTGGGAGTGACCTACCATGTTGAACAAAGTGCCGTGATTAGATGAAGTTCTACAACGCTCGTCCTCGTCGTGTCAAGAGGCTTGATCAAGAGCCAGAACATAACCTCTTAATATTGCCATTTGCCGCTCTGGAATTAATTACAGGTAAGGGTCAACTAGAGAGTGGGTCTCAAGTCAAGCCCTTTGTAAATTCCAGCTTAGGAAAGCTATTTCTTAAGTAAGGCCTTGCATGTCTTTAATATATATGTAATCATCTATGAGCCAAATTTAAGTGTCTTGTGTCTTGGCATATATCCAGGTTAACGTTAGCAATTGTTTATCCTTTAGGGAGTATCCAGTCAACATTATTCGATTGTTCTAGGTTAGTCAATAGCCATTTTATGTCAAATTGATGAAATGTGTAATTGACTGGTAAGCCAGGAATGATAGGCCATTTTCATAACCTTTAGTTCTGCTTGGTAATTTTAATTGATGACCTATCGAAATTTACAGGTGATTACCGAACTGAATGGAGACATTGTGTTATACCCACTACTTCGCATCTAGCTGTAATTACTTCAGGACCTCGGGCAGTTATTGAGAGCCTCTAATAGTTTATTTAAGTTGCTT
>NC_090760.1:18806733-18809233 GCF_036898095.1 Palaemon carinicauda
TTGTTTATAAAGAGCAGACTTCTCCTAAACTGTTGACTTGTTTATAAGAAGCAGACTGTTTCTAAACTGTTGACTTGTTTCTTAAGAGCAGACTTGTCCTCAACTGCTGACTTGTTTCTTAGGAGCAGAATTGTCCTTAACTGTTGACTTGTTTCTTAAGAGCAGACTTGTCCTCAACTGCTGACTTGTTTCTTAGGAGCAGACTTATCCTTAACTGTTGACTTGTTTCTTAGGAGCAGACTTATCCTTAAATGTTAACTTGTGTCTTAGGAGCAGACTTGTCCTTAACTGTTGACTTGTTTCTAAGGAGCAGAATTGTCCTTAACTGTTGACTTGTTTATAAGGAGCAGACTTGTCCTTAACTGCTGACTTGTTATAGAAGCAGATTTGTCCTTAACCGTTGACTTGTTCATAAGGAACAGATTTGTCCTTAACTATTGACTTGTTTATAAGGAGCAGAATTGTCCTTAACTGTTGACTTGTTTCTTGCTTATAAGGAGGAGACTTGTCCTTAACTGTTGACTTGTTTCTTAGGAGCAGATTTGTCCTTAACTGTTGACTTGTTTCTAAGGAACAGATTTGTCCTTAACTATTGACTTGTTTCTTGCTTATAAGGAGGAGACTTGTCCTTAACTGTTGACTTGTTTATAAGGAGGAGACTTGTCCTTAACTGTTGACTTGTTTATAAGGAGCAGACTTGTCCTTAACTGTTGACTTGTTTATAAGGAACAGATTTGTCCTTAACTATTGACTTGTTTCTTGCTTATAAGGAGGAGACTTGTCCTTAACTGTTGACTTGTTTATAAGGAGGAGACTTGTCCTTAACTGTTGACTTGTTTATAAGGAGCAGACTTGTCCTTAACTGTTGACTTGTTAATAAGGAGCAGACTTGTCCTTAACTGTTGACTTGTTTCTAAGGAGCAGACTTGTACTTAACTGTTGACTTGTTTCTAATGAACAGACTTGTGCTCAACTCTTGACTTGTTTCTAATGAACAGACTTGTTTCTAATGAACAGACTTGTCCTCAACTGTTGACTTGTATATAAGGAGCAGACTTGTCCTTAACTGTTGACTTGTTTATAAGTAGCAGACTTGTACTTAACTGTTGACTTGTTTCTAAGGAGCAGACTTGTCCTTAACTGTTGACTTGTTTCTAAGGAGTAGACTTGTCCTTAACTATTGACTTGTTTCTTGCTTATAAGGAGGAGAGTTGTCCTTAACTGTTAACATGTTTATAAGTAGCAGAATTGTGCTCAAACTCTTGACTTGTTTCTATGGAGTAGACTTGTCCTCAACTGTTGACTTGTTTATAAGGAGCAGACTTGTCCTTAACTGTTGACTTGTTTCCAAATAGTAGACTTGTCCTTAACTATTGACTTGTTTCTTGCTTATAAGGAGGAGACTTGTCCTTAACTGTTAACTTGTTTATAAGTAGCAGACTTGTGCTCAACTCTTGACTTGTTTTTAAGGAGCAGACTTGTGCTCAACTCTTGACTTGTTTCTAAGGAGCAGACTTGTCCTCAACTGTTGACTTGTTTATAAGGAGCAGACTTGTGCTCAACTCTTGACTTGTTTCTAAGGAGCAGACTTGTCCTCAACTGTTGACTTGTTTATAAGGAGCAGACTTGTGCTCAACTCTTGACTTGTTTCTAAGGAGCAGACTTGTCCTCAACTGTTGACTTGTTTATAAGGAGCAGACTTGTGCTCAACTCTTGACTTGTTTCTAAGGAGCAGACTTGTCCTCAACTGTTGACTTGTTTATAAGGAGCAGACTTGTGCTCAACTCTTGACTTGTTTCTAAGGAGCAGACTTGTCCTCAACTGTTGACTTGTTTATAAGGAGCAGACTTGTGCTCAACTCTTGACTTGTTTCTAAGGAGCAGACTTGTCCTCAACTGTTGACTTGTTTATAAGGAGCAGACTTGTGCTCAACTCTTGACTTGTTTCTAAGGAGCAGACTTGTCCTTAACTGTTTCAATGTCATTAATGCTATCTTGAAAGATAATTATCAGATATCTTAAGATATAATTATCTAACATCAGCGTTCAAAAGTTACTTCAGACTTCTAAGGCCTATAACAAATTATTCTTGAATGTATCAGGGACAGCTTTCGTGATTTGGATGATAATTATCAGGTATTGTCTTAAATTCTCAAATGTTTCAGAGCCTTTAATCGTGCTTGGAAAGATAACTAATAAATATTAGCTTCAAAATATCTATACCTTTAGCGCTTAAAAGAACCTTCAGAATTCAAACACACAGTATATATTATTTCGAATTTCAACGTTCAAAACTGCCTCTAAACTTCTCTTCTTAGTAAAGCGTTCTAAATGAATGATCTCAATACTTGAATAAACAGTTCTTTAACACCAGAACCAAAGATAAATATAATCAACTTCGTCTCACCACTACACGGGTCACGTGAATAAGGGTAACTGGACAGTTGAAAACTCCCGGGACTACCAACAAGACATAGCCACTCTGTTGGCTTCTTGGATCT
>NC_090760.1:18811770-18814270 GCF_036898095.1 Palaemon carinicauda
ATAATAATAATAATAATATATTGTGCCATTGAAATTCATAGTTAAATTCAGATTAGGTTTAAAATGACTAAATTATAATCAAATGACATTCTCTTTATCTTATATATTACATTTCTACTTTAATATCATAAACAAATTTCAAAATGAAAAAAAGCAGAAATTAAAACTTGAACAGGAAAAAATAAACACCCACACAGAGAGACTGGAGATCGTGGGAGTACATTTTTGGTATTAATATAATGCAGATTATATTATATATATATATATATATATATCTATCTATATATATATATATATATATCTATCTATCTATCTATCTATCTATCTATCTATCTATCTATATATATATATATATATATATATAAATATATATATATATATATATAAGACCTAAATAAGACAAAAAACAAACTCTTACATGGATACAGGCCTTGGTAAGTAAGGGGTGGGGGGGGGGGGTAGGGGGCTGCCGAGGACCTCGTATAAAGAACACGGGGAGGTGAGGAAGATGGTGGAAGAGAGAGATGGGGGAATGGGGAATTGAGGGTGGGGGGGGGGAGTGACGCGGGGGGGGAGTGACGCGGGGGGGGGAATTGTTTGGAGGTGGTCGAGTGGTAATAGAGATAACCAATAATGAGACGTCTTTCGCTATCAAAAGGCAAAGGGAACAACATTAATTTCGATTTAAGTGGATTGTGATTGGTGTCCCGGGAGAGAAAGAGAGAGAGAGAGAGGGGGAGAGAGAGAGGGGGAGAGAGAGAGAGAGAGAGAGAGAGAGAGAGAGGAAATTTAAGTGGATTGTGATTGCTTCTTCTTCTTCTTCTTCTTCTTCTTCTTCTTCTTCTTCTTCTTCGAGAGAGAGAGAGAGAGAGAGAGAGAGAGAGAGAGAGGAGGGAAATTTAAGTGTATTGTGATTGCTGCTGCTTCTTCTTCTAGAGAGAGAGAGAGAGAGAGAGAGAGAGAGAGGAGGGAAATTCAAGGGGATTGTGATTTCTGCTTCTTCTTCTTCTTCTTCTAGAGAGAGAGAGAGAGAGAGAGAGAGAGAGAGAGGAAATTTAAGTGGATTGTAATTGCTTCTTCTTCTTCTTCTTCTTCTTCTTCAAGAGAGAGAGAGAGAGAGAGAGAGAGAGAGAGAGAGGTGCGGAAATTGCACGCTTTCAATTTGTTGCATTCACTCGAAGTTCAAGACTTCCCCGTCGGCAGAAAGGAAGAACGTCATAGTTTTTTCTAAGTATTACAAAAATGCAATGAAAGAAAAAAGATGAAAATAGGTAGGTAGGTCAAGGATTTCCCCCAGCGTTACGTAAGTCTACGTAATAATCAGGTTAATTTTGTAGGTGCAAGAACACATAAGTAAATTTTCCCCTAACGTAATATCAGATAAATTTTATAGGTCACATTTATATAAAGTTGGAAGGAAAACCTGTGGTACAGATTGACTGTTTAAAAACACTTTAGCTGGAATCACACTAGGCTGGTTTTTTTTTTTTTTTTTTTTTTTTTTTTTTTTTTTTTGAGGTTTTCGCCAACCACCAGCAGCGAGCCGTTGCTGCTGAAAATGGGAAACCGGGAGCTTGTTGCACCGAGATATTGACTTCCCGACTGGACGGGAAGCAGCGAGCACAAACCACGAGCATGACTTCCGATGTAAACAAACAAGATGGCTGCTGCAAATAGGACGTGCTCTTTCTTGGCAATCTTGAGTCCAACAAGCCTCAAAGATAATACAAATCTGCTTTGTTCATCCTGAAGTAGTTGTAGAATTCTTCAATTCACGTAATATTTCGAGAATACATATTACTGCAACAGCCAGAACATGTATGCCTATTTGCTCCTCGAACCGCAAGATGGTAGTGTGACGCTACAACACTTTCGCTCGCAAGGATATCCTGGTGGTTGGCGAAAACCTCAAGCAAGTTATGACTATAAATGTAATTGTAGCAAAGAATTGGAGGCAAAACCATTTTACAAAATGATTGTGCAAAAACACATATGCCCGTTGATATGCCCAACCAGTTTTTCGCAACGTGAACTTTTCAAGGTTTGAGATAAGTAATAAAATACTTTAACAAAGACACGCAAACAGTTTTCTTATTTTTTCTGATCTGATAAAATACTTTTGTTTATGTGGATGTATGGATTTATTTTCATTTAGCTAAATAAATACATATTCATCATTTTATTCGCGTTTTTGCTAATCTCTATTCTATGGGCGATTTATTCAAACTGTAGTACTTTAAATTTTTTTTTTTTTTTTTACAAAAGGTGACATCTAAAGATTTTAAAGGTCACTCATGAATGGCAGAAGCAAAGAACAGTGACAATGGCCTAGAGGCAGACCATATATACATATATGATCAGCGCCCCAGACCTCTCTATCCAAATTATGACCAAGGAGAGCCAGGTAATGGCTTCTAATGACTCCTCAGGTAGACCTAGAGGCCCCCTCAAAACCCCATATCCTTAGCTGACAAGGATGGTGAAGTTGCAGACACTACAA
>NC_090760.1:18819270-18831770 GCF_036898095.1 Palaemon carinicauda
ATAATAATAATAACAATAACAATAATAATGATATAGTTCACTTATTTCCTTTCCTCACTCTGCTATATTTCCTTGTTGGATCCCTTGGGCTTATAGTATCCTGCTTTTCTAACTAGGGTGGTAGCTTAACAAGTAATAATAATAATAATAATAATAATAAAAATAATAATAATAGTTTACTTATTTCCTTTCCTCACTTGGCTATTTTACCTTGTTAGAGCACTTGGGCTTATAGTATCCTGCTTTTCTAACTAGGGTTGTAGCTTAGCAAATAATAATAATAATAATAATAATAATAATAATAATAATAATAATATAGTTTACTTATTTCTTTTCCTCACTGGGCTATTTTTCCTTGTTGGAGCACCTGGGCTTATAGTATCCAGTTTTTCAAACTAGGGTAGTAGCTTAGCAAGTAATAATAATAATAATAATAATAATAAAGTTTACCTATTTCCTTTCCACAATGGGCTATTTTTCCTTGTTGGAGCCCTTGGGCTTATAGTATCCTACTTTTCTAACTAGGGTGGTTGCTTAACAAGTAATAATAATAATAATAATAATAATAATAATAATAATAATAATAATAATAATAATAATAATAATAATAATAATAAATATGTATGCGGAAAATGCTGTTTAAAGAAGATCAGATTATTTTGTTCAGAAACAAATAAAAGAAATTGTGTAAAATATGTATTGTTTATATAGAAACCAGTACATAAACGTCGCATAAATTTTAACCTTAAACCTACTTACACCAAGTTTAGAACATGAACAAGAATAGGTATAAAGGCATAAGAATAATAAAAACGGAAAAAAAATAACCTTTAACCACAAATTAACTCTCTGGGGAACTTTATAAAGTTCTGATTTCAAGTTATGATGTGTGTTTAGGGAAAAGGACAGACAGCTCTCCTCTCTATTTATGGGAAAGGACAGACAGCTTTCTTATCTATTTATGAAAAAAGGACAGACAGCTCTCTTATTTATGGAAAAGGACAGACAGCTTTCTTATCTATTTATGAAAAACGACAGACAGCTCTCTTATCTATTTATGGAAAAGGACAGACAGCTCTCTTATCTATACATGGAAAAGGACAGAAAGCTCTCTTATCTATTTATGGAAAAGGACAGACAGCTCTCTTATCTATTTATTGAAAAGGACACACAGCTTTCTTATCTGTTTACGGAAAAGGACAGACAGCTCTCTTATCTGTTTATGGAAAAGGACAGACAGCTCTGTTGTCTATTTATTGAAAAGGACAGACAGCTTTCTTATCTATTTATGGAAAAGGACAGACAGCTCTCTAATCTATTCATGGAAAAAGACAGTCAGCTCTCTTATCTGTTTATGGAAAAGGACAGACAGCTCTCTTATATATTTATGGAAAAGGACAGACAGCTCTCTTATCTATTTATGGAAAAGGACAGACAGCTCTCTTATCTATTTATGGAAAAGGACAGACCGCTCTCTTATCTATTTATGGAAAAGGACAGACAGCTCTCTTGTTTATTTATGGAAAAGGACAGACAGATCTCTTCTCTATTCATGGGAAAAGGACAGACAGCTCTCTTGTTTATTTATGGAAAAGGACAGACAGCTCTCTTATCTGTTTATGGAAAAGGACAGACAGCTCTTTTATCTGTTTATGGAAAAGGACAGACAGCACTCTTATCTATTTATGGCAAAGGACAGACAGCCCTCTTATCTATCTATGTTCGAATCATGCTATCTGTGAGATTTTGTCAGTTTTAACCAAAGCCTAAAGTAATCTCATTATCTATATTATCTTAATATTGAGATGGTTAGGATAAGGGGTGATGAAGTAGTCATACCCTGGAGATAGTGGGATGCGTGTACGTGCATATCTAAATATTTAACCCTTATGAATGACGTATTTCAATAAAGAAGGATATATGGGGAAAAAGGGAAGAGTCAGAAAAATGCGTATATAAAAGCAAGCTTCAAGCATGTAAGTTTGACCTAAGTTTCTTCCTTCAGATCCCAGTGACCTTTCAAACAAGGTCAAATCGACGCCCGTTGCTAATTGTACCCTAATGACGAGACGAGTTGAAATTTCTCTTCTTTCTTCCTTTTCCTTTTGCGAACATGAAATAGCTGGGATTAACAGGATTACGAAAGAAAGGCCGATAATCTTTGCCTCATCATTTCCATCGTTTATCTCTCTCTCTCTCTCTCTCTCTCTCTCTCTCTCTCTCTCGTCTTTACCTTGATGTGTTTGTTGCTTTAAGAACTTTGGAATTCTCTCCCTTTCTCCGTTTTCCCCAACTCTAACCCAAGACAGTGGAAGACCACTCTATATAAGCTATGACACAACACAAGACTAGAGAACAATGGTTTGATTTTGGAGTGTCAATCTCTTAGATGAGTTGCTTACCATAGCCGAAGTCTTTTCTTAATCCTTACCAAGTGGAAACTAGCCACTGAACAATTACATTGCAGTAGTTAACCCTTTGACTCATACACCTGTCCCTAGCTCACATAGAAAGTAATCACTTGATCACTAGCAAATATATAAAGGCATGAGCGTATCATAAACTTAGGGCCCCCTGATTTAAAGGTTTAAAGGCTGCTCATGAATGGCAGATACAAGGCACAGTGACATTGCCCTATCGAGCAGGACGATGCTCTAGAGACTGACCATATACATACAATCAGCGCCAAATCCCCTTCTCCACCCAAGCTAGGACCAAGGAGGGCCAGTCAATGGCTGCTAATGACTTAGCAGATAAAGATATGGCCTCTCAAACCCCCATCCTTACCTCACAAGGATGGTAAGGTTGCATCGACCAAAGAAACTAATGGGTTTGAGCTGGACTCGAACCCTAGTCTGGTGTTCACCAGTCAGGGACGTTACTACATCTGCCTGTCGTATTTCCACCAGAAATAGAGCATTTTAGTCCTCATAATAATCACCATGAAAGTGTTTTAAGATTCAATTTACGTAATAGCCACAACACCCAGTTTAGGGTCACTCTAATTAAAATGACCCCCATCGCCAAGTCATTTCATTGGACGCGAGTCATAGGTTACCAATATCCGTAATGACCTGTATTAGTTCAACGCAACATTACTATGATCGACTACTTATTAACAGCTATAATGGGAAATTGCTGGTTATGCCCAATTGATGTTCAACCCAACGTTGCTTGATAACTGTTATAATGGGAAATTGATGTCATGCCAATTAACTTTATTGACCCAAATGATGACACAAACTCGCAAATTAAAATGAGTTTTCAAGTTGTTTGAATTAGCAATTTATATTTTTGTTAGGTATCTCATTTTAGTTTTTAAACGGCTTTGCGTATACTTTTTAAATAGGCTTCTTCTTCTTGTTGTTATTTCTATTAACAACATATATAAATACATAATGCAGTTGCAAAATAGAAAAAAAAAAACTTAAAACCCTTTTTAATTAATGACTTCTCTTTACGACTTCTCTTTAAAGTGAATATGTCAAAGAATGGCTTTCAAACTTTTTCTTTTTTTAGGATGAGGGTGCGAGACCCTCCGAAGTGTGGGTCCATAACTTAATTCTCGATTGTGGTAACCTATTGGAAACGTCCCTGCCTGGCGATCTGTCGGACGAGGTTCGAGACCCATCCGAGCTCGATAATTCCTACTAGTGTCTGCCATATCTCCATCCTTGTCCGCTAAGTTATAAGGGGGTGGGGCTTAGGGGAGTCTTTAGATGTACCTGCTGAGTCATCAGCAGCCATTGCCTGGCCGTCCCTGGTTCTAGCTTGATGGAGAGGTGGCTTGGGAGCTGATCATATGTATATATATGTAGTCAGTCTCCAGGATATTGTCCTCTACTATTTATGAATGTCCTTTAAACCTTTATATAAACACACTCCTTATGAAGGAGTTGTATTTCCATTGCGGTTGAACTTTCAATTTTTGTTTTACAAATGAATAAGGCGTTCATGTAATTGCATCGTGTTGTATTTATGCAATATTTAGTATTCGTGCAAAACCAAAGTTCGTATGAAACACCGTGTAAAAGAAAAAACGTTCAAACTGTACCAAAAACTCAGAAACTAGTCTTCGTGCAGCCCTACAATTTCCCAGTTCTTCCTGAACCTGAAACACGCCTGAACAATGGGTGTTGCCTGTGTAATTGTGAGCAATAATTCTGACTTGGAGTACACCCAGCCTCCACAATGAAAAAAGTAAAGAGGCTTCAAGAATTTTCCTTCCAAGAAGGAACGGTGAATTTCTAAGACGACATGAAGAACGCGTGGGATAAACTAAGTTAATGGCTTCCCTTCAACTCTACCTAGCATGAAGATAAAAGCTCATCGTTGCTATATATCTTTCAGGTTGTTAATGAGCAGTTGCAGTTGCAAACAATGGCGAGAAGAGGGAATTTGTATCTCCTCATCTATGAGTGACCTGGGTCGGCAGATATACGAAATATCCAGATTGCTTAAGATAGAGAACTTTCCTTTAGGATTGTGGTGGCCTATTTAGTAACGTCCCGGACTGGTGATCACCAGACTTGGGGTTCGAGACGAACCCCTAGTTCCTTTGGTCGCTACAACCTCACCATTCATGTGAGCTAAGCTAGAGGGGGGTTTGGGGGAGCCTTTAGGTCTACTTGCTGAGTCATCAGCAGCCATTGCTTGGCCCTCCCTCGTCCTAGCTAGGATGAAGAGGGGGGGGGGGGGGCTGGGTGCTAATCATATATATATGGTGAGTCCCTAGGACGTTGTCCTGCTTGCTAGGGCAATGGCACTGTCCCTTGCCTCTGACATTCATGAATGGCCTTTAAACCTTTAAAGATTTAAATTTTGGACCTCTCTTCTCACTTCTCTTTTCTCAGATTCTTCCAGAAGGCAAGTCTGCCACTACCTTCAGGGTTAAATACCAAATATTGATTTTTTAAAACCTTTCTGTTGCTGGCTGCCGTTATGACTGCCCTAATCTATACTTTATAAAAAAAGTAATTTCAATTTCAATTATCAACTTAATTACTTATCACATCAGTTAATTTGAATTGCAGCTCTATTCATTATCATTATTTTCCGCTTTGTTATGCAAGATAACATAGGAAATCCTTAAAGAACCCATTATTATTATTATTATTATTATTGTTGTTGTTGTTGTTGTTAGCTAAGCTAAAGCCTAGTTTGAAAAACAGAAAAACCGGATGCTACAAGCCCAAGGGCTCCAGCAGGGTAAATAGCCCAGAGAGGAATGGACATAAGGAAACTGATATAATAGTGTGTTTGAGTATACTCTTAAGCAAGAGAACTGTAACCCAAAGACAATGGAAGACCATGGTACAGAGGCTATGGCACTACCAAAGACTAGAGAACAATAGTTTGATTTGGAGTGAACTGCTCCTAGAAGAGCTGCTTACCACAGCACTTTCAGAATGAGCTACCAAATACAGTACAATGGAACACAGAAGTAGAAAGAGAAATAAGATAAAGAAGCTGTGATAAAATCTGATAAGGAATCAATTCGCTTTACGAAATTACTGTAATATGCCAATTTGCTTATTACAATAACATCAAACATATATCAGTTTGCTTTCTCTAGTTACTTAAATGTAAGTTGATTTGCTTCTTATAATAAGACAAGTATACATGTTTTCTACCATTGTAAATATACATCTGTTTGCTTTGCGCAATAAAATGAAAATACATTTTTATTTGTTTTTCAATACAAATGGCTTCTTTCCTCACAGATGGGTGAGAGAAGAGAACTAAAATCACAGCTACCTCACCAAGTAAGGAGAGAGAGAGAGAGAGAGAGAGAGAGAGAGAGAGAGAGAGAGAGGTGGTATCCCAACTTTAAGTTTAAACGATCGTTCTCTTCCTCACAGACTTCTCTCTTCTCCTTCCTTCTCCTCAGCTCTTCCTCTCTTCCTCCATTCTCCTCTCACCCCTCTCTCTCTCTTTCTCCTCCTCATTCTCATAATCCCCTCTCCTCCTTGCTCCCAACCCCCTCCCCCTCCCCCATCACAGAACAAGTCACAACTTTTAATAGATTCCCCAACTTGGGATGTCTGATTTCGGGGGAGAAAATATATTCTTGAAAACGGGACCCGGAAGTTGCAACAAGAACAAATGGCAGGTTAATTGATTTATGGAAATATTGTGAGTGGTGGTGATGGTGGTGATGATTGTGATGATGATGATGATGATGGTGAGCAGCTAGTTATTATGTACTGTATATGGTGATCATGATTATGATGATGAGCAGTTATTATGAATATGAAAGATTGCAACGATTATATCTATGAAAATGTTTATGATAGTGATGATGATGATGATAAGCAGTTATTATGTATATGGTGGTCATAATTATGATGGTGAGCATTTATCATGAATATGAAAGATTGAAACTATTATATATATGAAAATGGTTATGATAGTGATGATAATATGATGATGATGAGCAGTTATTATAAAAATGAAAGATGGTTAAGATGAAGATGATGATGATAATGAGCAGTTATATAAATGAAAGATGAGTATGATGATGATGATGATGACAATGATGTTGACGATGGGCAGTTATTAAATCTATGAAAGATGATAATGATGATAAAGTGTCAATTATACCTATGAAAGATAGTGGTGATGGTGATTTGATAATGATGATCAATTATTATGTATATGAAAGATAGTGAAGATTATTAAGATGATGATATTGATGAGTAATTATTATATCCATGGATGGTGGTTGTGATGATGATGATGATGATGACTTATATTTCTTATACTAAATGTAAATCATGGAAAATAAAAGGTTCAAATTCAGATATTATCAAATTGCAGTAATTTACATCTTATTACAATGAGAAAAATTATGATAATTAAATTAATGTACAGATGAGTTTATGATAATATTAATATAAATAACAATATATGTATGTATGTATATTTGTGTGAACATATATATAATTATGTGTGTATTTATGGAGTTAAGAATATCTTTTCAGGCATATACCAGTAATACACATATATAATTCAAAAAAAGTAATTTACAAAATAAATACAAAAGAGAGAGAGAGAGAGAGAGAGAGAGAGAGAGAGAGAGAGAGAGAGAGAGAGGAGAGAGAGAGAGAGAGAGAGAGAGAGAGAGAGACAAATGCACCTGACGTGATTTGCAGAACAAAAGTTCTAACTTTTAAACGGAATAGAAAATGTGGACTTTGTTTTAACAAAAAAAAAAAAAGAAAAAAAGAAAGAAAAAAAAATTACTCAACGAGTATGAAGAGGAAAAGGAATAGAGGTAAATTTACTCTCGATAAATTGTGGATGATTGTGAAAGGAAAATTACCCTCCTCTCTCTCTCTCTCTCTCTCTCTCTCTCTCTCTCTCTCTCTCTCTCTCTCTCTCTCTCTCTCTCTCTCTACATATACTCGTACACTCGCAATCATAAGTACTGTATATATATATATATATATATATATATATATATATATATATATATATATATATATATATTTATATATATATATATATACATGTATATATATATATATATATATATATTGTGTATGTATGTATATATATATATCTATATCTATATATAAATATATATATCTATATATATAAATGGATATATATGTATATATATATATATATATATATATAAATATATATGTCAGTGGTGATGTGCAAAAACACACTTAGAGCATCTTTCTGCTACTTCCATTTCCCGCTCGTCCTCCTTATCTATCTATCTATCTTTCTAATATCCGGGTTCGCCTGTCTCCTCGTAAATATCGCCTCTCCTTCTATATCTCCCAGGTGTCCATTGCTGTGCCCAGCCTGTCCTCAGCATTGCCTTCAGGAATGTACATATCCTGAAGTATCCTTCAAGAATGTACATCTGAAGGATCCATATCAGCATTGATTTTAATTCGTTTTTTACTCTTCGTGGATTAGTTCGAATGATCTGATTCGCTTTGATTTATCAATGTGTTATTTTAATAGGCTGATTTGAGTATTATAATCTTATTTCGATACACTAACGGATATTCATCTATATATGTATACTAAAAATGTCTATACAAACACACATTTATATGTGTGTATATATATATATATATATATATATATATATATATTATACATATATATATATATTACTTATATAAAGATTCATGAGTAAAACGTTTCTCTATATATGCTTTATACATATATATATATATATATATATATATATATATATATATATATATATATATATATACACTCAGTATGTAAATACTATGTTTACATAAATATCAATATTGCTGTAGATATTTAGTATACATACAGACAAATATTTAGAATGAAAATTATATAAATACTGTATATACTGTACACACACATATATATACATACATATATATATATATATATATATATATATATATATATATATACATGTATACATATATTTGTGTAATTTTATAAAGCTCCTTAGTTTGAATACAAGCAGCAAAATACATACCTCCAATATTGGAAAAATCATAAGCCAAATAATTTCCCGAATAAAAAAAAAAAAAAAAAAAAAACTGCCTAAGCACAAGATGCTCTCAACTTAAGGTTACCGTTCTATGGGGGAGGAAGAGAGAGAGAGAGAGAGAGAGAGAGAGAGAGAGAGAGAGAGAGAGGAGAGAGAGAGAGAGAGAGTAGGGGTATGTGTATCCAACCAAATAGATTTCGCAAGATGTGTAGATTTAGAACAAGGAAAGGGGGAGGAAAAACCACTATTATTGCGAGTAAGGCTTCGAGTGGAAGAGAATAGTTTATTTATACTGAGGAAAACAATAAAGTAACTGCTAGAGACATTGATAGAAATGGAAATGTATTTGAGGAAAACAATATAAGTTTAAATAGCTAGAGACATTGATAAAAACAGGAAAATGTATTTGAGGAAAACAATATAAGTTTAAATAGCTAGAGACATTGATAGAAACGAAAATGTATTTGAGGAAAACAATATAAGTTTAAACAGCTAGAGACATTGATAGAAACGAAAATGTATTTGAGGAAAACAATATAAGTTTAAACAGCTAGAGACATTGATAGAAACGAAAATGTGTTTGAGAAAAACAATATAGGTTTAAACAGCTTGTAACATTGATAGAAACAGGAAAATGTATTTGAGAAAAACAATATAGGTTTAAACAGCTTGTGACATTGATAGAAACAGGAAAATGTATTTGAGAAAAACAATATAGGTTTAAACAGCTTGTAACATTGATAGAAACAGGAAAATGTATTTGAGAAAAACAATATAGGTTTAAACAGCTTGTAACATTGATAGAAACAGGAAAATGTATTTGAGAAAAACAATATAGGTTTAAACAGCTTGTAACATTGATAGAAACAGGAAAATGTATTTGAGAAAAACAATATAGGTTTAAACAGCTTGTGACATTGATAGAAACAGGAAAATGTATTTGAGAAAAACAATATAGGTTTAAACAGCTTGTAACATTGATAGAAACAGGAAAATGTATTTGAGAAAAACAATATAGGTTTAAACAGCTTGTGACATTGATAGAAACAGGAAAATGTATTTGAGAAAAACAATATAGGTTTAAACAGCTTGTGACATTGATAGAAACAGGAAAATGTATTTGAGAAAAACAATATAGGTTTAAACAGCTTGTGACATTGATAGAAACAGGAAAATGTATTTGAGAAAAACAATATAGGTTTAAACAGCTTGTAACATTGATAGAAACAGGAAAATGTATTTGAGAAAAACAATATAGGTTTAAACAGCTTGTGACATTGATAGAAACAGGAAAATGTATTTGAGAAAAACAATATAGTATTAAACAGCTTGTGACATTGATAGAAACGGGAAAATGTATTTGAGGAAAATAGTACAAGTTTAAACAGCTTGAGACATTAGTAGAAACAGGAAAATGTATTTGAGGAAAACAATATAAGTTCAAATAGCTAGAGACATTGATAGAAATGAAAATGTATTTGAGGAAAACAATATAAGTTAAAACAGCTTAAGACATTGATAAAAACAGGAAAAAAGTATTTGAGGAAAACAATATAGGTTAAAACAGCTAGAGACATTGATAGAAACAGGAAAATGTATTTGAGGAAAACAATATAGGTTAAAACAGCTAGATACATTGATAGAAACGAAAATGTATTTAAGGAAAACAATATAGGTTCAAACAGCTTGTGATATTCATAGAAACAGAGAAATGTGTTTGAGAAAAACAATATAGGTGTAAACAGTTTGAGATATGGGTAGAAACAAAAAAAATTATTTTATGAAAACAATATAGGTTTAAACAGCTAGAGACATTGATAGAAATGAAAATGTATTTGATGAAAACAATTCAGGTTCAAACAGCTAGAGACATAGGTAGAAACAGAAAAATATATTTATGGAAAACAATATATGTTCAAACAGCTCGAGACATTGGTAGAAACAGGAAAATATATTTGATGGAAACCATATAGGTTTAAACAGCTAGAGACATGCGAAGAAAGAGGAAAATATATTTGAGGAAAACAATATAGGTTTGAACAGCTAGAGACATGGGTAGATACAGGAAAATGTATCAAAATAATATGGGTATTTATAAAAAAAATGGACGTATATGGATAATTAAATGCCTACAAAATCTCCCTTGACAATATCTAATATTCCTCACAAAGTAAGAGAAAGAACATAGATGAACAAATAAAAAGAGAAATCAGAGATTTTAAACTCCAAGCAATGAAGATCGTCAACATTTTACTCAAGTCTACGGACCAAGCTCGCTCTATTTCACATGCTTTCACCCGCAATGGACGTACCGGTACGTCCTTGCACAAAACTGTTATTTACATGTTTTTGCAGGCATTTTCCAAAAGAATGAGACCAACGTGACCTCTCTAAGACAAAAATTAAGGCTGTTAGAGCAATTTAAAAAAAAAAAGATAAAGCAAAATGTGCTTGAAAGTTCAACATAGCATGGGGGTGAAAGGTTAACCGTGAATGAATCTACTTTATAAAAACAATAATAAAGAATAAACAAATTCACAATCTTGATACGGATCAACTCTAAAATTTTAATGGGTTCTTCCGGAATATAGTAACTATCAATTTCTTAAAAGTTTGGTGGAAATCCGTTTAGATTCTAGAAGTTTTATGGTAATCCTGAGCACAGACAAACAAATAGATTAATAAATAAACTCACGTCATTTTATAATAATTAAAAACTATACTGAATTTTTTTAATGAGGCGCATTTGCACAGACTCGCAGCGGTGCCCACTTAGCTCGGAAAAAGTTTCCTGCTATCTGATTGGTTAGAATTATCTCGTCCAACCAATCAGCGAGCAGGAAACTTTTCCGAGCTAAAAGGGCACCCCCCTGTGAGTCCGTACAAATATGTCTCACTAAAAAGAATTGACTATAGATGATCAAAGAAAGAAAGATGAAGATGTAATGTTGCCATAATTAGCTTGAATTATGGCATTTATTATTATTATTATTATTATGATAATAATAATAATAATAATAATAATGATAATAATAAAAATAATAATAATAACAATAATAATAATAATGGTTATTCTATAGACAAATATAACATTCGTACACAATTGTGCGTGTGTATGTGTGTGTGTAGAGAGAGAGAGAGAGAGAGAGAGAGAGAGAGAGAGAGAGAGAGCATATGCTACCAAATTCCTGCCGACATAATTTATGAGTTCGTCAGAAAAATATAAAAAAAAAATAAGAGAAAAATTGCGCTAAAACTAGACCAAACGGCAAAAGAAAATTGACAAAATAAATACATCTATATAAATAAAATAAAGAAACACATTATTATACGCACAAACGCTATTCTTTAAAGAGGAAAAAAACTATATATATGAAAATCAAAATGAAAAAACAAACGAACACACGCAAACAAGCACAATAGGAAACGGCCACCAGACAACCTTGGGAGTGACAACCTTAAGACTGGAAAAAAATAAGACGAGAGAAGGTAGACTGGAGAAGGTGATATGGAGGGATTGAGAAGAGGGAGAGGGGGGTAGAGCTAGAGAAGAGGGAGAGGGGAATATGGAAAAGAGGTAGAGAAGAAGAGGGGAAATCTAGAAGGAAAGAGGGGGGTAAGAGAGGGGTGAGGAGCTGTCAACTCGCGATAGGGGATGGTTGTGATGGACGGTAAAACATCACGGCGATATATTAAAGGTCTCCGAGATATGAGAGAGAGAGAGAGAGAGAGAGAGAGAGAGAGAGAAAGTGGTGGATATGAGTGTGATTAAGAAGAGAGAGAGAGAGAGAGAGAGAGAGAGAGAAAAGTGGTGGATATGAGTGTGATTAAGAATAGAGAGAGAGAGAGAGAGAGAGAGAGAGAGAGAGTGGATATGAGTGTGATTATGAATAGAATGACAAAAGAGGACGAAGAGAGAGAGAGAGAGAGAGAGAGAGAGAGAGTGGTGGATATGAGTGTGATTAAGAATAGAGAGAGAGAGAGAGAGAGAGAGAGAGAG
>NC_090760.1:18839270-18851770 GCF_036898095.1 Palaemon carinicauda
GAATATGAAAAGAATAGGCCAGACTACTCGGCGTATGTGTAGTTGGGAAAATGAACCGTAACCAGAGAGAAGGATCCAATGTAGTACTGTCTGGCAAACCAAAGGACCCCGTGACTCTCTAGTGGTAGTATCTCAACTATGAAAAAAACCGCAGTAAACATTAATGAAAAAACACCAGCAAACGTTAATAAGAGAAAGCAGCAAACGTTAATAAAAAACAGCAATAAACCCAAATATAAAAACCGCAGCAAACGTTAATGAAAAAACCGCACCAAACGTTAATGAAAAAAAAAACCGCAGCAAATGTTTATAAAAAAAAAGAGCATTGAATGTCAATGAAAAAGTGCAGCAAACGTTAATGAAAAAAATAGCAACAAACAACGTAAAAACAGCAGCAAACGTTAATATAAATCAGAAAAAAAGGTAATGGAAAAAACTGCAGCAAACGTTTATATAAAAAAGAGCATTGGTCGTTGATGAAAAAGCACAACGAACGATAAAGATAAAATTCACACCAAACGTTAATGAAAAAACCGCAGAAAACGTTATTTATAATCGCATTAAACGCTAATGAAAGAAATCATAACACGTTAATGAAAAAACCGCAGCAAACGTTACTGAAAATACATCGGGAAACGTTAATAAAAATCACAACAATTGGTAATGAAAAACTGCAGTAAACGTTTATAAAAAGAGAGCATTGGACGTTAATGAAAAAACTACAGAAAACATTTATAAAAGAGCACTGGACGTTAATGAAAAAGCGCAGAAAACGTTAATGAAAAAAAAAATCACAGCAAACGTTGATGAAAAAACAGCAGCAAACGTTAATGAAAAAAAATCACAGCAAACGTTGATGAACAAAAAAACGCAGCAAACGTTAATGAAAAAAAAAATTAGCAAACGTTGATAAAAAAAAAAACGCAGCTAACGATAATGAAAAAAATGTAGCAATCGTTGATATAAATAAAATGCAGCAAACGTTAATGAAAAAAAAAACAGCAAACGTTGATAAAAAAAACGCAGCAAACGTTGATAAAAAAAATAGCAGCAAACGTAGATAAAAAAAACGCAGCAAACGTTAATGAAAAAAAAGCAGCAAACGTTGATAAAAAAAAATCACAGCAAACGTTAATGAAAAAAAATCACAGCAAACGTTAATGAAAAAAAATCACAGCAAACGTTAATGAAAAAAAATCACAGCAAACGTTAATGAAAAAAAATCACAGCAAACGTTAATGAAAAAAAAAAACAGCAAATGTGATGAAAAAAAAAAAAACAGCAAACGTTATTCATAACCACAATAAAGGGTAATGAAAAAAATCAAAACACGTTAATGAAAAAATAACCGCAGCAAACGTTTCTGAAAATATCTCGGCAAATGATAATAAAAATCACAACAATTGTTAATGAAAAACTGCAGCAAACATTAGAATAAAAGAGCACTGGACGTTAATGAAAAAACTACGGCAAACATTAGAATAAAAGAGCATTGGACGTTAATGAAAAAACTACGGCAAACATTAGAATAAAAGAGCTTTGGACGTTAATGAAGAAGCGTAGCAAACGTTAATGAAAAGAAAAAATTACAGCAAACGTGATGAAAAAAAAAAAAACGCAGCAAACGTTATTCATAATCACGTTAAACGCTTATGAAAAAAAATCAGAACACGTTGATGAAAAAACAGCAGCAACCGTTATTCATAACCGCAGTGATAGTTAATGAAACAAACACCGAGGAGAAAATAGATTTACTGCATCCTTCCAGGGAAATGCATCTCAATTTTTAATTCACGTCTGATTTTGCCAAAATATGTGATGGATGTGAGCATTAGAAGTTTTACAACACTGCCTCGAATCCCACAGTCTTCCACAGTTTCATGAGGTGGCAGATGATACAGTCTCTTGCTTAACAGTTCGAATCACATTTATTTCATATTTCCTCTTTTTTTTTTTAAGTTTGCAATGCAGTTGCAGTAGTTCTAACTTGCAGCAAACTTTTCTATGTTGAACAGCTGATATGTCTCTTGTTATGGTTTATATATAAATGAAATATCTGTTTTAATGTTGTTACTGTTTTTGAAATATTGTATTTCAATTATTCATTACTTCTCACATCGTTTATTTATTCCCTTATTGCTTTCCTCACGGGGCTACTTTTCCTTGTTGGAGCCCCTGGGCTTATAGCATCTTGCTTTTGCTACTAGGGCTGTAGCTTAGCTAATAATAATAAAAATAAATAATTGCAATAATAATAATAATAATGATAATAATAATAATAATAATAATAATGTCTTCAGAATAAAAAAAAAACTAGATAAGAGTCCAGCCCCATAGCGAATTGATAACGATATATATATTATATATATATACGTATATATATATATATATTTATATATATATATATATATACGTATATATATATATATATATTTATATATATATACATTATATATATATATATATATATATTTATATATATATATACATATATATATATGTATATATAATATATATATACATACGTATATATATTATGTATACACGTGTATATATATATATATATATATTTGTGTGTATATATATTATATATACATACATATATATATAGATATAGGTGTATATATATACTATATATATATTGTAGATATATATATATATATATATATATGCACATATATACACACACACACACACATATATATATATATATATATGTATATTTATATGTATATGTATCACACTAGCTTACGCAACCCGTCAAAAATGACGGCAAAATTTTTAAATAGATATGCACGAACAGACTAAATTCTTCCCCCCCCCCCGCCCCCACCCACACCCTTTCCTAAGTCCAAAGCACAGGTTCGGTAATTTGTGGGAGATTTATGCTTCCGAGTGCACCTTTCGGGGGTAGGCTATCTCTTTCCCCACCGCTCAGCGTGACAGGAAAAAAAAATATATATGTATATAATTTGATATATATATAAATATATATATATATATATATATACTGTATATATATATATATATATATATGTACATATATATATATATATATATATATTGTATATATATATATACATGTATATATATATATATATATATATATTATTACTGGCCAAGCTAAAACCCTTGTTGGAAAAGGAAGATGCTATAAGCCCAAGGGCTCCAATATGGAAAAATAGCCTAGTGAGGAAAGGAAATAAATAAATGATGAGAATAAATAAGAGAGAGAGAGAGAGAGAGAGAGAGAGAGAGAGAGAGAGTTATAAATCTACAAAAACTGCTTCTATTCTTTCACTTGTTTGTGAATAAAAATCAACATAACATTCAAATCTTAAGATAATGTTCTCATCTATCCAGGCCTTTTTGGGAGTGAAGATTTTACAGCGTAATAAACCAGTCCTAAACCGGACCCATTTTCGAACGTAACTGCAGACTTTGAAAGTCTAACCACAAACGTTTAGGAGTTACTATTTATAAGACCTTTCTTCTTTAAAAGGAATAATATTGTTAATGACGTGTAGTTACGGAAAATTAACAGAATTTATAATGACATTTCTTTTCTTCGAAGATCAATAAAATTTATATTAACATCTCATTTTCGAAAATTGATAAAATCTGACTTCTATTCTTTGAAAAGAGATATAATTAATAATGGCCCCTCTTCGTTTAAAAACCCAATACAAATTATTAGGACATCTCTCTTTTTCGAGAATTAATACAATTTACAATTGTATCTCTTTTTCGAAAAGGATTACAATTAATAATGACCATTCTGTTTTGAAAATGAAATCAAATTGATAATGGCCACTCCTCTTTTAAAGGGGAATACAATTAGTAATGACCATTCTGTTTTGAAAAGGGAATCCAATTTATAATGACCATTCATCTTTGAAAAGGGAAAACAATTAATAATGACCACTCTGTTTTGAAAAGGAAATCCAATTGATAATGACCACTCTGTTTTGAAAAGGAAATCCAATTGATAATGACCATTCTTTTTTGAAAAGGGAATCCAATTGATAATGACCATTCTTTTTTGAAAAGGGAATCCAATTGATAATGACCACTCTTATTTTGAAAAGGGAATCCAATTGATAATGACCACTCTTTATTGAAAAAAGGAATCTAATTGATAATGACCAGTCTTTTTTATAATGTTCAATCTTTTTTTTTTTCTTGAAAGAATACAATTGATAACAACCGGTATTTTTTGAAAAGGAATATTCGGAATAATATTACATAAACTAACAGATTATTATTATTATTATTATTATTATTATTATTAATATTATTTGCTAACCTACAACCCTGGTTGGAAAAGCAAGATGCTATAAGCATTGATGGCCAATAATGGCTTGGGGAAGCTCAACCCCCACACCCCCCCCCCAAAAAAAAACAGCCATTGCCTTCCATCAGGTATTGAACAAACATCAGTACTTGAAGAAAAAAAAATTGAAATTTACGCTCGAAGATGGGGGCGTTCGGAAGTTAACAGTCGCAAAAAAAAAGAAAGAAAAAAGTGAGATAATGCACAAACATCACAATGAATGAAAAGAAGAAATGGCAGGAAAGTGAGGAGAGAGGGTGATGAAAAGTTTTTTGGTCGCTGGGTAGGTAAAAAAGAGAGAGAGAGAGAGAGAGAGAGAGAGAGAGAGAGAGAGAAGACTAACTCCGGGAAGAAGAAGAAGAAGAAGAAGAAGAAGAAGAGTGAGAGAGAGAGAGAGAGAGAGAGAGAGAGAGACTAACTCCAGGAAGAAGAAGAAGAAGGAGGAGAGAGAGAGAGAGAGAGAGAGAGAGAGACTAACTCCGGGAAGAAGAAGAAGGAGAGAGAGAGAGAGAGAGAGAGAGAGAGCAAACAATGAGTCTTTGTTGGGGGAGGGAGAGGGAGTGGGGAGGGGGAATTTGAAGCTCTCTGAATCCCCAATTGATTGCAACTTGGAAGGGACTGCACCTCCACCCCATCCCCCCCCCCAATCCCCACCGCAGAAATCTTGAAGGCTCTCCGGTGACCTCACTCGGCAGATGAAGATGATGGATGAGAGAAGAAGAAGAAGAAGAAGAAGAAGATGCGAACTGGTAAGGAGAAGGATCTACAAGAAAGTAGCGAAGACAAGAATGGACCTAAAACACGGAAATGATTATGTAAATTAATTAAATTAATTGTGGTATACATATGGAATTTGTCTATACCTCGAGTAATTATTTCATTTCAAATATAACCAACGAAGAGTAGAAAACGTGAGGTATGCTTACGTCCCGAGAAACAAGAGGCTTTTTAAATTAGTAAAATCTAAGCTAACACCTTCAAAAAGTATCAATTCGGTTAAAATCTAACCTCCTGGCTAGTAGAGAGGTAACGTGTTCGCCTAGCACTGGCATGGCAGCAGATCGATCCCAGACCGGGAAAGAAAGTTTTGAGTTGTTAAGTGTGGAGTCCACTGGTGTGGTTGGGCACCACAAAAGTGCGTTGGGCTTGCCCGGCTTTAAAAGTTTAAAGGCCACTCATGAATGGCAGAGGCAAAGGACAGTGACACTGCCCTATCGAGCAGGACAATGCCCTAGAGACTGACCATACATAAAGCCTAAACTACCTCCATCAATGTATGTCAAAACCTTTGTATAAGAACATCATCATTATAGTATTTCCTCATCATTATAACTCGAAGTAATAGTGTAATTAAAATTCTGGTCTTGTTGATATATGAAAGATGAAAATCATAGTGAGATCCTGATTTCTTCGTTGTACAATTTTATAAGAACCAAAGAAATGTCGTCGTGGTCTCAATGGTTCCGACATACAATTTGTTTTGTTCCACAGCATAACCCAACAACAACAACAACAACAACAACAACAACAACAACAACTACTACTACTACTACTACTACTACTACGAAATCCGTATTTTTCCCTGTTGGAGCCCTTGGGCTTAAAGCATCTTGCTTTTCCACCTAGAGTTATAGTTTAGACAGAAATAACAGTAGTAGTAGTAGTAGTAGTAGTTGTAGTAGTAGTAGCACAAGTTGTAGTAGTAGTAGTAGTAGTTGTAGTAGTAGTAGCACAAGTTGTAGTAGTAGCACAAGTTGTAGTAGTAGTAGTAGTAGTAGTAATGATCGCTCAAGAATTGGACCATTATTGCATAAACTGGTACTGAAACAGTACTTTCTGGTATATTAATATCCACAATACATAAACTTCGAATGAAAAAATTTTCTTTTTGCACTTTTATCAAAGAAGCAAGACGGAATAAATCTGCCAAAGCCACGCCTTCCCAAAGAAAAAATAAATTATTCTTTTAATGGCAGTCGTCATAATAAATTAAGATGACTGACAGAAAATAAGTTCAAGAAATTCCTTAGAGGGTGGAACTTAACATTTCTGGAAGGCAGTGTTGAGTTCTCAAACAGCTCCTGGATGAATATTTTGATAGGGAAATTGTTCAGAAGTATTGAGATTTACAATCTTTATTTAGTTCAGAGCAAAAATTACCTCTTCATATCACGATCATTAAAGCAGTCAGTAGGACGCTGCGCATGGAATTCTATAGTCAATTCTTTTCAGTGAGGCAGATTTGTAGAGACTCGCAAGGGTACCCTATTAACTCGGAAATGTTTCCTGATCGATGATTGGTTGGACAAGATAATTCTAATCAATCAGCGACTAGGAAACCTTTCCGAGCTAAAAGGGTACCGCTGCGAGTCGGTGCAAATGCGCCCCATTAAAAAAAAAATGGGTATAGTCTGTGACCAAGTTGTGGAATGATCTTCCTAATCGGGTAGTTGAATCGGTAGAACTTCAAAAGTTTAAACTTGCAGCAAAGAATTTCACGTTGCATAGGCTGATTTAAGTATCTTTTTATAGTTTAGATATGAAATATCTGTTCTGATGTTCTTACTATTCTTAAAATATTTTATTATAATTGTTCATCATTTCTTATATTGTTTATTTATTTCCTTTCCTCAGTCTGCTATTTTTCCCTGTTGGAGCCCTTGGGCTTATAGCATCTTGCTTTTCCAATTAGGGTTGTAGCTTAGCTAATAATAATAATAATAATAATAATAATAATATTAATAATAATAATAATAATAATTGTACATTAATTACAAATAAATTCTCAATAAATAATCTTCAATATTATGCAGAAACACCTTGTTTTATCACTTTTGCATGTGCAACAGTTTTACATATTCAGCACAGATGAATATACTTGCAATAGAGCAATAGAGCAATAAAGAACTGAACATTTATCTGCAATGTTATGCAAGCAACAAGCAGGACTGCCTGGTGACGAAGTATTTCTTTTCTATGGAAGTGGCGTGGCAAGCAATTCAGACCTTGACCTTAAATTGACCTTATCTGGGAAAAATATCTGGCTTCATGATTCATCTTAAAATATTCTATAGTTGTTTTAAATGTATTTATATACAGATTAAAAAATATGAAAGAGGAATAATAATAATAATAATAATAATAATAATAATAATAATAATAATAATAACAATATTAATAATAACAATAATAATACAAATAATATAAATAATGATAATAATAATAATAAATAATAAATAATAAATAATAATAATAATAATAATAATAATAATAATAATAATAAATCATTGGAACAAATCAGTGAGGTAGAACCCCTTGTTTGCTTTTTATGAATATCCGAGTATGTGATTCGCAAGTTCATTTATCAGTTGAGATAAAAAGTATTTGAAGGATTAAAAAGGGTAAAGATTGAAAAATCTATCTGAAAGGTTTTGTAAACAACTGAGGTAGTTCAAAATGCGTTTGGTTACTTTATGAAAAGTGTGTGTGTGTGTGTGTGTGTGTGTGTGTGTGTGTGTTAGGTATAGTCCAGTATCTAAAAGAAAGATGTGTACAATGTTATCCCTAAAAACAATATTGGGATAAAAATACACAGCAACTGTAACAAGTTCTTTTCATATTTTCCATTTGAATACTGCACATACAACAAGAGTATGTATACGCAAAATTCTTTATAAATGGCATATGGATTGTGGTAGCCTATTGGACTGAGGTTCAAGATACGTTCAAACTCGTTACTTCCTTTGATGGCAGCAACCTCACCCTCCTTATGAGTGGTAAGGAGAAGGATCTACAAGAAGGTAGCGAAGACGAGAATGGACCTAAGAACACGGAAATGATTGAGGCAGCTTATAGGTCTATCTGCTGAGTCATCAGCCACCATTGCCTGGCCTTCCCTGGACATAGCTTGGGTGGAGTTGGGGAGGCTTGGGCGCTGATCATATGTATATATGGTCACTTGCTAGGTCATTATTGTCGTGTCTTTTGCCTCTGCGATTCATGAGCGACTTATAAACCTTAAAGTGTAAGGATTGTTTATATGTGAAAGATCTATTTTAATGTTGTTACCGTTCTTGGTTTTTTTTTTTATTGTTCATTACTTCTCTAATAGTTTATTTATCGCCTTAATTCCTTTCCTTACTGGGCTATTTTTCCCCTGTTGGAGCTCTTAGGCTTTTAACATCCTGCTTTTCCAACTAGGGTTGTGGCTTAGATAGTAGTAGTAGTAGTAATAATAATAATAATAATAATAATAATAATAATAATAATAATAATAATAATAATAAAAATAATAACCACAATACTACTACTACTACTACTACTACTACTACTACTACTACTAATAATAATAATAATAATAATAAAAATAACAACAACAACAAAAACAACTACAAAAATAATAATAATAATAATAATAATAATAATAACAATAATAATAATAATAATAATAATAATAATAATATTAACAATTAAGGAGAAGGATCTACAAGAAAGTAGCGAAGACAAGAATGGATCGAAGAACACGGAAATGATTGGGGCAGCTTATAGGTCTTATCTGCTGAGCCATCAGCCACCATTGCCTGGCCCTCCCTGGACATAGCTTGGGTGGAGTTGGGGAGGCTTGGGAGCTGATCATATGTATATATGGTCACTCTAGGTCATTATTGTCGTGTCTTTTGCCTCTGCGATTCATGAGCGACCTTTAAACCTTAAGGTGTAAGGATTGTTTATATGTGAAAGATCTATTTTAATGTTGTTACCGTTCTTGGTTTTTTTTTTTTTTATTGTTCATTACTTCTCTAATAGTTTATTTATCGCCTTAATTCCTTTCCTTACTAGGCTATTTTTCCCCTGTTGGAGCTCTTAGGCTTTTAACATCCTGCTTTTCCAACTAGGGTTGTGGCTTAGATAGTAGTAGTAGTAGTAGTAATAATAATAATAATAATAATAATAATAATAATAATAATCATAATAATAATAATAAAAATAATAACCACAATACTACTACTACTACTACTACTACTACTACTACTAATAATAATAATAATAATAATAAAAATAACAACAACAAAAACAACTACAAAAATAATAATAAAAATAATAATAATAATAATAATAATAACAATAATAATAATAATATTAACAATAATAATAATAATAAAATAAAGAATTATCATTATTATTATTATAATTATTATTATTATTATTGTTGTTGTTATTGTTAATATTATTATCATATAATACATAATACAATATATAATATATAATAATAATATATAATATATAATAATATATATACATATACACATATACATATATAAATATATTATGTATATACATATATATATACATATATATATATATATATATATATATATATATATATATATATATATATATATATTCTCGTTTCATATACAGTACACAAAAACAAAACACAAAATTCTGAAGCCATTGTATGAGCTGTCGGCAACAGGGAAATGACAGCGTTAAGCCGGTGGAGGTATTGGCTTGAGATGCCACCACGCGTTTCTTTTGTATAGCATTTTTTGGGGGGTGGGGGTGGGGGTGGGGGGCTTGGAGTGGGGGGGAAGGAGTGCTATTTTGAGCCTGTAGAAGACTGTTGTAGTCAGAGAACTGGAAAAATAACTGTTTGTTTCTTTGTCCCCTTGTTGAAAAGTATTTTAGCTGCTTTTTTTTTGAGCCTGTAGAAGAGTGCTGTAGGTACAGAACAGGAAAAATAACTTAGTTTCTTTGTCACATTGTTGAAAAGTATTTTAGAGGCTTTCGTTTGTATATAATTTCATTGGGGGAGTTAATTTTAACCTGTAAAAGAGTGCTGTAGTCACAGAACTGTTAAAATGACAGATTTTTTTTTTTTCTTTTTGTTAGGTTGTTGAAAAGTATCTGCCGGATTCAAGACTTGGTAAATGTTATGTTGACAAAATGTAAATTAACAAGTATTGCTGGACTATAAATTATAAAAACAGTACATTATTTTTATTATTAGGAGAATGGCGGAAAGACTTATCTTTATCTTAAGAGAATTTTTAAACACTTTGTCTAGCATTTTTTTCGGCAATAAAAAAAATTACTTAGAAAGATAGTTTAAAAATGCTAAATCTAAACTTCTTAGTTGCTGCCTTTGAGAACACCTTTTATATTATAGCAAAAAAAAAAAAAAATGTATACACAAAGTTTAAATTTTCCATTTGACATGATCTCACTGTACTCAATTCATCGTTTATATATGACACATCTATTTCAACGTTGTTACTGATCTAAGATATTCTATATTCTTTATACATTATTTCTTATATATATTATAGTTTACCTGTTTCCTTATGTCCTTTCCTCACAAGGCTATTGTTCCCCGATTGAGCCCTTGGGCTTATAGAATGCTTTTTTTTTTTTAATCTAAGCCAGTAGCTTAGCTAATAATAATAATAATAATAATAATAATAAAAATAATAAAAATAATAATAATAATAATAATAATATTAATATCAATAATAATAAAAATAATAATAAATTGTTATTATTATTATTATTATTATTTTTACCTACTGTAAGCAGGATGCTATAAGCCCAAGGGACTTAACAGGGAAAATACCCTCAGTGAGGGAAGGAAATAGGGAAACATATGGTGTGTCTGAGAGTATTCCCAAGGAAGAGAACTCTAACCCCAGACCTTGGAAGACCATGGTACAGAGGCTATCTAGAATGCTTTATAAAAGCCAAGAATAAAAAAAAAAAGAATAATGTAAATTGATTTAAAATCCCCTTTTTTTAAATGTAGATAAAGCTCTTCTAAGAGAAGAACACTCCAAAATCAAACCATTGTTCTCTAGTCTTGGGTAGTGCTATAGCCTCAGTACCATGGTCTTCCTCTGTCTTGGGTTAGAGTTCTCTTGCTTGAGGGTACACTCGGGGAGACTGTTCTATCTAGTTTCTCTTCCTCTTGATTTGTTGAAGTTTTTATTGTTTATATAGGAAATATCTATTTTAATGTTGTTACTATTCTTAAAATATTTTACTTTTCCTTGTTTCCTTTCCTCACTGGGATATTTTCCCTGTTGGGTTCCCTGGGCTTATAGCATCCTGCTTTTCCAACTAGGGTTGTAGCTTAACATTTAATAATAATAATAATGATAACAATAATAATAATAATAATAATAATAATAATAATAATAAACAATTTGACACTTTGCATATATCCCGAACAACATGACATGTGATTTTATCAATAACACAAATGATTATAAACAATAACATTATCATAATCACGCAATAAATAACGCCGCTATTTTCCCAAAGGTAATGGGAACAATCTGCTTTCAAATCTGCATATCTTTGAAATAAATCGAAGAGGAACACTCTGAATGTCTGTTCAAAATTTATTTAACCTAACACTGGAATAAATTTAATGCACCTTAGGTTGGTCTCTAAAAGTGTTTGCCTTTTGACATATTCGTAAACGAGAAGTCAAAATATATATCTCTTTATCATTATTAGAAGGGTCCCTGCATGGCATTCGCTAGACTGGGGTTCGAGTCCCGCTCTAACTCGATAGTTTCTTGTAGTGTCTGAAACCTCACCATCCTTGTGAGATGAGGATGGGGGTTATGGGGAGCCTACAGGTGTATCTGTTGAGTCATCAGCAGTCATTGCCTGGCCCTCCCTGGTCCTTCCTAGGGTAGAGAGGGAGCCAGGGGGCTGACAATATGTATGTACGGTCAGTCTCTAGTGCATTGTCTTGCTTGTTAGGGCAATGTCATTGTCCCCTGCCTCTGCCATTCATGAGCGACCTTTAACCCCGTAGTTGAGGCTCAAGCTATACATGTCTGTAGCTCTACAGGCCTACACACATACAGACAGCACTAAGAATATACAGGAAATACATGAAACATGTAAATAGACATACCGGCAATCAATATTCATAACCCAACTAGTGTACGCGACCCGTCAAAAAAGGACGACTAAATATCAAGATAGACATCAACACACACACACACAGATTCAACTAGTTGTTTATATAGGTACTCTAATTCAATCCTTTCCAGCCTCTCTCCCTTTCTTACTTACAACACAGATGTGGTTTCCGAGTGTACCTGTCGGGGTAACCCCTCTCACCGGGGTGTGACTAATCCCCCTACCTGAGGAACAG
>NC_090760.1:18861770-18871770 GCF_036898095.1 Palaemon carinicauda
CCTAGAGACTGACCATACATACATATAATCAGCACCCAAGGCCCATCTCCACCCATACTAGGATCAGGGGGAGCCAGGCAATGGCTGCTGATGACTCAGCAGGTAGACCTATAGGCTCCCGCAACCCACATCCTTAGCTCATAAGGATGGTGAGGTTGCAGACGCTAGAGAAACTATTGAGATTGAACGGGACTCGAAACCCAGTTAAACAGATCGCCAAGCCTGGACGTTTCTAATAGATATTAAGGATTTTTATGCTAATTGGAAAGAGTGAAAAACTTTTTTTCCCTAGATGATCAGAAACCCCTAACATATTTAGTTCATAGGTTGCAGACACAACAAAATGCAATCCAACTTGTGCGAGACTCGAACCCCAGTCCATCAGATTGCCATGCATGGACGTTTACAATAGGGGATTTTAAGACGTTAACGACTGAAAATTTTTTTTTACGCTAATAGGAAAGAAGGAAAAACCGATTTTTTTTTTTTTTTTTGCTCAGACGATCCGAAACCTCTAACATATTTATGTTAAAGGTTGCAGACACAACAAAATACAATCCAACTTGAGCGGGTCTCGAACCCCAGTCCGGCAGACGCCATGCATGGACGTTTACAATAGGGGATTTTAAGACGTTAACGACTGAATTTTTTTTTTTTTACGCTAATAGGTAAGAAGGAAAACAGATTTTTTTTTTTTTTTTTGGTTCAGACGATCAGAAACCTCTAACCTATTCAGTTTAGAGGTTTCAGACACAACAAGATACACTCCAACTTGAGCGGGACTCGAACGCCAGTCCGGGAGATCACCAGGCAGGGACGTTTCCAATAGGTTTTTTTTTTTTCTTTTTTTTTTTAAAGATGTTAACAGCTGAAAAGTAGTTTTATGCTAATCGGAAATGGTGAAAAGAAATGTTACCACTTTTTTGCTCAGACGATCAGAAACGACTAAAATATCTATTTCAAAAAAAAAAAAAAAAAAAAAAAAAAAAAAAAAAAAAAAAAAAAACAACTTCATTTTACATTTAATTTCAACCCTGACTTAGTGAAAAACAAATCTGATAAGGGGAATGTTAATGAATAACAATTCGTTTAACAATCTGTCTGAACATTTCTGACATAACTGCCATTTATGTGTGACATCGTGATATAGATTAAAACGAGAATCTCACTGAAATTAATTAAAAAGGTTTGATTAATACACTGAATTTTTCACAAGCGGTATTGTGTATAATATATTTGCAAAATTAAAAGTTAATTATTAATAATTAATTCAAAAGTTGATGGATTTATATGAAATCAACATATATTTGTTTACAAAGTAAAGAAATTTTCAAAAGGAAACAACTTCCAGACATCTTTGTTTGAATGTATGTAAACAACACACCAATCATTAAAAAAATCTGTATCTTCATAACTTTAAACAACTTGGAAACAAACATTAAAATGAAAATTAACACTTCTCTCCTAACTTACGAAACATACTTAATTTCAAAAGAATATAACACATACATTATATATACATACATATATATATATATATATATATATATATATATATATATATATATATATATATATATGTATATATATAATACATATATATATGTATATATATAACACACACACACACACACATATATATATATATATATATATATATATATATATATATATATATATATGAACAGTATAAACAACGTATGAACCATTCAGAAAACATTAAATTTAAAGGCACACTGTTTACTTATAAAAGCAAAGATTATATAAAAAAAGATCAACCATTTTAAAAAGCAGTAAATGTCAATGCCCATAACGTTAAATAATTAAAACAATAAAAGAATCCAATAAAGGGAAGAGAAAACTTTAAAACGTATTAAAAATAAAAGAAAATAAAAATTAAAAAAAATTAAAAAGCATTAAAAGATAAAAAATTTAAAAAGCATTAAAAGGTAAAAAAAACACTTGAAAACATACATCAAAAGGTAAAAAAAAAAAAAAAAACTACAAAACCAATTAAAAGATACAAAATTATTTTCAAAATATCCGTTAAAAGGTAGAAAATAAAAAAACTTTAAAACCCAATAAAAGATACAAAATCATCTTTAGAACATCAATTAAAAGGATAAAAAAAACTCTAAAACGCAGTTAAAGATGAATAACAACTTTAAAACATCCATTAAATGATAAAAAAAAATTTAAACGCATTAAAAGATACAAAATCATCTTTAAAACGCCCATTACAAGGTAAAAAAAAACAACTTTAAAACACATTAAAAAAAAAAAAAAAAAAAAACGAACTACATACACACACCCAACTAAAAACGACACATCCCCTGTCTTTACCGTTACTATTTTCATAACAGATACATCACATCCAATTGTCATTTATTACAGAAACAAAATCCCTCTCTTCTGTCACTAAGATTACCGACACGCTGACCTTCAGTTGGAAACGGAAATAGCCACGAGACTTAGTCTCCAATCACGTTTACTAACCGCTAGCTTAGATCTGCATATATCTATACAATATATATCTCATGTATATAAAGAAAAAATATAGAAACAATATATAAACAATAAACAGAGCCATTTCTAAACCAATGCACGATAAAGGTCTCAGATATGTTCATATTCATGCCTGGGGTTTGGCCAGTTTTCATCACCACGATGGTCAGGGCGGATTGGTGGTAGTGGGAAATTTTCGTCTGATCGCTCACAGAAAACCAATCTAGTATGAGTGACCCTGACTAGTAAACTTGCTCTTTATATATATATATATATATATATATATATATATATATATATATATATATATATATTTATATATATGTATATATATATATATATATATATATATATATATATATATATATACAGTATATATATATATATATATATATATATATATATATATAAATATATATATATATATATACACACACACACACACATATATATATATTTATATATATATATATATATATATATATATATAGTATATATATCCCTTTCTTAATGGCGATACCTTACCGGGATGAAAGTGTTTGCGTATACCCATGATCAGTGAAGCTATACTAGTCAGGGCCACCCTTACTAGGTTGGTTTGCTGTGAGCGATCAGATGAAACTCTCGCACCATCACCTATCCACATTGGCCAGCATGGTGATGAAACTGGCCAAACCCCAAACATGGATAAGGACAGGTCTGAGGTCTTTGTCAAGCAGTGGAATAGAAACGGCTCTATTTGTTGTTGTTGTCGTTGTTGTGTGTAGTTGGGCAGGTAAGTTTATGCGTTCGTCAAAGGTGAAATACTTGCGAGAGGAGTATTTGCAAAAAAAAAAAAAAAAAAAAAAAAAAATAATGAGGGAATACTATTCTCTCTCTCTCTCTCTCTCTCTCTCTCTCTCTCTCTCTCTCTCTCTCTCTCTCTCTCTCTCTCTCTCGTAACCATACCTCATGCCTGAAGAAAGCCGGCTAAAAACTATATACAGTACTTGACATGGCTAAAAGAAACCCCATAATGGCCAAACAATAACGAAAAACATTTAGACACAAAATTGCATATTGAGACATTGCAAAAAAAAAAAAAAAAAAAAAAAAAAAAAAAAAAAAAAAAAAAATCTCATAATTGGCAAATCTAACAAGAATTGCAGTTTTGCAAAATGCATAGAATTCTTTGCTCCACACTGAATCTCGTTGAGCTCCCAAGAGCTTTAATAGAGCTATCAATATTTGCCGATCGCTCCAAGAACGGAGCGAGGCGGCGTCAACCTCGCTCGTTAGGGAGGTAAACTCCAGATTTGGAAAATAACTCCCAGTGGTTCCTCGCGAAAAAGATATTGTCTCCGGGGGAATAATAGCGATGTTGGTATGCAATATAATATGTAGGTGATATATTAAAATATAGAAGGTTAAAGATTAAAACGAATATAATAGATAAGGTAAAGGATGGATAAACGATGGAGAAAATACACAAATAGATTGTTATAAACTGTGTATGAAATGACATAAAAAATACAAAAAACTTTGCAAATGTGGATAAAGTTTGGATACGCGAAGATGAATATTGAAAAATGTGGGAGATCAGCTATATCTATATAGAACGATTATATATATATATATATATATATATATATATATATATATACATATATATATATATATATATATATATAAATATACTGTATATATACATATAATATATATATACATATATATATATATATATATATATAAAACTAAACATATACATTATATACATATAGATAGATAGATAGATAGATAGATAAATAAAGCTTCTTTTCACAAATAGCTAGAGACAGTTAGGAAAAACAAAATGCGTAATATTAACATTGCTGAGAATAGAACAAGGAAACCAAAAGAGAGTGCCAAAGCTTAGAAGGCGAGAGGTAACCACTGTGTATGACAAGATAATTTCATCGCAAATGGACGATAACTAAAATGATTATAGTTATGTTTTTTGGGGGGATGCAATCTCGGAAAACAATAAAACAACTCAGAACGTCATTTCAAATCAGAACGTTATATAGCAACTACAGGGTACTGGTATAAACAACACTCTTTAATAAGCAGTAAACTATCCGCAAATATTTTCCTGCAACAATACGATGCACGATAATCACTAAAATTCACGCGGGTTGATAAACCGCTGAGATATGACATACTGGCATCGAAATGCATTGCCATTCGTTGAGGGCGAATTAACGTGTTGTAAACATACGGAAATAGTCTGGCTATTTGCCAATGCATTGCATGAGACAGATAGTTTATCAGGCGCTAGCCAGAAACGATGCGTATTTTGACATGACGCGAATCATTTTGCGGTGAAGAGAAGCGAAATATTATTATTAGCTAAGCTACAACGCTAACTTATAAAGCAGGATGCTATAACCCCAAGGGATCCAACAGGGAAAATAGCCCAGAGAGGAAACAGATAGAATAGTGTGCCTGAGTGTACCCTTAAGTAAGAGAACTGTAACCCAAGACAGTAGAAGATCATGGCACAGGCTATGGTATTATTATTATTATTATTATTATTAGCTAAACTACAACCCAAACCTGTAAAGCAGGATGCTATTATCCCAAGGGCTCCCACAGGGAAAATAGCCCAATAAGAAAAGGAAATAAGGAATCAGATAGAATAGTGTGCCAGAGTGTACCATCAAGCATTAGAACTACCCTAGGACAGTGGAAGACCATGGTACAGACGCTATGGCTTTACCCAAGTCTATACAACAATGGTTTGATTTTGGAGTGTCTTTCTCCTAGAAGAATTGCTTAACACAGCTAGTGTCTCTTCTACCCTTATCAAGTGGAAAGTAGCCACTGGACAATTACAGTGCAGTGGTTCACCCCTTGAGTGAAATATATATATATATATATATATATATATATATATATATATATATATATATATATATATATATAATTAATGGCATTTTCGCTTCTAGAAAGCTTGAGGTTTAGCAGAAAGGCGAGAGAAAGCAGATACTTCAGCATTTGGACAGTTTATTGGCTAAGCTTTCGGGAACAACATTTCCCATCATCGGAGCTAAAAAAGAATGTAAAACACATATCAATAGACATTACGTTAGTCAATGAAATTCTGTTAAAAAGGCAAGAATTATAACAAATAAATCGAAATACTTAAAAAATGAAGTTGAGGAAATATACTAAAAAATAATAAATTAAACCATATAAATCAAATTAAAAATTGAAACATTAAAACATTAAATGAATGCTATCAGAAACAATAGACATTATTTTAACTAGACTATTTCCCAACCCGACTTCCTCATTTCATGGTTTTAACGTTAACTCTTTTAGAAAATTACTTGAACTTGCCGTAACAGAAACTTTCTTTATTTTCAATAACACAGTCTACAAACAGGTCGATGGTATGGCTATGGGTTCTCCCTTGGGCCCTACCTTTGCAAATATATTTATGTGCCACCTAGAAAAGTTGTTCATTGATCAGTGCCCTGTGTCCTTTAAACCCCTATTTTATAGACGTTATGTTGATGATACATTTGTTCTTTTTAAAGATAGACATCATGCCACTTTGTTTTTAGAGTACATAAACTCATTTCATTCAAATATTAAGTTCACGTTGGACTCCGAACATAATGATCAACTTTCCTTTTTAGATATTAAGATTTCACGTTGTAATGGTGCATTTAGTACTGGCATTTTTAGAAAACAAACTTTTACTGGACTTGGGTTAAACTTTTTTAGTCACTGTCCGATTTCATTTAAAGTAAACTCATGTAAAACATTAATTTTTAGAGCTTTTAATCTTTCTTCAGATTGGGGTAGATTCCACGAAGAAATTAAATTTTTAAAATCATATTTTATTAGGAACTGTTATCCATGTGACGTGTTTGATAAATTTACAAAACAGTTTTTAGATAACTTTTTTATTCCGAAAGCCACCGTACTAAACGTTCCAAAGAAGCAAATGTATGTGTCTCTACCATTTATATATAACTATAAAAATTTTAAATGTAAACTTGATAAAGCTCTCTCTAATTTGTATCCTTATGTTGATTTTAAGTTTGTATTAAAAAATCCACTATCCATAGGCAGCATGTTCACATTCAAAGACACTCTACCAGATTTGATGCGGTCCTCAATTGTTTACTTATACAATTGTCCTAAATGTAATTTAGGAACCTATGTTGGTTGTTCCAACCGTCTCTTGAGGATCCGCATTGACTCTCATAGAGGAGTCAGTCACCGTACAGGTTGTATTTTAAATAAAAAAGAATTTTCTTCCATACGTAATCACGCTCAACAATGCAAGCAATTAATTAACTATTCTAATTTCAAAATACTAGCCCAATCACCCAATAGCTATTCTCTACCTACCCTAGAATCACTTTTCATTAAACAGCTATCCCCTACTCTCAATCACTCAACAACCTCTGTTCCTTTACATATTGCCTAACAACTTAACCACTTAATCTTCAAACCATCACTTACACGCTCTAACGTCTAAACCTCCCCGTCCTCCCATGTCTCAGTCTTGGATATTTTTCCATACTAGGTATGTTTCTTTCTTATCCAGAGTTTATTTTATTTTGTCTGTTTCTTTTTTCTTTTTCTTTTATTCCAGGTTATTTCTGTGTATTATTGTTTTGATTTCCATATTTATGATGTTTTGTGAATTCTTCTTTAAAGTTTTCTGTGTATTTGTTCTGATTTTGATATTGCTCTTTTCCTATAGCATTCATTTAATGTTTTAATGTTTCAATTTTTAATTTGATTTATATGGTTTAATTTATTATTTTTTAGTATATTTCCTCAACTTCATTTTTTAAGTATTTCGATTTATTTGTTATAATTCTTGCCTTTTTAACAGAATTTCATTGACTAACGTAATGTCTATTGATATGTGTTTTACATTCTTTTTTAGCTCCGATGATGGGAAATGTTGTTCCCGAAAGCTTAGCCAATAAACTGTCCAAATGCTGAAGTATCTGCTTTCTCTCGCCTTTCTGCTATATATATATATATATATATATATATATATATATATATTCTTATTTTATTATCTCAATGTTGTCAGGTGTATGAGGACAGAGGAGAATGTGTGAAGAAGAGGCAAGACTATTCGGTGTATGATTAGGCAAAAGAAAAATAAGCATCTTTGAATTAATTTTACTCTCTCTCTCTCTCTCTCTCTCTCTCTCTCTCTCTCTCTCTCTCTCTCTCTCTCTCTCTCTCTCTATCTCTCCACAGTTTTTATTAACCCTTTTATATTAATTTAATATTTCTCTCTTTCTCTTTCTCATCACCGTTGTTATTAGCCCCTTTGTATTAATTTGTTCCTTCTCTCTCTCTCTCTCTCTCTCTCTCTCTCTCCTCTCTCTCTCTCTCTCTCTCACACACAAATAAACCGTCCCTTTAATAAACCCCAAAAACCATCATTTTTCAAATTATTCAGATTCTGTCGTCCAACGAAAGTGATTGTTTTCATATGAAGCGATTCTAATCACTCTCTCCTAATCAGACCAATCCAAATCCTTTTATAAATGATTGGAACAGGAATTTTTAATCATCGATTTCCTAAGAAATCAGTTAATGCTTTCTCTATTATTTGGTTGATTAGAACGTAGGCTTTTCAGCTAAAAGAATTCATTGATTAAACATGAAAGATGTTACACTTATTTGTTATTATTATTATTATTATTATTATTATTATTGTAATTACTATTATCATTATTACTAGCCAAACCACAACCCTACTTGGAAAAGCAGGATTCGATAAGCCAAAGGGGATCAACAAAGAAACAGCCCAGTGAGGAAAGGAAACGAGAAGACAAATAAACTACAAGAGAAGTGATGAAGAATTAAAATAAAGTATCTTAAGAACAGTATCAATATTGAAATAGATCTTTGATAATATAAACTATAACAACTTCAAAGTTATTCTTAATTTGAAGTACTCATTCTCACTAGCCTAAAGACCAACCATATCAGTGACGGAATAAAGGACACTCCAAAATCTAGCCATTGTTTTCTAGTTTTGGGTAGTGCCATAGCCTCTGTACCATGGTCTTCCACTCTCTTAGGGTAGAGTTCTCTTGCTTGAGGGTACACTCGGGCACGCTATCATATCTTCCTCTTGTTTTGCTAAAGTTTTTGTAGTTTGTGTAGGAAATGTTTATTTTAAATTTTACTTTTCTTGAAATATTTTATTTTCCCTTGTTTCCTTTCCTCACTGGGCTATTTTCTCTGTTGGAGCCCCTGGGCATATAGCATCCTGGTTTTCCAACTAGGGTTGTAGCTTAGCAAATAATAATAATAATAATAATAATAATAATGATGATGATGATGATGATAATAACAATTAGCATTCACATGGTAATAATAAAAATAGTAATTAATAGTCATATGATAATAATAATAATAGTAATAATAATAATAATAATAATAATAATAACATATCTTTGGATCAACTTTATGAGTGCTAATACAGAGACCATAAAATCCACAACCTAAAATAACAATAACCTTCACTTGAAACGAGATCTTATACCACACCAATAAAATTAAACATAAAACATAACATTAGAACCTCAAACGATAACAACCGAAAGGAAACAAGAGCAAGAGGAAGATAAAGAGACCCACAAGAAGAGAGAAAGAGATAGGGAAATAGAGCGGCCACTAAACAGCGCTACAATGGTGCTTGTTCTTGTTCTTGTTCTTGTTGTTGGGCGGAGGGATTTGCCTTTCCATCGGCACCTCCTTGGGTTTCTTCTTTATTCTAATTCTTTTATTTTCTTCTCTCTTTTTTTCCACATTTGATAGATATATTCTTTTCTTTTCTCTATTCCTTCTTTCTTGAACAGCACGTTTCCTATTATCTTCTTCTTTTCTTCTTCATACGGCTGTTGCAATTCCACTATTTTTTTTCTTTCGTCGCTGAGGTCTGTTAATGCCGGGAAGTTTCGCGCTAAGTTTTAGCGCCACAGTTTCCCGCCAAGAGTTTTGGCGCTACAAACGCCACAGTCGACTTTCACTCTTCCGCCGTCCATGAATATTCGATGAGAGGCGATTGGCCTTGCAAAGGGGGGGGGGGGATGATTCGAGTATTGGCTCTTGTTCTTAAATGCCATCTCATATCTCTTATCATAACAGTTTGGGTTTAGTGTACCTGGTCTGGAGGTTTTGGATTTTTGTTGAAGGGTTACAGTTGTTGTTGTTGTTGTTATAGTAGTAGTAGTAATAGTAATAGTAATAGTTATTATTATTATTATTATTATTATTGAAGAGGCTGACATATGTCTCTTTTTATAGTTTATATATGAGAGATCTGTTTTAATGTTGTTACTGTTTTTAAAATATATTATTTTAATTGTTTATTACTTCTCTTGTTGTTTATTTATTTCCTTGTTTCCTTTCCTCACTGGGCTATTTTTCCCTATTGGAGCCCTTTGGCTTACAGCATCCTGCTTTTCCAACTAGGGTTGTA
>NC_090760.1:18881770-18887921 GCF_036898095.1 Palaemon carinicauda
AGAGTAAAACGCAAAATTACGAAACCGTATGTTGAAATCCAATACTGTATCGGATTACTAAGGTAACTTTGGCCGGTACGATTTTGTTTGTTTTGTGATTTTTGCAATGCTGACAAATAAAGAATATATTAATTTTTTATGGGATTAAAGGTTACTATACTTGACTCATTCACGGGAGGGAGTTTCATGCCTTATTTCCTTGATATTAACAAGTGGTATTTTCCCATAAGTCTTCATAAACAACAAACCTGATGTTATAACTTGCTAAGTAAACCTTAGGATTTCCACGAAAATAAATAACTGATATCCTCAAAACTAGAAAAGCACTTGGTGTGAAGACCTCCGCCACGGCAGCTTATTTCCCGAAACCAGCCTGCCTTTCCCAAAATAAATTTAGATCGTAGGCGTATTTGAAGTGTGTGTATGACAACCATGTGCGAACTTGGGGTTAAAGTTAGGATTATTTTGGCTGAACTTCTGCTTGACCTTGACCTTTAACCTTGGGCTTTCAAAATTGAATCACTTCCACGTCTCAACATAACAATTATTCCCTGAAAGTTTCACTACTCTGTAAATAAAATTGTGGCCAGGAAGTTGTTCAAAAACAAACAGAAAAAAACGACCTAAACAGTCTAACAGGGGTGAAAATATAACCTCCTCCCTACTGAACACCTTGAACGATGAAGAATCATTTAGTAATTGCAGTGTTGTCAGGTGTACGAGGACAGAGGGGAACGTGGAAAGAATAGCCCAGACTATTCAACGTATGTGTAGGCAATGGAAAACGGAGCCGTAACCAGAGAGGAATCCAACGTACTACTGTCTATCGAGTCACAGGACTCAATAACTCCCTATCGGTAGTAACTCAACGGGTGGCTGGTGCCCTTGCCAACCTACTAACTACCTTCAGTGGCCCCACTAAACCCGTACCTCTTTGGTCCTCGAGAAATATCTCGTTTATGCCATCTTCGCTGCCTGAGGAATGCATCGATTATTTTACTATTAAAGAATACAGTGTAAAGATAAAATCCAAGTGTGACATGTTATATAAACGCAACTTTTTCAAGATTTTGAGAACGTCTAGGTGAAAAGGGATGAAATTATAGGATATTGAATGAATAATTCAGAAACCGTAACGACACAAGTTTAAATAAACTGCATTTAACACCTGTATGTTCACTTGTGAGACAGGAGTTTAGACCCCCAGATCCACATTAGACGAAATGCAATTAATTTAACCTGAATGACGTCCCCTTAAAAGAACATCCTAAAAGTCTAAAAGGATTACGAATCCTTTACAGAAATAACCTTCATTTCCCCTTTTGCATTTGAAAAGATCTCCTCCAATGAGTGTCCTTTCTCCTCCACAGATGGCGTTGTTTTGACCATCCGCCTGTGAATGACAACTGCCCGGACTAGCAACGACACAAAAACGCAGCCCTCCAAGGATGGAGGAGGACAGGTGGGGACACCCCCTCGCTCATAAATCTTGGCAATAAGCTCCACTTTCAGTGCAATAAATCCCACGTCTGTCACATCCCGGGATGATGCTTGGCGAAGGTAGTGGCGGTGGCAATTGGTGCAATGTTTGTCGCAAAAATGCCAAGCAACGCGAAGCTGATAAAAGGGTCTCTTTGGGTATTCACTTGGCGTAATGCCTTCTTAAGAGGCTATTCAGGTCTGGTTTACACGGACTACGAAACACACACACCGCTCTCTCTCTCTCTCTCTCTCTCTCTCTCTCTCTCTCTCTCTCTGATAAACACACTTACAGACACATATATACATATACATGTGTGTATTTTTTATTCATACAAGAACTCTCTCTCTCTCGATAACCAGACTTAAACACACACACTATAAATATATATATATATATATATATATGTGTGTGTGTGTATATATATATATATGTGTGTATATATATATATATATATATGTGTGTGTGTGTGTGTATATATATATATATATATACACATATCACACACATGTATGTATTAAACTTATGCATCCAAGAAGTGCAACAAAGAAGAGAAATGGAATACTTAAGATATATTCAACAATAAAAGACGTACATAAACATCAACATCATGGGTTGATGTACAAAAGCTGACTATAATGATATTATGAAATTCCCATTTCCAATATATATCGCCCCTACTATTTCTCCTGGGAAGCAGTGCTCGAGACTGGCAGGGGGAAGGAGGAGATCGTGTTTGTAGGGAGGGGTGAAGGGGGGGGGGAGGAGGAGAATTGAAGGGTAAAATAGTGAGTGGGAGAAAAGGGGTCAATAGTGTAAGATGAGAAAAGTGAGGTTCGAATTGGAGAGATAGAAAAGGGAGTACTGACAGAAGATTGATAAAAAATACCTATAGAAGACGGATAGAAAGGAGTACTGATAGAAGGGACAAAGAGGAATATTGATGGAAGAGGATAGAAAGGAGTGCTGATAGAAGGGATAAGGAGGCATACTGATGGAAGAGGGATAAAAAGGAGTACTGATTTGAACAGACAAAGAGGAATACTGATACAAGGGACAAAGAGGAATACTGATGGAAGAGTGATAGAAAGGAGTGTTGATAGAAGGGACAAAGAGGAATACTGATGTTAGAGTGATAGAAAGGAGTACTGATAGAAGGGACAAAGAGGAATACTGATGGAAGAGTGATAGAAAGGAGTACTAATAGAAGGGACAAAGAGGAATACTGATGGTAGAGGGATAGAAAGGATTACTGATAGAAGGGAAAATGAGGAATAATGATGGAAGAGGGATATAAAGGCGTACTCATAGAAGGGACAAAGAGGAATACTGATGGAAGAGGGATAGAAAGGAGCACTGATTGAAGGGACGAAGAGGAATAATGATGGGAAGAGGGATAGAAAGGAGTACTGATAGAAGGGACAGAGGAGGAATACTGATGGAAGAGTGATAGAAAAGAGAACTGATAGAAGGGACAAAGAGGAATACTGATGGAAAAGGGATAGAAAGGAGTACTGATAGAAGGGACAAATATGAATACTGATGGAAGAGGGATAGAAAGGAGTACTAATAGAGGGGACAAGAGGAATATTGATGGAAGAGTAATAGAAAGGAGTACTGATAAAAGGGACAAAATGGAATACTGATGGAAGAGGGATAGAAAGGAGTACTGATAGAAAGGATAGAAATGTGTACTGACGGAAAAGGGATAGAAATGTGTACAGATAGAAGAGGGATTGAAAGGAATGCGGATAGAAGGAATGGAAATGTGTACTGATTAAAAGAGGGGATAGAAAGGAATACTGGATAGGTTAAGGAAGAAGTCAAGGAGGAAGTAATAAATGTCTAGAGAACATAGTTGGACTGAAAGGGAATGAGAATAGGTGAAAGAGACGAGTGGAATAGAGGGATAGGCTCGTGGATGCAAGACGAGGTGGCTAGAGATCTTGTGAGATGGGAGAGAAGGAGTAAGGGAGAAAAGCAATGAAGGGAGGGGGGAGAGGGAGGGCAAGTAGGGGAGTGGTGGGTGGAGGGGGGAGGGAGGTGTTGACAGGCTGATTTGTAGTCCGCGTCGGTCCCTTACAAAATCTGTCTCTGGATCGCAGCTAAAAGTTTTGATTTGATCAGCGGCTCATTTGTCATTCCTGTTCCTCAGTGAGGAAATTTGATTAGCCAGTCTCTCTCTCTCTCTCTCTCTCTCTCTCTCTCTCTCTCTCGTCTAAGGCTTTGCTTTTCAAGTCGAATAATATGAGGAATATTGCAGAATTAGTGATGAGAGAGAAGAAGAAGAAGAAGGAGAGAGAGAGAGAGAGAGAGAGAGAGAGAGAGAGAGAGAGAGAGAATAGGGGAAAACATATGGGGGTGACATAAAACGCAAAATAACAGGAAATAACCAATTAATGGAAAAGGGTTGTGGATCATTCGGATCACAAAATCAATTACATATGCGACCTGTTACCTTAATCAGGAGGGGAACGAGAGGAGGAGGAGGAGGAGGAGGAGGAGGAGATGGAGGAGGAGGAGGAGGAGGAGGAGGAGATGGAGGAGGAGGAGGAGGAGGAGGAGGAGAAGGAGATGGTGGAGGAGATAGAAGGGCTGAATGAATGACAGTGTTTTACATCAGATCAGCTGATTTGTAATTATTAATGATACTCCTGGCACCGAACCCATAGCCTGAGGATCCCTCAACTTCTGGCCTTGTTGTACCCTGCTAATTATATTGCGGTTGTTATTAATGTTATTGTTGTTCTACATGCGCTGTCTACATAGACGGTTATTGAAGATTGGTTGATGAAGGTTGTTGCTATAAGATTAGAATGATCTTATGTGGTTGCTTTGTCTAGGTTGATATTCAGATTGAATTTATGGATTTGGGTGAAATGGTTTGTTTAGAGTGGCAAATTAGCTCTTTCAAATTTAATGGAAACAAAAATATTGCTAAGGAAAAACAATCTCATAAATATATTTATCAATAAGCTCAATAGTTGCTTTTATAATATCTGCACCCTCACCATCCTTATGAGATAAGGATGAGAGGGTTAAGGGATCCTAAAGTTCTACCTGCTAAGGTCATCAGCAGCCAATGCTTGGCCATCTCTGGTCCTAGATTGGGTGGGGAGGGGGCTTGGACGCTGATCATAATATATGGCCAGTCTCTAGGACGTTGTTCGGCTTGGGCATTGTCACTATCCCCTTGACTTTGCAATTCATGAGTGACCTTTAAAACCTTTAAATGGATTTAATAGTAGTGTCTTATGGTTATTATTGCAAAGTTTATTCTAACTGTTCTATTTGGTTGCTGTGAATTTTATTCACTGTCCCTTGCCTGTGGCATTCATGAGTAACCTTTAAAACCTTTAAATGGTTTTGTTATGTAATGTCTGACGGTTATTATTGCATAATTTCTTTTAACTGTTATTTTTGGGTTGCTGTGAATTTTAGTCACTGTCCCTTACCTAGGCTATTCATATGTAACCTTTAAATCATTTAAATGATTTTGTTTGTAGTGTCTTACGGTTATTATTGTAAGGTATCTTTTTACAGATATCGCTGTTCTGATTGCTGTGTATTTCAGTGTTGTTTCTGTTCTGGTATTATTGCAAATGTCATCTTTAAAATTCCTGTGAAGTTGCCAATTCAATTACAACTTCAATTACAACTGCAACTAGAGGGGCACTCATTAGAGCGCAGACCTCCACCATGGTTTCTCGACCTTCACCTTAACCTTTGACCGTAACATGTATTAATTGGTGTGGATTTTCATACACTTAAATATGAACCAAGTTTGAAGACTCTGTGACAACTATGTCCAAAATCATGGCTGATTACGTGAATTAGACATTTTGCTTGACCATGACCATGACCTTTGACCTTGACCTTCCAAAATTTAATCCATTTCAGCTTTTTTTTACACAATTTAATCCCTAAAAGTTTCATTAATCTACGATTAAAATTGTGGCCAGCAAGCTGTTCACAAACAAACACAAATAGGGGGTAAAACGTAACCTCCTTCCACCTTCGTTGGAGGAGGTAATAAACACATCATTTGGTTAATGAACCAACAGTATTTCACGAGGGACGACTTTTACGATCAATTGAAATTTACCTGGAATGAAAATTGCCGGGCGATAATGAATTACAATAATTACATGGTAGTTAATAAGTTAATTTCCCTTCATTAACAGTGAAGGACTTATTACTTATTCCCTTGGGCCACTGGAAAAAGATGTTGATGTAAAATAAGAGTAATGCAAGAATGAAAATTTAAATGATAAAGGATTATCAAATAAGCTTCGAGCATCATAATCATTATACGTATGCACAAACACATAAATGTATATACTGTATATATATATATATATATATATATATGCAGAAATATATAATATATATATGTATATATATATATGCATAAATATATGTATATATACATATATATATATATATATATATATGTATATATATATTATACACGTATGTATATATACATATGCATATATATATATGTATATATACACAAATATATATATATATGCATATGCATACATACAAAGTTTCACAAAAGCATACATAACTCTATAAAAATCAATCCAAAACTCTCTATATAAAAACCAAAATACCAATCTACAAAAAAAAAAATATATAAATAACATCTGAATAACCAAAAGCTCC
>NC_090760.1:18888421-18900921 GCF_036898095.1 Palaemon carinicauda
TGAGTTTAGACCCCCAGATCCACATTAGACGAAATGCAATTAATTTAACCTGAATGACGTCCCCTTAAAAGAACATCCTAAAAGTCTAAAAGGATTACGAATCCTTTACAGAAATAACCTTCATTTCCCCTTTTGCATTTGAAAAGATCTCCTCCAATGAGTGTCCTTTCTCCTCCACAGATGGCGTTGTTTTGACCATCCGCCTGTGAATGACAACTGCCCGGACTAGCAACGACACAAAACGCAGCCCTCCAAGGATGGAGGAGGACAGGTGGGGACACCCCCTCGCTCATAAATCTTGGCAATAAGCTCCACTTTCAGTGCAATAAATCCCACGTCTGTCACATCCCGGGATGATGCTTGGCGAAGGTAGTGGCGGGTGGCAATTGGTGCAATGTTTGTCGCAAAAATGCCAAGCAACGCGAAGCTGATAAAAGGGTCTCTTTGGGTATTCACTTGGCGTAATGCCTTCTTAAGAGGCTATTCAGGTCTGGTTTACACGGACTACGAAACACACACACCGCTCTCTCTCTCTCTCTCTCTCTCTCTCTCTCTCTCTCTCTCTCTTGATAAACACACTTACAGACACATATATACATATACATGTGTGTATTTTTTATTCATACAAGAACTCTCTCTCTCTCGATAACCAGACTTAAACACACACACTATAAATATATATATATATATATATATGTGTGTGTGTGTGTATATATATATATATGTGTGTATATATATATATATATATATGTGTGTGTGTGTGTGTATATATATATATATATACACATATCACACACATGTATGTATTAAACTTATGCATCCAAGAAGTGCAACAAAGAAGAGAAATGGAATACTTAAGATATATTCAACAATAAAAGACGTACATAAACATCAACATCATGGGTTGATGTACAAAAGCTGACTATAATGATATTATGAAATTCCCATTTCCAATATATATCGCCCCTACTATTTCTCCTGGGAAGCAGTGCTCGAGACTGGCAGGGGGAAGGAGGAGATCGTGTTTGTAGGGAGGGGTGAAGGGGGGGGGGGAGGAGGAGAATTGAAGGGTAAAATAGTGAGTGGGAGAAAGGGGTCAATAGTGTAAGATGAGAAAAGTGAGGTTCGAATTGGAGAGATAGAAAAGGGAGTACTGACAGAAGATTGATAAAAAATACCTATAGAAGACGGATAGAAAGGAGTACTGATAGAAGGGACAAAGAGGAATATTGATGGAAGAGGATAGAAAGGAGTGCTGATAGAAGGGATAAGGAGGCATACTGATGGAAGAGGGATAAAAAGGAGTACTGATTGAACAGACAAAGAGGAATACTGATACAAGGGACAAAGAGGAATACTGATGGAAGAGTGATAGAAAGGAGTGTTGATAGAAGGGACAAAGAGGAATACTGATGTTAGAGTGATAGAAAGGAGTACTGATAGAAGGGACAAAGAGGAATACTGATGGAAGAGTGATAGAAAGGAGTACTAATAGAAGGGACAAAGAGGAATACTGATGGTAGAGGGATAGAAAGGATTACTGATAGAAGGGAAAATGAGGAATAATGATGGAAGAGGGATATAAAGGCGTACTCATAGAAGGGACAAAGAGGAATACTGATGGAAGAGGGATAGAAAGGAGCACTGATTGAAGGGACGAAGAGGAATAATGATGGAAGAGGGATAGAAAGGAGTACTGATAGAAGGGACAAGGAGGAATACTGATGGAAGAGTGATAGAAAAGAGAACTGATAGAAGGGACAAAGAGGAATACTGATGGAAAAGGGATAGAAAGGAGTACTGATAGAAGGGACAAATATGAATACTGATGGAAGAGGGATAGAAAGGAGTACTAATAGAGGGGACAAAGAGGAATATTGATGGAAGAGTAATAGAAAGGAGTACTGATAAAAGGGACAAAATGGAATACTGATGGAAGAGGGATAGAAAGGAGTACTGATAGAAAGGATAGAAATGTGTACTGACGGAAAAGGGATAGAAATGTGTACAGATAGAAGAGGGATTGAAAGGAATGCGGATAGAAGGAATGGAAATGTGTACTGATTAAAGAGGGATAGAAAGGAATACTGGATAGGTTAAGGAAGAAGTCAAGGAGGAAGTAATAAATGTCTAGAGAACATAGTTGGGACTGAAAGGGAATGAGAATAGGTGAAAGAGACGAGTGGAATAGAGGGATAGGCTCGTGGATGCAAGACGAGGTGGCTAGAGATCTTGTGAGATGGGAGAGAAGGAGTAAGGGAGAAAAGCAATGAAGGGAGGGGGGAGAGGGAGGGCAAGTAGGGGAGTGGTGGGTGGAGGGGGGAGGGAGGTGTTGACAGCTGATTTGTAGTCCGCGTCGGTCCCTTACAAAATCTGTCTCTGGATCGCAGCTAAAAGTTTTGAATTTGATCAGCGGCTCATTTGTCATTCCTGTTCCTCAGTGAGGAAATTTGATTAGCCAGTCTCTCTCTCTCTCTCTCTCTCTCTCTCTCTCTCTCTCTCTCTCTCTCTCTCTCTCTCTCGTCTAAGGCTTTGCTTTTCAAGTCGAATAATATGAGGAATATTGCAGAATTAGTGATGAGAGAGAAGAAGAAGAAGAAGGAGAGAGAGAGAGAGAGAGAGAGAGAGAGAGAGAGAGAGAGAGAGAGAGAGAGAGAGAGAGAGATAGGGGAAAACATATGGGGTGACATAAAACGCAAAATAACAGGAAATAACCAATTAATGGAAAAGGGTTGTGGATCATTCGGATCACAAAATCAATTACATATGCGACCTGTTACCTTAATCAGGAGGGGAACGAGAGGAGGAGGAGGAGGAGGAGGAGGAGGAGATGGAGGAGGAGGAGGAGGAGGAGGAGGAGATGGAGGAGGAGGAGGAGGAGGAGGAGGAGAAGGAGATGGTGGAGGAGATAGAAGGGCTGAATGAATGACAGTGTTTACATCAGATCAGCTGATTTGTAATTATTAATGATACTCCTGGCACCGAACCCATAGCCTGAGGATCCCTCAACTTCTGGCCTTGTTGTACCTGCTAATTATATTGCGGTTGTTATTAATGTTATTGTTGTTCTACATGCGCTGTCTACATAGACGGTTATTGAAGATTGGTTGATGAAGGTTGTTGCTATAAGATTAGAATGATCTTATGTGGTTGCTTTGTCTAGGTTGATATTTCAGATTGAATTTATGGATTTGGGTGAAATGGTTGTTTAGAGTGGCAAATTAGCTCTTTCAAATTTAATGGAAACAAAAATATTGCTAAGGAAAAACAATCTCAAAATATATTTATCAATAAGCTCAATAGTTGCTTTTATAATATCTGCACCCTCACCATCCTTATGAGATAAGGATGAGAGGGTTAAGGGATCCTAAAGTTCTACCTGCTAAGTCATCAGCAGCCAATGCTTGGCCATCTCTGGTCCTAGATTGGGTGGGGAGGGGGCTTGGACGCTGATCATAATATATGGCCAGTCTCTAGGACGTTGTTCGGCTTGGGCATTGTCACTATCCCTTGACTTTGCAATTCATGAGTGACCTTTAAAACCTTTAAATGGATTTAATAGTAGTGTCTTATGGTTATTATTGCAAAGTTTATTCTAACTGTTCTATTTGGGTTGCTGTGAATTTTATTCACTGTCCCTTGCCTGTGGCATTCATGAGTAACCTTTAAAACCTTTAAATGGTTTTGTTAGTAATGTCTGACGGTTATTATTGCATAATTTCTTTTAACTGTTATTTTTGGGTTGCTGTGAATTTTAGTCACTGTCCCTTACCTAGGCTATTCATATGTAACCTTTAAATCATTTAAATGATTTTGTTTGTAGTGTCTTACGGTTATTATTGTAAGGTATCTTTTTACAGATATCGCTGTTCTGATTGCTGTGTATTTCAAGTGTTGTTTCTGTTCTGGTATTATTGCAAATGTCATCTTTAAAATTCCTGTGAAGTTGCCAATTCAATTACAACTTCAATTACAACTGCAACTAGAGGGGCACTCATTAGAGCGCAGACCTCCACCATGGTTTCTCGACCTTCACCTTAACCTTTGACCGTAACATGTATTAATTGGTGTGGATTTTCATACACTTAAATATGAACCAAGTTTGAAGACTCTGTGACAACTATGTCCAAAATCATGGCTGATTACGTGAATTAGACATTTTGCTTGACCATGACCATGACCTTTGACCTTGACCTTCCAAAATTTAATCCATTTCAGCTTTTTTTACACAATTTAATCCCTAAAAGTTTCATTAATCTACGATTAAAATTGTGGCCAGCAAGCTGTTCACAAACAAACACAAATAGGGGGTAAAACGTAACCTCCTTCCACCTTCGTTGGAGGAGGTAATAAACACATCATTTGGTTAATGAACCAACAGTATTTCACGAGGGACGACTTTTACGATCAATTGAAATTTACCTGGAATGAAAATTGCCGGGCGATAATGAATTACAATAATTACATGGTAGTTAATAAAGTTAATTTCCCTTCATTAACAGTGAAGGACTTATTACTTATTCCCTTGGGCCACTGGAAAAAGATGTTGATGTAAAATAAGAGTAATGCAAGAATGAAAATTTAAATGATAAAGGATTATCAAATAAGCTTCGAGCATCATAATCATTATACGTATGCACAAACACATAAATGTATATACTGTATATATATATATATATATATATATATATATATATATATATATATATATATATATATATATATATATATGCAGAAATATATAATATATATATGTATATATATATATGCATAAATATATGTATATATACATATATATATATATATATATATATATATATATATATATATATATATATATATATATGTATATATATATTATACACGTATGTATATATACATATGCATATATATATATATGTATATATACACAAATATATATATATATGCATATGCATACATACAAAGTTTCACAAAAGCATACATAACTCTATAAAAATCAATCCAAAACTCTCTATATAAAAACCAAAATACCAATCTACAAAAAAAAAATATATAAATAACATCTGAATAACCAAAAGCTCCCTCTATTCGACCTAAATTTTTTTTCCCCTAAATTCACTGAAGCGATTCTGGAAATTAGAGTCTATTTGCATTTGACATATTCACATGATATGAAATATATAAATATTCCCGAAAGGAAAATTTGCAGTCCAAGCAGAAAACAATTACGCGCATCAATCATGTGGGAAATCATTAATTTGCTGCATGAAAATGAATTATTTAACTAAAATTGCTAAATTATAAATGTATGTATGTATGTATGAATGAATGTATATTTATAATTATTTATTTTTTTTTCTCTCTCTCTCTCTCTCTCTCTCTCTCTCTCTCTCTCTCTCTCTCTCTCTCTCTCTCTCTCTCTCTCTATATATATATATATATATATACAGTATATATGTGTGCATATATATATATATATGTGTGTGTGTGTGCATATATATACATATATATATCTATATATGAATATTTATATATCGATATATATATATTTATAAATCTATATACGAATATTTATATATGTGTATATATATATATATATATATATATATATATAATATATATATATATATAAATATATTTATATATCAATATATATATATTTATATAAATATATATATATATATATATATATATATATATATATACATATATATACATATATATATATATATATATATATATATATATATTCATAATACATACTAGTATGCGTAACCCGTCAAAAATGATTGCTAAATATCTAGATTGCACACACGCACGCAGATTCAATCGTGGGAAGCCCTTCCCCCTTCCCTAACTATTGGCTCTCGTAACTACCCGAAGGACGGGAGAGACAGATTAGTCATACATCTGGCAATACCACTCGGCGTGACAGTATACATATATATATATATATATATATATATATATATATATATATATATATATATATATATATATATATATGTATATATACAGTATATATATGTGTGTGTATATATATATATATATATATATATATATATATATATATATATATATATATATATATATAAAACCAAACACTTAATCTTTATTATATAGGGGAGATATGTATAAATATACACTGTATATTTACATACATACATATATATTCATATGTATTGTGCTGTAAATACTCATGTGCGTTATTTGTATATACTTTGTATATTGTATTGTGAGCGCCTGTTCCCATATCATTATGAGCTATCAGGTAACACCTCAACAGTACTTCTGTTTGTTAACTTTTACGACAAAACCTTACATGAGAATAAGAATTAAATTATCATCATCAATCATACTTTGAGTTTTTTTTTTTTTTTTTTTTTTTTTCATCTTCATGCCCCATAATTTGCACCATGCACTCCTTTTAGCTAGATCTCCATTAAGGGATTCAGCAACCCAAGATCTAGACTCAGGAGATGGAACTGATTCAAAGAGAGTAGCATCATCTGCACAAGCAACGAGCATTTTTCTAGGCCAAACCTCATATCATGTGTATATACTAACTATAGTATGATATGGTTACCCCTTTTCAACTCAAGTGGTAACCTAGTTCTATCAACTCTATGTAGGTATATTGAATTCCTGATATCTATTTCAATACTCAATAGGCATAAGAAAATAAACAGTTGGTTTATGTAAATTCGTAATGCTGACACAATTTTCTGAATAGCTAAACCTCAAAGATCTTAATATTACTAAACCTCTCAGGCCTAGTGTGTGTTTAGTATACAGCTGTCTGTATAGATACACACCCAATTGCGTATTTAGTGAAGAGACTAGCGGTAGTATCAGACACTGATTTAAAATTAGTCTGTGAGAGTATACTGATAAGTGTCAAATAACAGCAACTGCACCCGTTTCTAGACCACTGCAGGACAAAAGCCTCAGACATACTCTTATTCATGTCTGGAGTTTGGCCATTTAATCACCACGCTGGCTAGTGCGGATTGGTCATAGTGGAAGACTTTAGTCTGATCGATCACAGCAAACCAACCTAGTATGGCTCTGACTAGTACAGCTTTGCTCATCATGGGGGTACACAAACCTTTTCACCACATTAAGGTATCCCCGATCAGAAAGGGATAATAACTACTGATAAAGAAAAAATGATGGACATATCAACTATCATTTTATTCTATTGGTATTTAGTTCTGAATTTACAGATGGCTTTAAATGTATACTTAGATAATAAATCCAAGTATTCATGTTTTTCCCTTTTATAAACAAGAAACTGAAAAGCATCCTCAAAAACGATAAGCAGGCGATGGACGGCATTTTGCACAAACTCCAAAATCAAACCATTGTTCTGTGGCCTGGGATAGTGCCCTAGTCTCTGTACCATGGTCTTTCACTGTCTCGGGTTAGAGTTCCCTTGCTTGAGAGTACACTCGGACACACTATTCTATCTTATTTCTCTTCCTCCTGTTATTTTAAAGTTTTTATACTTTATATATGAAGGATTTATTTTAACGTTATTACTGTTTTTAAAATATTCTTTTTCTAATTGTTAATAACTTCTCTTGTAGGTTCCTTATTTCCTTTACTCACTGTTGGAGACCTCGGGCTTAATAATAATAGTAATAACAACAATAATAACAATAATAGTAATAGTAATAATAATAATATTAATAGTAATAATAATAATAATAATAATAGTAATAATAGTAATAATAATAATAATAATAATGATAAAAAAATAATAAAAAAAATAATGATAATTATAAAAGTAATAATAATAATAATAATAATAATAATAATAATAATAATAATAATGTCTTAGACATTCTCTAAGACATATAATCTTCAAAACAATCTATCCCGTCACCAAATTAAACTATACAGAGTAATATCACTGAATCTTAATTTCTATAAAATATTATATTCTAGTCAGCACTTCCTGCAAAAATATTTGGCGAATGACATTGTGTGAACAAACAGCTAAAACACTCCCTGCGTGGGCGAAGTCATATTAATATTACATCACAGCTCATCAAATTCCAAAACGCTTGCATTCGTGTCCATGAAAGATTGCTATCATGCTATTAACTGGGTTGAAACCTGTAATTAATTACGTGTTACCACCTTCTAAAAATAAATGTCAATGGATTGCCTTGATGAAAAAAAGGCGCATTGATAATCTAACGATGTTTAGTTCTTTTGGAATCTTTCTTGTTTAGGTGTTAAAGAAATCACAAATGGATTTTATATAAGAGTATTTTTGCATTTTTGAAGTTATTTAACTTGTTTTGTTACTATACATTTCCTTATGTTTAGAGAGCAACAAATACTAGAGGAGCACTCAGTAGAGCGTAGACCTCCGCCGCGGCAGCTTATTTCTCGACCTTTTGCTTGACCGTGACCTTGACCTCTGACCTTGAACTCCCAAAATTTAATCATTTCCAGCTTTTTACATAACAATTAATCCATGCAAGTATCATTACTCTACGATTAAAATTGTGGCCAGGAGGTTGTTCACAAACAAACACACGCACAATTAGAGTGTAAAACATAACCTCCCTCAAACTTCGTTGGGGGAGGTAAAAAGCTCAACCCGTAGACTTGAGTAAAGATTTGACAATCTACATTGTTGGAAGTCTGAAATTTCCGATTGTTCTTCTATTTATCTTTAATGTATTGCCCATAGTTATATAACAAATTTGAAATAATTTAAAGACTATTTACTGGTGGACATTATCATATTTCATATGAAACATATCTTATAATATTACTATATTTCATATGAAACATATCTTATATTACTATATTTCATATGAAACATATCTTATAATATTACTATATTTCATATGAAAAATATTTTATATTACTATATTTCATATGAAACATATTTTATATTACTATATTCCATATGAAACATATCTTATAATATTACTATATTTCATATAAAAAATATTTTATATTACTATATTTCATATGAAACATATTTTATAATATTACTATATTTCATATGAAACATATTTTATAATATTACTATATTTCATATGAAACATATTTTATAATATTACTATATTTCATATGAAACATATTTTATAATATTACTACATTTCATATGAAACATATTTTATATTACTATATTCCATATGAAACATATCTTATAATATTACTATATTTCATATAAAAAATATTTTATATTACTATATTTCATATGAAACATATTTTATAATATTACTATATTTCATATGAAACATATTTTATAATATTACTATATTTCATATGAAACATATTTTATAATATTACTATATTTCATATGAAACATATTTTATAATATTACTATATTTCATATGAAACATATTTTATAATATTACTACATTTCATATGAAACATATTTTATATTACTATATTCCATATGAAACATATCTTATAATATTACTATATTTCATATGAAACATATTTTATATTACTATATTTCATATGAAACATCTTATAATATTACTATATTTCATATGAAACATATCTTATATTACTATATTTAATATGAAACATATCTTATAATATTACTATATTTCATATGAAACATATTTTATAATATTACTATATTTCATATGAAACATATTTTATAATATTACTACATTTCATATGAAACATATTTTATATTACTATATTCCATATGAAACATATCTTGTAATATTACTATATTTCATATGAAACATATCTTATATTACTATATTTAATATGAAACATATCTTATAATATTACTATATTTCATATGAAACATTTTATATAACTATATTTCATATGAAACATATCTTATAATATTACTATATTTCATATGAAACATATTTTATAATATTACTATATTTCATATGAAACATATTTTATAATATTACTACATTTCATATGAAACATATTTTTATTACTATATTTCATATGAAACATATCTTAAAATATTACTATATTCCATATGAAACAATTTATAATATTACTATATTTCATATGAAACATATTTTATATTTCTATATTCCATATGAAACATATTTTATAATATTACTATATTCAATATGAAACATTCTATATTACTATATTTCACATGAAACACACTTATAATATTACTATATTGCATATGAAACATATCTTATAATATTATTATATTTCATATGAAACATATTTCATAATATTACTATATTCCATATGAAACATATCTTATATTACTATATTTCATATGAAACATATCTTATATTACTATATTTCATATGAAACATATATTATATTACTATATTTCATATGAAACATATTTTATAATATTACTATATTTCATATGAAACATATCTTATACTATTACTATATTCCATATGAAACATATTCTATATTAGTATATTTCACATGAAACATATTTTATAATATTACTATATTGCATATGAAACATATTTTATATTATTACTATATGTCATATGAAACATAATTTATAATATTACTATATTTCAAATGAAACATATTTTATAATATTACTATATTTCATATGAAACATATTCTATATTAGTATATTTCACATGAAACATATTTTATAATATTACTATATTGCATATGAAACATATTTTATAATATTACTATATGTCATATGAAACATAATTTATAGAATTACTATATTTCAAATGAAACATATTTTATAATATTACTATATTTCATATGAAACATATTCTATATTAGTATATTTCACATGAAACATATTCTATAATATTACTATATTCCATATAAAACATAATTTATATTTAATAACTTCTTTCTAGTTAACGTAAGTGTATGTTTAATAGATTCTCAACTTCCGTTTACCCTAACAACCTTAGATATCGAACTTTCTCCATTGATCTCCAGAACTTCATAAATTAACTGTTGCTTAAAGTTATAATTTATTGATAAAGCCATTCTGGATAATAACGACAGCAAATACTGCCATTTCTAATCCACTGAAGGACAAAGGTCTCAGACATGTCCTTAATCGTGTCTGGGGTTTGGCCAGGTTTCATCACCATATATATATATATATATATATATATATATATATATATATATACATATAAATATATACTGTATATATGTTATATACACACACACATATATATTTATATATATATATATATATATATATATATATATATATATATATAATATACACACAAATATATATATATATATATATATATATATATATATATATATATATATATATATATATATACATTTATATACTGAATATATGTTATACAATATATAAACATATATTTTATATATATATATATATATATATATATATATATATATATATATATATATATATAAGTATATACATATACAGATATATACGAGTATATACATATTCATATATATATACGTATATATATACACACAAGTATTTATATATATATATATATATATACACATACATATATATACTGTATATGCCAGAGCTAGTATACATGTATTAATAATCTAAATACATCGTCATAATTGTATTACCATTACCAAAGAGAATTTCATCACTCCCACAATACATCAAATTGGGACGCGAACAATCTATCCATGCCCATCATATGTCTAGGAAAAGCCCTCCTATGCCGGTAACGCCAGCTGTCGACTTTAAACCGGGGATTAATGGAAAATTGATCATTACGGGAATACTGTTGGAAACGCAATGGACCAGAATAAACGCTATAGTTTTCCAAGGTCTTTGTAGTACAATTTTTTTTTTCTTTTTTTTTTTTTTGTATTTACTTAGGGAAACTTTGCGGGAACTCAAGTAAACTAAAATTTAAGGATTTTTCGGGTATGAATAACCAAAAGAAAGTGGAAAAATTCGTTTTTAGGTATTTTGTAAAAAGACCAACTTCTGAGAATTTTTGAAAACTTAAAAATTTGGAAACTTTTTGATATGTAAATAATGAATTATTTATAAGAAAAATAACAATAAAAAAGAAAAAAGAAAAGAAAAAAAAAAATCAATTTATAGAGCCTTTAAAAAGACAGTTTTCTCGAAAGGAATTACTGCCATAAGGCAAATCCTCAACATAAGACTCGTCAGTATCTCGTTAAATCTCCCGGATAAAATGCGCTATCCATCCGTATATTACATTTACTCTTGTAAGTTGCAACTTCCGAATATGAGGCCTCTTGCTTCCAACTGGCCTTATTCAGTACCTGTTATCTTAATTACAGACCAGTAACCTCATGTATCTTATCTCTTTTCAATGTTAATCTCAATCTATATACCAGAAATTTCTATCTATCACTGCACCTTTCCTCGTCTCTCTTCCAGTTTGTTTCCTTGTCTGTCTCCCTATCATAAAATCCAAATTGTTTTCATGCCTGTCTTCCTACAATAAAAATCATACCTATATTCAATTCTTTTTAGCGAGGGTGATTTGCACCGACTCGCAGGGGTGCCCTTTTAGCTCGGAAACGTTTCCTGATCGCTGATTGGTTGGACAAGATAATTCTAACCAATC
>NC_090760.1:18905921-18908349 GCF_036898095.1 Palaemon carinicauda
CACACTAGCCTATGTTTCCTTTCCTCACTGGGTTATTTTCCCTGTTTAGGCCCTTATAGGGCATACAGCATTTCCAACTAGGGTAGTAACTTAAGTAATAATAATAATAATAATAATAATAATAATAATAATAATAATAATAATAATAATAATAATAATACGGTGTCGTATGGATAGATTTTAAGAATAGTGCATGAAGGTAGCGTACTACTTTATTCCAAGGTGTAATAATAATAACAATAATAATATTGATAATAATAATAATAATAATAATAATAATAATAATAATAATAATAATAATAATTGGGCAAAAGCGGAAAGATCCCAAAATAATCGTAAAATTAATTAAAAAATCATAATTTCTTGATTTACACTAACCAATACTAATTAGAAAAGGCTGATTCTGTTTTCAATATTTCATCCATTGTCTTAGTAATTGTTGTAGTAATGTGAATAAATTTGCAGTATTCGTAGTTTCCTGACGAGAGAGAGAGAGAGAGAGAAGAGAGAGAGAGAGAGGATGAGAGAGAGAGAGAGAGAGAGAGATCTACAACTCTACGATTACGAGAGAGAGAGAGAGAGAGAGAGAGAGAGAGAGAGAGAGAGAGAGAGAGAGAGAGAGAATCAAACAACTCTACGATTACGAGAAATAAAGAGAGAGAGAGAGAGAGAGAGAGAGGAGAGAGAGGAGAGAGAGAGAGAGAGAGAGAGAGAGAGAGAGAGAGATCAACAACTCTACGATTACGAGAGAGAGAGAGAGAGAGAGAGAGAGAGAGAGAGAGAGAGAGAGAGAGAGAGAGAGAGAGAGAGAGAGAGAGTTAAATACGGTATATTAAGAACTGTACCATTACAAAAAAAAAAATTAAAAATGGCATGGAAAGTTTTTGTCCACTGCCATAACAGCAACTTACATAAAAACATAAAAACGTGAACAAGAAAAAACATAAAAACTTATAATAAAAAAGTAATTGAAGACATTCCATTAACTTAAGCTTCACGAGACAGAACAAAGAAACTAATAAACGTAATTATCATTGTTCCTTTCTTCTGAATATTGCACTGAGGGAATGCAATCTCGTGCAATCTCGTACAATCACGACTTCTATTGTGAACATAATTTCCTTCTTAAAATGTTCATAAACTTGAAGCGACTACTGTATTCATATTTACATTGTGCAAATGTTTTTTTATGTTCAAAAGGCTGACACAAGTCTCTTTTTATGATTTATATATGAAAGATCTGTTTTAGTGTTGTAACTGTTCTTAAAATGTTTTAATTGTTCTATATTTTTCTTGTTTATTTTATCTATTTCCTTATTTCCTTTCCTCACTGGGATACTTTTCCTTGTTGGGGCCCCAGGGCTTATAGCATCCTGCTTTTCCAAGTAGGGTTGTAGTTTAGTTAATAATACTACTACTACTACTACTTACTACTACTACTACTAATAATAATAATAATAATAATAATAATAATAATAATGGAGAAGTAATGCATTAAAAGCTCAAGATAGAGACGACTGGCGAAATCTAACCGAGGCCATTTGCGTCGATAGGTGTAGGAGATGAACAGCAACAACAACAACAACAACAATAATAATAATAATAATAATAATAATAATAATAATAATAAAAATGATAATAATTATAATAATAATAATTAGTTATTACAAATAGATTTGGTATGAAAAATATAAAAATGTACATTAGCGTATAATGTTTTATGAGTTGCGCACAAGCTAGATTATTCTGCTAAAGAGTATTAAAACCTTTTTATAAATATACCCATTACAGAAGTGAATATTTAATCAATGGTGGCTTATATTAAATAAACATACGGTGGCTTAATAAAGAATTCAGTGGTCGAATACACCGCTTTACGAATACTACTGTACCCAGTCTAAAAGTTATGCTGTTTAAAAGTGAATCGTGAATGGCAGATGCATTGGACAAGGTAATATTACTTTAACTTTTTCTACTGAATTCTCTTAAGCAATCCCTTTCTTCTATACTAATAAGCTAGCGACAATAGTTATTATTAGTTTAATGAGGAACTGTAGTGCAAGCACAAATTGAAACATCATCTTCATCCAATCACCTTTATTTCAACGTTTCGGACAATTTGTCCATCATCAGGTTCTGTAAAGTTAAAAACATACATTGATACAAATAATAAAAAACATTGGTAAAATACATGAGAAAAATAAGATAATTTAAAATTATAAATAGTACTTAAAACACTTTTCTGCTGAAAGCAGAGTTATCTAGGTTTAGTTTTGGTTGATTTTTTTCTATGTAAAATGTTTCTAATAATCTCAGCTCGGTCTCAAATCGAGCTTTACATATAATGCTAAAATCAAGAAGATTAAAATTGGTGTTACACACTCCGTGGCAATGATCTCTTATAGAGGAATGAGAAGGCTTACCCAGC
>NC_090760.1:18913849-18928849 GCF_036898095.1 Palaemon carinicauda
CCCTTATTTAGTTCAAGCATTTCTCGTACTGTTTAGATAAACAGACACGGACTCGAAGACCTCAAAATACCCCTTATTTAGTTCAAGCATTTCTCGTACTGTTTAGATAAAGAGACACGGACTCGAAGACCTCAAAATCCCCTTATTTAGTTCAAGCATTTCTCGTACTGTTTAGATAAACAGACACGGACTCGAAGACCTCAAAATACCCTTATTTAGTTCAAGCATTTCTCGTACTGTTTAGATAAAGAGACACGGACTCGAAGACCTCAAAATACCCTTATTTAGTTCAAGCATTTCTCGTACTGTTTAGATAAAGAGACACGGACTCGAAGACCTCAAAATACCCTTATTTAGTTCAAGCATTTCTCGTACTGTTTAGATAAAGAGACACGGACTCGAAGACCTCAAAATACCCTTATTTAGTTCAAGCATTTCTCGTACTGTTTAGATAAAGAGACACGGACTCGAAGACCTCAAAATACCCTTATTTAGTTCAAGCATTTCTCGTACTGTTTAGATAAAGAGACACGGACTCGAAGACCTCAAAATCCCCTTATTTAGTTCAAGCATTTCTCGTACTGTTTAGATAAAGAGACACGGACTCGAAGACCTCAAAATCCCCTTATTTAGTTCAAGCATTTCTCGTACTGTTTAGATAAAGAGACACGGACTCGAAGACCTCAAAATCCCCTTATTTAGTTCAAGCATTTCTCGTACTGTTTAGATAAAGAGACACGGACTCGAAGACCTCAAAATCCCCTTATTTAGTTCAAGCATTTCTCGTACTGTTTAGATAAAGAGACACGGACTCGAAGACCTCAAAATCCCCTTATTTAGTTCAAGCATTTCTCGTACTGTTTAGATAAAGAGACACGGACTCGAAGACCTCAAAATCCCCTTATTTAGTTCAAGCATTTCTCGTACTGTTTAGATAAAGAGACACGGACTCGAAGACCTCAAAATCCCCTTATTTAGTTCAAGCATTTCTCGTACTGTTTAGATAAAGAGACACGGACTCGAAGACCTCAAAATCCCCTTATTTAGTTCAAGCATTTCTCGTACTGTTTAGATAAAGAGACACGGACTCGAAGACCTCAAAATCCCCTTATTTAGTTCAAGCATTTCTCGTACTGTTTAGATAAAGAGACACGGACTCGAAGACCTCAAAATCCCCTTATTTAGTTCAAGCATTTCTCGTACTGTTTAGATAAAGAGACACGGACTCGAAGACCTCAAAATCCCCTTATTTAGTTCAAGCATTTCTCGTACTGTTTAGATAAAGAGACACGGACTCGAAGACCTCAAAATCCCCTTATTTAGTTCAAGCATTTCTCGTACTGTTTAGATAAAGAGACACGGACTCGAAGACCTCAAAATCCCCTTATTTACTTCAAGCATTTCTCGTACTGTTTAGATAAAGAGACACGGACTCGAAGACCTCAAAATCCCCTTATTTACTTCAAGCATTTCTCGTACTGTTTAGATAAAGAGACACGGACTCGAAGACCTCAAAATCCCCTTATTTACTTCAAGCATTTCTCGTACTGTTTAGATAAAGAGACACGGACTCAAGACCTCAAAATCCCCTTATTTACTTCAAGCATTTCTCGTACTGTTTAGATAAACAGACACGGACTCAGAGACCTCAAAATCCCCTTATTTACTTCAAGGATTTCTCGTACTGTTTAGATAAACAGACACGGACTCGAGACCTCAAAATCCCCTTATTTACTTCAAGCATTTCTCGTACTGTTTAGATAAACAGACACGGACTCTGAGACCTCAAAATCCCCTTATTTACTTCAAACATTTCTCGTACTGTTTAGATAAACAGACACGGACTCTGAGACTCAAAATCCCCTTATTTACAGTTCAAGCATTTCTCGTACTGTTTAGATAAACAGACACGGTCTCGGAGACCTCAAAATCCACTTACTTACTTCAAACATTTCTCGTACTGTTTAGATAAACAGACACGGTCTCGGAGACCGGACATAAAAGCGCTACTCACCATCGCGTTAAACGAACCAGCTAATTCTTTGAGCACGTTTGCAAGGCTGAAAGTTCCCCAGAACAACATATAAACTAAATCCCTTTCTATACATAATTCGGGAGAAGATGGAGCCGTTATAGGAGATATATGGCCGAAGTTCTGTGCGTTTAGTAAAGGAAGCTCGTTCGATCCTACATTCTAACGGTCTATTTCGTGGAGAGAATTCATTAATGACAACATTAATGAAAAAAGAGGTAGCGGTTTCAAAAGATATTTGAAAGGGAAATAAATATGCAGTTATTTTATAAAGGTATTTTCAAAGAGTGGATGTGATGTGGTTCTCAACCGCGTAAATTTGATGGTTTATTTGTATATGTTATCATCATTTTAAAGTGCAGTCTCTTCCAAGAGGCCAGGATTAATGGAAAGTCAATATAAAAATGAAAAAAGTATGTAAGGGAGGTAAAGTACTACTATTATTGCTAGATAAACTACAACTCTAGTTAGAACAGCATCATGCTACTAGCCCAAGGGCTCCAACGGGGAAAACAGCCTAGTGAGGAAACAAAATAATCAGAGACAAAATAGTGTGCCTGGGTGTACCCTCAAGCGAGAGAAATCTAATTCAAGACACTGGAAGACTATGGTACAGTGGCTATGGCACTACCAAAGACTAGAGAACAATGGTTTGATTTTGGAGTGTCCTTACCATAGTATACAGGCATATATGAATACGAGTGAATTTATACATAGCTTTAAGGCAGCAGGTAATCTAAAGGATTCGAGTAATACTTTTGAGAGATTAAAACCTGCGAATTTGGCGATATTCTTATAAAGGAGTTATGATTTTTAAAAATCAATTATCTGCATTACCTTTTGTGTCTTAAAAAATACTATATCATAGTGCAATGATATCTAAACACATCTGTAATACAATGTATCATGCTTTAAAAACTATCAATTATGTCTACAAATCGACATTTAAGAAAAAAAAAAAAAAAAAAAGTCTTCAACATAATTCCTCACTGGAACATGATTCTCATATTTGGAAAACCTCCTTCATTTCTCTTCTTTCTAGAAGTGATACAGGACATATTGCAGTCTCTACAGGACACATTACGGTCTCATTTAGCAGTTAGTTATATGGTCCAAACGCTTTTCAGTTGAAATCATGCGATCACTAAGCTAAACCTTTACTCCAGGCACTGTGGATTATATAGTTCAAATACGATTTTAAACAGTAAATATTGCTTCTGAAACAACAAATACTTCTCTTATTATTCATTGGATATATCTAGTTTTTATATAAAATTTCCTTCCAGAAGAACAGAAACCACAATGTTATTAATTTACATCAATATGATCTTAACAGTGATGAGGAAATCTACTGACTGGCTAAAATTTCTAGAGGAAAAGTGACATGAAAATACAGGCAAACTCATATTGGCAAGAGGACCAGAAGCACTTGACGTATCTCATGCTTTGCTAAGGTATTGGCTCTCCTCCGTCTTCGGTGACTTGCTGGCACTTCGCTTGTCTCGTAAACGCGCTGGCATTCCCTTGCCTAGTAAATGTACTGGCAATCCATCTTACAAATGTATTGACATTTGTCGGTTTTGTCGACCTGTTGGCACCTCCAGAATAGTAAACGGTTGGGAGAGCTGTGATGTAGCAGTTGGCAGCTCTACATTGTAACAGTTGGCAGTTCTGCATCGTACCAGTTGGAAACTTTGTACTGTAAAAGTTGACAATATTGCATTGTAACAGTTGGCAGCACTGCATTGTTTCAGTTGCGCAGCACTGCATTGTTCCAGTTAGTAGCACCGCACTGTTCCAGGTAGCAACTCTGCGCTGTACCAATTGGCAGCCTTGCGCTGTACCAATTAGCAGCTTTGCACTGTACCAATTGGCAGCCCTGCGCTGTACCAATTGGCAGCTGTGCGCTGTACCTGTTAGCAGCTCTGCAATGTAACAGTTGGCATCTCTGCACCGTAACAATTAGCAGCTCTGCATTGTCAAAGTTGGCTGCACTAAGTTGTTTCAGTTGGCAGCTCTTCGCTGTAACAGTTGGCAGCTCTGCACTGTAACAGATGGCAACCCTACACTGTACCAATTGACAGCTCTGCACTGTACCAGTTGGCTGCTTTGCACTACCAGTTGACCATTCTGCACTGTAACAGTTAGCAGAGCTGAGCTGTACCAGTTGACAGAGCTGTGCTGTAAGAGTTAGCCGCTCTGCACTATAACAGTTAGCAGAGCTCTGCTATACCAGTTGACAGAGCTGCGCTGTACACTTTAGCAGCACTGCAATGTACCAGTTGGCAGCTCTGCATTGCAACAGTTGGTAGGCTTGAGCTTCATCACCACCCACTCAGAAAACTTCAAATTAGTCATTCATTCCTTGTGTTGTGGTTTCTCAGACAATTTGTCATATCAATATGCTGACAATTTCAAAAGTCCTGGAAAGTATATTGTTGCTGATCTTTATTCAGAAACGTCAACTCCCCACCCATTCCATCTCTCATAATTTAAAGAATCCATTGGCTAAATAAAGTCCCTCTCACACACGGGCCTGGATCGTCCGTACCTGGCTAGATTCTCTCCACTGCTCTTTGTTGAGATGAATCATAAAACCCAGATCTTATTAACAATCCTTATCTGAAATAGAATCAAGACTCCCTTCATCTGAGCCAATGGCCTCTCTCTCTCTCTCTCTCTCTCTCTCTCTCTCTCTCTCTCTCTCTCTCTCTCTCTCTCTCTCTCTCTCTCTCTCTCTCTCTCTCTCTCGTATCGTTTTGAGAATCTCATCTCCGATATGCTATAAGTGAAAATTCTAGAGGAAGAAGAGAACATTGTCCTTCCACATAATATAAATTGGCATTTTATAAACAAGTCGTTTGTTAGAATATATATTGTCTCATTCCTAATAAACTCTATAGAGTTTCCTAATTATTTTTTTTTGCCTCTAATCCATCTTTTATTTGAAATGAAAAAAATTGTCGTCAAAGAAAAGGAGAATGGTAAAATGGCTGTTGTAGGATTCGAAGGATACTTTTCTTACATCATCTCGTTTTTTTGTGATTATATATCTGTGTGCGTATGTGCATTGTCTTGCTTCAAGAAAAACAAAGGTGAATACAAAACGGGACAACGAAACTATGGACAAAAGATCTGACTATTGTTTTAATTAAAAAAGGAACCGTTTAATTTTTTCGAAGAATATCTGCTAATATTTCCGTGTAAGAAACAATAAAATAACGTTGTAATTAATACCAAGAGAACCAGGCAAAATTTGATATTAAATGGTGAATAAAATGGTCATAATTCCAATCAAATGCAAAATCTCCCTTATATAACAAAGAGCACCAGTTGGAAATATATATACATATATATATAGTATATACACACACACACACATATATATATATATATATATATATATATATATATATATATATATATATATGTGTGTGTATATATGTGTATATATATGTATGTATATATATATATATATATATATATATATATATATATATATATATATATATATATATATATGTGTGTGTATATATATATATATATATATATATATATTTGTGTGTATATATATATATGTATATATATATATATATATATATATATATATATATATATATATATATATATATAGGGGGGGAGCATCAGTTGGAAACAGTCATTCAAGTATTTCCTTCGCGTATCTATTCATGTTTTTAAAAGGTAACCCTAAGCCGATTGGGACCTCAAGACCGCCAAACCTAAAGAGGAAACCCTTAATAAAACCTTCCCTACTTTTTACGATACTTTCCAAAGAAAAAAATAATAATTTCATTGACGAATAGCTCCGGTAATTCCTTTTTTCTTCCGTATTTACTCAGAGAATTTAATATGGACACGGTAGTAAACCCTTAACACAAAATATTAGAGCCTTTGTATTTGGTTTGGACAGGCAAAGTATAAAATTTCAAAAGTTATGAGTGAAAAAAAAAAACACATTTTAAAGGGAAACAAACAACACCACCCCCTAACCAAGGATTCCACACCTAACCTAACCTAGGAGCCATATCCTTCCTTACTTGCCTACCGAGGGGCTACGCCCCATGCTACCGCCATATCCTTAGACTAGGTCTCTATCCTGTTTGTTTCCCAACCGGCTTGACTCCTGACAAGGTAACACTGAAATCATATTTCTTAAATCGTAAAACTAGCTTCATATTATCGTATTCCAGACCAAAGATGAACAACTCCATAAATCAAATTGATTTGACAAGTGATAAGTAATTTCACGCCTGTCCCAACGGACTATATTCGCCACGAAATATCTTACATCATTGCGAAGCTTTGAATAATAGCCGTCTAAACCAACGAGATGAAACTATCCTTTTCTTCTAATTACCTCCGCCAACGAAGTTGGAAGGAGTTTATGTTTTAACCCCCGTTTGTGTGTTTGTGTGGGGGTTTGTTTGAGAACAGCCTGTGAACTGTTAGAGATTAACTTTATTTAAAAAGCTGGAAATTATTAAATTTTGGAAGGTCAAGGTCAAAAATCAAGGTCCCGGTCAAGCAAAATGTCCAATTCACGTAATCAGCCATAAGTTTGGACATCGTTGTCACAGACTTCATTAAGCAGTGATTCTAGTCCCCTTTCTCTTATTTAGCAGTGACTCTAGTCCCCTTTCTCTTATTTAGCAGTGACTCTAGTCCCCTTTCTCTTATTTAGCAGTGACTCTAGTCCCCTTTCTCTTATTTAGCAGTGACTCTAGTCCCCTTTCTCTTATTTAGCAGTGACTCTAGTCCCCTTTCTCTTATTTAGCAGTGACTCTAGTCCCCTTTCTCTTATTTAGCAGTGATTCTAGTCTCCTTTCTCTTATTTAGCAGTGATTCTAGTCCCTTTATTCTTATTTAGCAGTGACTCTTGTAAGCCCTACCTCCTCCGGCATTCTAGCAGAAGAACGACTGCCTCCTATGCTGTGAAGGATTCAAGTTCAATCTCTGAGGAAATTTTCTTTCTCTAAAGTAAGAAGTTTCGCTTCAAGGCTTAAGGCAATGAGAGCAATGCGTGACCGGATTACTCGTTACTACAACGCACAGAGAAAGTAATTGCTCCTCCGAGAAGGATGAGAGGTGCGAGGATATGCACCCAAGAGGATTTTAAAAGGATTTTCCGAACAGAAGGATTCTAAAGGACTATTCTACGGGTCAAGATTAAATTGTTCCTTAAACGTTTTAGCAATCGTATTGAACACACTTTGACATACGATAAGGAACCGAGATGTTAATGAACAACTCTTTTCCTTATTAATTATTACAATCTTCAGTTTCGAATTAGTGGGTCATGTCTTCACTATTCATTCCCTAAACTACAAATCCTTAAAAAAAAAAAAAAAAAAAAAAAAAAAAAAAAAAAAAAAAAAAAAAAAAAAAATTCATTCCCTGAACTACAATTCCTTAAAAAAAAAATTAATTCCCTAAACTACAAGTCCTTAAAAAAAAAAAAAGGCGAAATATATATACGGACCGAATAAGAACTACGATGCGGAGAGGAAAAAAAAAAACCTTTCTTGATATGACCAACACCAACTCTCTCCAACAAACCTCATTTGTCATCGGGCCCCGGTACTCTAGGTAGAGAACGGAGAAGAGATGAAAGAACTTACTATTTACATAGGATATGTTGCTCCTTTGTCTACACAATGTAAACAATACAAATGAGATGTATCTTTGTCTGCATAATGTAAACAATACATAAGTTATATATCTTTGTCTACACAATATAAACAATACATATGAGATGCATCTTTGTCGACATAATGTAAACAATACATATGATATGTATCTTTGTTTACACACTTTAAACAGTACATATGATATGTATCTTTGTCCACATAATGTAAACAATACATTATGTATCTTTGTACTCATAATGTAAACAAAACATTTGATATGTATCTTTGTATACTGTACACAATGTAAAAAATACATATGAGATATATCTTTGTCTACACAATGTAAACAATAAATAGTATTGTTGGTTATTTTTCCATATAATGTAAACACTACATACCATATGTATCCTTGTCTACACAATGTGGATAATGCATAAAATACATATCTTTGTCTACACAATATAAACAATACACAGGATATGTTGCTTCTTTGTCTACACAACGTAAATAATACATATGATATGTATCTTTGTTTACACAATTTAAACAATACATGCGGAATGTTTTCTCCTTGTCTACACAATGTAAACCATACATAGGATATGGTGCTTATTTGTCCACACTATGTAAACAATGCATAGAATACGTTGTCTCTCTGTCCACATAGTGTAAACAATACATAGAATATATCTTTGTCCACATAATGTAAATAACGAGAGAAGTAAATAAGAACAAGATAGAAAACAAGAGAGAGAATATTTAGATGAAGATAAATACAGTAGATAGAAGATCGAGATGGGGATTTGAAAAAAAAAAAAAAAAAAATAAATAAATAAATAAATAAATAAATGCAGATGGAAGAAATGGAGGAAAATACCCATAGCAGAAAGACGCTTAGGTAAGCATGAAGAAAAGAGAATGGGTTATTAGGAAAGAGGATAAACATATACCTTACGAAGAAGGAGAGAACAGAGTAGGAGTCGTGAAAAGAGAGGATCTCAAAGTGGATGAGAAGGCTAGGAGAAAGGGGAGGAGGCGTAGTGGATAAGGATGAAAAGGAGGAGGAAGATGAGAAGGTGGAGGATGATGATGTTGAAGAGGAGGACGGGAAAGATGATGATGATGATGATGAAGAGGAGGACGGGAAAGATGATGATGATGATGAAGAGGAGGACGGGAAAGGTGATGATGTTGAAGAGGAGGACGGGAAAGATGATGATGAAGAGGAGGAGAAGGAAGGAGAAGAGGAGTAGTGGAAGATGATACTGATAAAGGGGAGGAGGAAGGGAAAGAGGAGTAGTGGAAGATGATGATGATGGTGGAGTAGGATGAAGAGGAGAGGTAGAAGATAAAAGAAGAGAAGATATAAGAGAATTAAGAGATTTCTCTAGTAGTAGTAGTAGTAGTAGTAGTAGTAGTAGTAGTAGTAGGACTTCGAAGACGACTAGATTGCTCAGGATATGGATAAAGAAGATTGAAGATGAGGGTATGCAAAAGCAGAAGGATAAAAAGGGGGGGCTGGAGAAGAAGGAGAAGGGAGGAGGAGGAGAGGATGGGAGGAGCAAGAGAGGAAGGGGTGAGGAGCAGGAGAAGTAGGAGAAGCAAGAAGATGAGAAGAAGTAGGAGGAGAATATGAGGAGTAGGAGGAGAATATGAGAATGCAACAGCAGAAGGATAAAAGGGGGGGGGGCTGGAAAAGGAGGAGAAGGGAGGAGGAGGAGGAGAAGGGAGGAGGAGGAGGAGGAGGAGAAGGGAGGAGGAGGAGGAGAAGTAGGAGAAGCAAGAAGATGAGAAGAAGTAGGAGGAGAATATGAGGAGAAGGAGGAGGAGAAGTAGGAGGCACCAAGAGGAGGAGGAGACGGACCGTCTTACTCTCCGTTAAAGGGGGCATCGTCATGTGTTGCAAATATGGCGGAGGGGAAAGCTGGAGATAGAGGGGTAGGGTTGAGGGAGAGGAGATGGAGGGAGAAGGGGGAGGGGGAGGGGGCATCTTCGGGTTGGAGGTTGCACGAAGGAGCAAGATCCCGCATCGCCGGATATTGAATTTGGCTCAGAAGGCCCCTCCGGGCCAACGGCGACCACGACAAATGTCTCTCTCTCTCTCTCTCTCTCTCTCTCTCTCTCTCTCTCTCTCTCTCTCTCTCTCTCTCTCATCGTCAAAATATAATCTTCGTTGAGGTAAACAGCATCGGATACTTGCTTTATTCCCGTCGAATCATTCCATTTTCAAACAGAAAAATTTGGTATTTATAACAATATCTTTTACAAAAAAATATTTTCCATAGAATTTTCAATTCCATATATTATTATTATTATTTTTTTTTTTTTTTGGTAATTTCGAACGTATGATCACTACTTTATCGGGTAATTTATTTATATCTATCAGTTATTTTAATTAAGTATATTTATTTTTTTATAGGGGGCGGGACTTCGAACGTATGATCCCTATTCTGTCGGGTGATTTATTTATCTTTATCAATTAAAGTGGCTTAGATTTATCACACACTATTTCAAGTCTTTTGCAATTCGTCGATGTTCAAATATTAATGTTGTTAAAAAATGGCACCATTGAACTTTTAAATTTTGATTTGGGTGACATTTAAAAAAGCTCATCTCCCCTATATAATAAAGAATAAGTGTCTAATATATATATATATATATATATATATATATATATATATATATATATATATATATATATATATATATATATATAATATTTCCGGTCACTCTGAGCTCTTCCCCGTCACTCAGGTAGGGGGAGAGAGTAGTAATCATACCCTGGTGAGAAGGGGGGGGGGGGGGGGGCAGTGAGGTACATATCTATCTAAACAATTATCCATCATGTTTGACGGGTCGCGTACACTAGTAACAGATACAAACAAAATAAAACAAGCAACAAATATACATAGAAGTAAACACGTTAATCAAAATCCCTTCAATCCCATCAATCTTAAACTACCAAAGTTAATCCTAAGTTTCAAACTACAAGTAATCCCCAGTTAATTAATTAATTAATAAAACCATCAATTAATTAATCAATTACGACAATGAAAGCCTTTCGGAGCTTTACAATCGAGAACACTATTCTATCTGATTTCTCTTTCTCTTCCTCTTTCTAAGTTTTTATAGTCTATAAATAGAAGATCTATTTTCCTGATGTTACTGTTCTTAACATTTTTTATTGTCTATTATTTCTCTTGTATTTTATTTCCTTTCCTCACTGGGCTATTTTCCCTGCTGCAGTCCTTTGGGCTTTTAGCATCCTGCTTTTCCAACTAGGGTTGTAGCTTAGCAAGTAAAAATAATAATAATAATAATAACAATAATAATAATAATAATAATTTTATTATTGTTATTATTATTATTATTATTATTATTATTATTATTATTATTATTATATAATAATAATAATAATAATAATAATAATAATGAAAATAATAATAATAATGATAATATTAATAATAATGATGATGATGATGATGATACTACTACTACTACTACTACTACTACTACTACTACTACTACTACTACTACTACTAATAATAATAATAATAATAATAATAATAATAATAACAATAATAATAGATCTGATAATTTTAATCATGTGCGCATATGACATCAAAACAACTGTGGTATATACTATCTCCCTTCATTAAAAAAAATTAAAAAATTAAGTCTTAATATCTTGCTGGATGAAGCAGCCTTTGCCTGTCCAATTGTATAATTTAAATAGTAAGGAGGAGTATTATAAGCGTTTTTGTTGTTATTATTATTACTATTATTATTATTATTATTATTATTATTGATGTTGATGCTGATGTTGATGTTTTTGTTAACAGATGAGTATTATTATTATTATTATTATTATCATTATTATTATTAATACTTATATGTTAATAATAATGTTAATAATAATAATAATAATAATAATAATAATAATAATAATAATAATAATAACAATAATAATAATAATATCATTATTATTACTATCATTATTATTATTATTATTATTATTATTGAAATGGAATGAATGAGCAAATATCAAAATCTCAATCAGGTTCGAAAAAAAAATTAGTCGATAGTATTAAGCCTCATTTTAAAGAATAAAAGTCTTTAATTTAATAAAAATAATAAGCTGGAAAGAAATGCCAAAGCCTGCAGTACTAAGGAAGGAAACAGCCCCTGAGGTGAACAGGGAATATGAGAAGAGGTAGCTTCACGGGTTTAATGCCATACGCCCTCTTGTGATATAAAGCCGATTTTTTTTTCTTTTATACTTTCCTGTACGTTTCCGTCAACCGTCTTTGAAGAGGTAATTAGAAAATAACAAAATAAAATAAGAATTTTAAATGATTTTTAGTACGTTTCGCCAATCACATTTACAGAGGCAAATAGTAATAAAAAGGTGTTATATGAAATATAAGAGATTGGTATTACTGTATGGACAAGAGTCGTGGTATGACAATGAAACAGTATCCAAAAGATTTAGTAGATTTGAGAATAAAGCCCTCAGAAGAATATTAGGAATTAAATGGCAGGACAGGATTAAAAATGAAGCTATAAGAGAGATTACTCGAGTGCCATATGTGGATGAGATCATTGAGATGGGTAGATGGAGATGGTTTGGGCATGCTCTTCACACTCACCAAGAGAGATTAGTTCACAAAACTTTCAACTAGGCTCCACAAGGCACTAGAAGAGTTGGAAGACCCAGGCCTACATGGCTGAGGAATATGAAGCGTGAAGTAGATGAAAATGAATGGAGAAGTATTGATTTTAAAAACTCAAGATAGAGACGACTGGCGAAATCTAACCGAGGACTTTTTCGTCAATAATCGTAGGAGATGATGATGATGATGATGATGAAATATGAAAGTGGTAAAAGAAAACACGTCCTTGAAAGGCTAAACACCGGTAATATCCAAAATAAAAAGATCAAAATGAAATTTACGTTTAAGAAATCGTAACATCGCAAAACATTATTCACTCATTTCTTCCTTTTATGCATGTACATTTTTTTTTTTTTTTTGGTAAACTCTTGTGGATTTAAGTACTTCCCTTCTTCGGTCTTATGCAATTTAACCATTGCATAAGAAAAAACCCTTATCGTAGTGATAGATAATAAGATAGATATATACCCCTGCCCAACCCCCTTTCCAAAAAAATAACATTGCTGGAATCTCAAATTGGGAATACCCATAAAAATGTTCCGAACGTTTCAAAAAGGAAAATTCCAAAATGGACACCATTCCTTTTTCATCTCTCAGAGAGAGAGAGAGGAGAGAGAGAGAGAGAGAGAGGAGAGAGAGAGAGAGGAGAGAGAGAGAGAGAGAGATACCTTTTTCATCTCTCTCCTTGCCCCCTGAGGGAAAGTGTGTGAGAGAGAGCACCACCTCTTCATCTCTCTTTGCCCTGAGAGAGAGAGGAGAGAGAGAGAGAGAGAGAGGAGAGGAGAGAGGAGAGAGAGAGAGAGAGAGAGAGAGAGAGAAACCACATGTTTTGCCGCGAAACTCTGGCCCTTTACAAGAAAGTTTTCAAGATGACCGAAACAGTTCCTGGAAATGGAAATTTGGACATAACTCTCGTCTCCTCCCCGAGTTTCCGTTTTCGCGACTCGAATGAATAATTGCACTCGGGTCTTTGGCACTCGGTTGGCACTCTCCCTCAAACCCTTCGTCGATGCATTTCAAAGGATTGTTTTTCGCGAGTCTATTAACGATGGTGTTTTTTGTCCAATATTTTTTCTTTTCTTTCCTTTGTTTTTTTTTTTATAAAGACAGCAGATTTCTTAGCTCCAAAGTTATCTGTTATTTTGCGTAAGTTAGCAAGAAGAGGAGCTTTTAGCACTTGTTGGAGAATTGGTAATGTTCGATAACTCCCATATTATCTAAAGTTTTTGAACGTCTTCTAGCAAAACGTCTTAATAGGTTTGCTGAAGGTAATCACCTATTCCCTAGTTTGCAATTTGGTTTTCGTAAAGCCTTGGAGCATGCGACACCCTTCTTACAATCTCCAATGCTGTACAGAAATCCCTTGATTGTGGTCAGGAAGTTTCGTATGATTGGCCTTGATTTTAGTGCTGCCTTTGACCGTGTTAATCATGAGGCCCTTGTTTTCAAACTGAACTAGTTGGAGTGGGTGGGTCGTTTCTTAGTATTATTACTAAGTAATAGATCTCAAAGAGTTGTTGTTGATGGGCACCATAATGAGTATAGGAATGTGATATCTGGTGTTCCACAGGGAAGTGTTCTTGGCCCATTACTTTTCATACTTTATACACATGACATGGGGTTTGGTCTAGAAAACAAGCTTGTTGCATATGCAGATGATGCTACTCTCTTTGCATTAATTCCATCCCCTGAATGTAGATCTGGGGTTGCTGAATCCCTTAATATTAGTGCATGGTGCAAATTATGGGGTATGAAGTTGAATCCTAACAAAACTCAAAGTATGATTGTACGTAGGTCAAGAACAGTGGCTCCTCAACATCCGGATCTCAGTATTGATAATGTTTCTTCAACTTTGTATGACTTTTAAAATTTTAGGCGTGATTTTCGACAGCAAAATTTACTTTGAAGAAACACATTAGGTCTGTGTCTTCTTCAATTGCACAAAAATTGGCTTATTGAGAAAGTCTTTCAAGATTTTCTGTGATCAATCTATTCTGAAGAAGTGTTTTAATTCTTTCGTTCTACCTTGTTTCGAGTATTGTTCTCCTGTCTGGTCTTCAGCTGCTGATTCTCATCTTAATTTGTTGGACAGAAACTTACGGTCTATCAAATTTCTTATTCCTGATCTAGATATTAATCCTTGGCACCGTCGTTCAATTGGTTCATTATGCATGTTGCATAAGATTTTCCATAACTCTGACCATCCTTTACATTCAAATCTTTCTGGACAATTCCATCCTTTTCGTAATACTAGGCAGGATTGATTGATTGAAAGTTTTCTGGCATCCTGACATCTATGGTCATTGACGCCGATACTAGGCAGGAGGTTAATTCTAATAGCCAGGCTATTAGTTGCAGCAAATGTTTTTTATGTTGAACAGGCTGACATAAGTCTTTTATAGTTTATATATGACATATCTGTTTTGACGCTGTTACTGTTTTTATAATGATTTATTGTTAATTTGTTCTCTTCATTTATTTATTTCCTTATTTCCTTTCCTCATTGGGTTATTTTTTTCCTATTGGAGCCCTTGGGCTTATAGCATCTTGCTTCTCCAACTAGGGTTGTATCTTGGATAATAATAATAATAATAATAATAATAATAATAATAATAATATAAGTGTACGCACCCCGTCTAAAATGACG